>NW_006796716.1:3951231-3977398 GCF_000442215.2 Lipotes vexillifer | reverse complement strand
AGTTCCTGGACGTTTACCGGCTCACGTGGCTCCGCCGAGCTCACCTGCGCGGCCGGGGCTTTGTGCTGGGGAGCAGGTTCCCGCGATGCCAAGGCCTTGCATCCGGGCCCCCTACTCTCACGCCGGCCGCCAGGGACACCGGAGGGGCGATTCCGTCCGGTCTTTGGGGCTGGGCCCGCGGAGGAGCCTCGGCTGCGGCTCCCCAGCCACCTGGGAACGTGGTGCCGGCTCCGATCGCGTGAGTCCGTGGTGGGGTCGGAGAGGGAGCAGGGTCACGGAGCCCGCGGTGCCCGGACCCACCCGCGGCCTCCTCCTCCGCCGGCAGGTGGCGCCCTGGCCACCCCAGGACGGTTAGGGCAGCAACTTCTCAATCCGTGGTTGAATTCCCCCAGAAAACGCGTTAAGTACTCAAGTAAAAGTTGCCAGATCCCTGTCTGCGTAACTCATTCGAATTTAGCTTTTCCCATTTAATAGTAATTACGACTCACACGGCTGTAACAGACTTCTAGAACACACAACATGCATTGGTATCATCCATCTCTTTTGATCCTAACACCACCCCAGGGTTAGCTATTAGAGTATTATCTTTCCTTTAACGGAGGAAACTGAGGCTCAGAGAGAGGTCCCCAGATTTGGTGGCAACTCAGGGCTCACCTCTTGTCTTCTTTTTCCAAATCCTGTGCTTTCTATGGCACCACTCTGCTTATCGTTTATGGAGCAAGGTCCATAAACCTTGCTCCATAAAGGTCCCAGTTCTTCTGTCCTCCATGGTGTTTACCAAGCCAGGGAGGGCTACCAAGATGAATTCTGGCAACGTCTTGTATCAAGCAGACAGGGATATTTTGTGTTGAGAAGAGAGGTACACTTAATGGCTGGATAAGGCGGTTCTCAGACGAGCTTCAGAAAGTGCTTCAGAAAAATTTTGCATGTGCAATTTTATTTCCTTCATTTTGTTTGGAAGGACTTCTCCAAGGCTCCTATTAGTATTACTCCCCAAACACCCACAGTAGTGTGGACTCTGCACGCTTCCACAGGAGCATATTTTAAAAACTAAGCATCTCAAATCTCAGAATGATATGTATAGCATGATCTCACTTATGAAAAAAATTCGATCTATATCTATCTATCTATCTATCTATCTACCTGTATATATATATCCAGAAAAAAAGTTGGTAGGAAACCATTTTTGGCAGTTACCTATAGGGAGAGACCTGGGGCTGGACTAGGGGAGAGTGAAAGAGGACTCCCATTTTTTCCCCTCTTTCTGCTTGTGTCTTGTTTGCATGTTTTACAAGGAGGGTACATTCATGTATTACTTTTGTAATTCAAAAGTGTGTGTGTGTTGGGGGCTGGGAGTGGGGGGCGGGGAGGCTCCTGCAGCCTGGACTCTGCATGCAGAGAGGGGCCAGATGGGAAGTCCATGAAGGGAGCCAGTGAATGGGGACGGGGGTTCTGGTGTTCGGTGGGCTGGAACTTGGGGACTCCAGAGACACTTGGAAAGGATAGTTTTAGCACAAATAAAAAGAGGCCCAAACAAATGTAATCTTCCAGAACTCTTTCTACCAGGCTGGGAGCAGGGAGAAGGTATAATTAGGTTCAGGGAGGATCTGGATGAATTTGTGGAAAATGGATTTCTGAATAGGATATTGGGGGGGTGTTAAGGACTTCGGGCGGGTTCCAGATGCTTGAGATGGGTGTTCCGGACTGTAACTGAGCTCTTCCATGCAAAGCCCTGCGTGGGCACTGCAGGCACCTGATTCGGGTCCGGGCAAGTTATGGGCTGGAGCTGGCCTGGTGTCACATGTTCTTGTGTGTTATTCGATCCAGAAGCAGAAGCCTTGGGGACGGCGTTTGGCACAGGGCTCTTCACAGCTTTGGCCTCTGCTTGGCTCCATACCTGTGTTTACAGTGGCTTGGTTTCAGCTGATGGGCGGGGCTGTAGGGCTGTTTCTTGACAAATAGTCTTATTTCATGGTTATTGCTCCTGTCGGCAGTTTGTGTCCTCCTTTCTGTGTGTGTGTGTGTGTGTGTGTGTGTGTGTGTGTGTGTACCTGTACCTACCTTCCTCGGCTGGGTGTCTGTGTCTAACACGTGCTGGGGGCATCTTGCTTTGCCCAGGGATGCTCTGCTCTGGTCACCTCCATCACAAGCCCAGGGTGGGCCCCTCTGATGAAGCTATTTTGGCAAAAAGAAGAGGACCCCAATTCCTTAGAGGCCTGTTTCCAGTAGAATCTTGCAGCCCTGTGTTTGGGCCACTCATGACTTTTGTCATCCACAGTGCTGTTCGGATGCCAAATAAAAGCTAAAGGGAAGTGTAACGTTAATTGACCAGCAGGGTTGCACAAGGATGGAGCCTCTCAGCTGCCCAGCCCTTCTTCCGAGAAGAACTTCCCAGTATAAGGATAACACATCGGTGAAACCCTTTAATGGATGTATATCTCACTTTTCTCCCCGCCTCCCTCCCCCGATCATTCCCTCCCTCCCTTTCACAGATGGTGATGAGAAGTCTTGTCTGTTGTCTGCTCCTCATATCTGTATCCAACCCTAAAGGGTCCAACATAGCAGCGAGTCATCCGGGCACGAGGAAGTGAGAACCAGAAAGGGGGCCCCGCACCCCATCTTGGGTGCACATCTCCCAGCTGTTGATGGAGAGGTTTTAATTTGGATAAAAGTTAATATTCTTGGAGTGGGAATGTTCTTCTAAGAGGAACCAGAAGAGTGGTGGGACCTGCCTGGATTTTAAGCAGAGGAAGGAATGGATACACCCAGAGGGCGGGTTCGTGGGACAGGGGATGAGGGACAGAGCTGCTTTGTGCTTCTGCCCTGAAGAGTGGCGCGCATTCCATAGACCTATTCCTTCTGTACAGGACCCGAGGCATGAGAACAAAGAGAGACCACATACTACATGGCTGAATATCTACAGGTTATGAATCAAGCTAACGGATGGTTAAATAAGTAGGTCCTATCCTCTAACCTTGATGAGTAATACCTTCACAGTGACCTGGAAAGCCAAGTTCAAATGAGGAGTTCTTAGACGCTTTAGAATTCTCTGCTCTGGCAAGTCGTGGCAGGGGGAAGGTTCCCCACGGCCCAGCCATCTTCGCTGCTCTTTGACCTTCAACTTCCTGTCCACTTATTGGTTGTTGTGTCTCTTTAGTCTTTTTCATTGTGGGAGAATCCTCTCCTCTAAAAGAAAGCATTTCCAGGGACCTCCCTGGTAGTCCAGTGGTTCAGACTCTGCACTCCCAATGCCGGGGGCCTGGGTTCGATCCCTGGTCAGGGAACTGGATACCACATGCTGCAACTAAAGATCCTGTGTGCCGCAACTAAGACCCGGCGCAGCCAGACAAATAAATACTCTTAAAAAACTAATAAAAGAAGGCTTTTCCCCCTGCCATTGACTTGGTGAAGAAGCCCCGTTGTCCTGTAGAATCCCAGGTTCTAGATTTGGCTGACTGCTTCCCAGTGGTGTAAATAATTGGATCCTCTATGCCTGTTTCTCTTCTGTGTTAGAGATTAGGTGTAAAGATCAGATTTATTGGATCCTCTATGCCTGTTTCTCTTCTGTGTTAGAGATTAGGTGTAAATATTTGATCAGATTTAGGATTTTTTTTTTTTTTTGATGGTGGTGTGGGAGAACAAGAATGCTTTATAGTTGGTCCAGTGGATCGTGTTATATCATATCAGGAGGTGTTATGGATTGAACGCTTATATTCCCTCCATCCCGCAATTCATGTGTTGAAACCCTGACTCTCAATGTGATGGTATTTAGAGGTGGGGCCTTTGGGAGGTGATTATGAAGATGAAGGTTTAGATGAAATCATGAAGGTGGGGTCCCCATGATGGGATTTGTGTCCTTATAAGAAGAGGAAGAGAGACCAGGGCGCCTTTTCTCTCTTTCTCTCTCTCCTTCCCATGTGAAGACACAGAGAGAACTCTGCTGTGTGCAAGCCAAAGAGATGGTCCTCACCAGGAGCTAAATCAGCCTTGATCTTGGGCTTCCCAGCCTCCAGACCTGAGAAATGAATGGCTGGTGCCTAAGTCACCCAGTCTCTGGTGTTTTGTCATGAAAGCCTGAGCTGACTAATATGGGAGAGCATGACATTTTTTTTCCTGCAGAGCTGGGTGTTAAACCTTCACCAGAATACCACTGCCTATAGGTTCCCTCCTTCTTTGCTCTCTTTACTTTGCAATTTATTTTGAAGAAACTAGGCTTTGATAGCGTTTTCCTTGTGCAGGATTTGTTTGATTGTATCCTCATGGTGCCTGTTAACATGTTCCCCTGTCCTCAGTGTGTCCAGAAAATTGGAAATTGGATAGGGACGCTCGACTGGATTTTGGTTCCTTCTCCTCCTCCTTATTACTATTTGTTTGGGCAAAATTACCTGTATGGTTGTGTAGCATTCTTCCATTAAGAATCATATCAGGGGGCTTCCCTGGTGGCGCAGTGGTTGAGAGTCCGCCTGCCGATGCAGGGGACGCGGGTTCGTGCCCCGGTCCGGGAAGATCCCACATGCCGCGGAGCGGCTGGGCCCGTGAGCCACGGCCGCTGAGCCTGCGCGTCCGGAGCCTGTTGCTCCGCGACGGGAGAGGCCACAACAGTGAGAGGCCCGCACACCGGGTGGGGGGGGGAAAGAATCATATCAGGAATCACACAACATCTTGTCATCTCTTCTCTTGTGATGTTAACAGGTGTTGATGATCACTCTCTAGGTCATTATTTCATTAAGGGTTACAAAGCGGTCCTATTCTAATTCTGACATTTCTTTTTCATTTAATTACTGGAATACTTGCATAAATAATTTCCCGCTTATCGACTATTTGTAGGGAATCATGTTTTGAATTCATTTTTGATTTATCTTTCCATTGTTTCATTTTGCAAATGTAAGTGTGTGAGTGTGTCTTCCTTCTTTTAAAAAAATTTATTGAAGTTTCATTGATTTACAATGCGTTAATTTCTGCTGTACAGCAAAGTGATTCATATATATGTATACATATACATAATTCTTTTTTATATTCCTTTCCATGGTGGTTTATCACAGGATATTGAATATAGTTCCCTGCGCTATACAGTAGAACCTCGTTGTTTATCCCTCCCTTTTTTTCTTATGCAGAGGTGGTGTACTAGTAACACTGTTCTGCACTTGGCTTTTTTGTTTCACATTGTACTGTGGAGATTGCTCTAGATCACGGCATAGATAGCTTCTGCATTTATTTTGTTTTTCACGATTTAAAAATTTGTGGTTAAAATACACATAAAGCTTACCATCTTAACCATCTGTACAGTTTGGTGGTATTAAATACATTCAGAGGGTTGTCCAGCCATCAACAGAATGTTCATCTCCTGCATTCATTTTTTTTTTTTTTGGCCACGCCCTGCGGCTTGCGAGATCTTAGTTCCGCGACCAGGGATCTAACCCGGGTCCCTGAAGGGAAAGCGCTGAGTCCTAACAACTGGACCTACAGGGAATTCCCTCCTGTATTCATTTTTGTAGCTCTGTAGTTCTCGGTGGTGCCAATGGCTGTAGTTTTTTCAGCAAGCCCCCTCCTGATAGACATCGTGTTGTTCTAACCTTTTGTGTCACGTGCAATGCCATAATAAATAGCCTTGTGAGTTGTTCATTTCATATTTTTGCAAATAAATCTTTAGGATGCATTTTTTTAAAGTGGATTTTCTGAGTGAAAAGGTAAATGCACGCGTAATTCTGCCAGATAGTGTCAAATTTCCCGCCATAGAAGTTACACCATTTTGTATTCCCATCAGCAGGTTTTTCCTGGGATACATTTGAAGATGACCCTTCAATGATGCTGGGTCAAAATAGCCTTGTGGGGATGAGAGTGGCCTCCCCTGGCCTATACCACCTGCCAGTCCAACCCACTCCTCACATTTGAGGGGTCTGGGGCAAGGGTACAGAGGGAAGCCCACACATTGTATGTCTAAATACTTAAAAGATATAATTCAAGCTTACGGACTGTTAAATAAAATAAATTCTGTCATTGACCTTGACAAACACACCCTTCTCGTGACCTGGGGGTGGGGGTCGAGGCTCAGGTTTAGAAGTCTTGCCTCCATGAATTTTGTGTGGGAACTTGGCGGTGCAGGAAGAGCCACCTTCCCCTTCCCTCCGTGTCCCGCCAGACACCTCGCCCTGGGCCTCACCCACACCCCGTGGACACTCTAGTCCAGCCCACAACCCCCTCTCCTTACCCTGACAACTGCCACTTGGCCATACCTCCTGCTTGAGTGTGCCCAGCTGTTTGGGGAGGGAGTTCCAGGCCCCTGGGTACCCACCTTTGCTCCATAAGGGGGGCTGTGGTCTCTGGAGGGTCATGTACCCTCGGGCCCATGGTCTCCTCGCCCTGTGGGGTGTGGTGTGGCTGGAGAGGGGCCAGATTGGGGTCCTTGAAACCTCAGTGCCCAGGATGGGGCTCCTCTCGCCCAGGTTTAAGGCAGTTCTGGGGGGATGTGGAGTGAGTCTTGGGGATGGAGCAAGGACACGTGTACCCTGAATCCTCAAAAGTTGGACAGCCTTTCCCCAGATGTCCATGGTCAAAAAAGGCTGCGTCGTGGTGACAGAGCTAAGCTGTGTCCAGATGTTCCCTTCCCGTGTCCTCCCTGCCATGTCCCTCGTTAGACTGTGAGCACCAGGTGGGACACCACCGCCTGTTTGCGACCCAGCCCAGGGCCCAGAAGAGAGTCGGGCTCTGTCGGTTGTGTGGAGTGAACCGGATCGCATCCACCAAGGACCCACCAAGGCCCTGAATCCAGAGCGGATGTGGGTCCCACGGGGGGTCACTTTGCAGTCCCAGTGGCACGGGTCACATACTCTCCGTGGATGTAAAGACCCCTTTCGGAGATGACGGGGACTTGCTCCTGCTGTTTTAGAAGCACAGCTATATTCTGGCCTGACGTTAGGGTATTTACCCATTTTCAGACTATTCTAAGAAATGATGGGATGGATTTCAGAACTTGCTACTGCTTACGGTTTTCAGTTGAGAAATTCTCTGGGAGTCAGTTTTGGAAAGGGTCTGATACCTGCTATGATGACAGTGCTGGACCGCGCTATTTCCTCCCCGTTCTTCCTGGTCCAGCCTCTCCATCCCCACCCCCGGCTTCCCAGGCAGGGCCATTTGACCAGTGCAGAGGCCAGGGCGCAATGCTCAGCAGGGTCCATGCTTGGAGTTTAATGCTTTGCACTCACCATCTCCAAATTCTCGATACTCTCATTCTTAAATGTGTGCTTTGTAAGTGAAGTCCGATGGGACCATGGGGCACCAGGAAATTGACCCTCAGCCTTGACCATGACCCACCTCTCACCACCTTCTACGGCCTCCCTGGGGTGGGTTCTCCGCTACTCACTCCCCACCCCTCTGGCACCGCAGGTCCACCTGGCCTCCCACTCTCCACCCCTGCCCAGTGCCCACCGCCACCCTCCGCCTCTGGCTGGAGCCTGGGTGTGGGCTCAGAGAGGGCTGGGATTGGGTGCCTGCACCCCGTGCCACCCTGGAGTGGGACATGGCGGCTGCAGTCCCCGCCCTGGGCTGGCAGTGCTACCGTGTGCTCAAAGGGTGACTCAGCAGGGGAGAGCCTCTGGCCACACCGATCCTAGTGTGTTCTGGGGAGAGATTGCAATACCCTGAAGCATTGCCCGTCCGTCGTACGATGGTGGGCCCCTGAGAAGGGGTTATGCCTGGCTTGACTTCCCTGCTCCAGACCGGGGCTCTGTGCTTCAGCCCGCTGGCTGATGGTAAGGGTGGCATGCGCACTTACACACCGTGGGGTTGCAGGGAGGGGTCTGCACTTGCCCCCCAAAGATCCCTGTGCACGAGGGAGCACACATGAAACACTAAACAAATGACAGGTCGAGAGAGACAGAGAGACAGAGACCCCAGAAGAGAGGAAAACACTTTGGATTTTACTATCTTTAATGGCCCAGCTTTTTGAATGACGGGTCCCTTAACTTCAGTTTACCACGAGTCCCACAGATTATTTAGCTGGTCTTAGATACAGCAGGTCGCTGACTGGCTCATCACGATGAACTGGGGTGATTAAAGAATTGAGTATCCAGACCCACACGTGACTCAGGAAGTCTAGGTCCTGGAGAGCTGTATTTAATGGCCTCCTCAAGCGGGTTTTTTTGTTTTTTTTGGATGCCACCAGGTTTAGGAATCACTGTGTGGAGAACAGAATTTTTTGAGATTCTTTCATCATGACCCGTAGTAGGAAATACCTTTTATATGGTGCCTGAGTCCATGTGCGCGCACTTACACACACATACACACACCCCCACACACCCCCAAGTGCACACACACATACCCCTGAAATAAGTTTCACAGAATCATGCTTACTGTTACCATATGTGATACTTTCTTTTTTATGGTACTCTATCTAGTTCATAAAAAAGTGCTTGCCAAGACTCAGAAAATTGATTCCATAGCCCCTCTGGCTTAAGACCTGCAGTGGGAGACCCCGTGCCCTGGGGGAATTCAGGGGTCTTCTGGCCCCATCACCCCAGTTCCCCTGCCTGGTTCCCTGGACTCTGACTCCGAAACCTCTTTCTTGTTCTTTCTGCTGAGCTGAGGTGCTTGGCCTGTCCCCTCCCCACTCCATACCTCGGATCCACCCTCTTCTGGGGGCAGTCATACACACCCTCCTTCAGGAAGTCTTCCTGGACTGCTCTGCTTCTGTCTCTGTGGGCGGCTCCCTGCGCCTTCTGTATCTGTGATTGCTTGTGGTTTTTGTACCGAGAACTCACTTCCTGCTCTCCTTCCCCGCAGATGGAATCATTTCTCCTACCTGTTTCGTCCCTAGCATGGCCCTGATGGGCCCACCTGGGACATGAGTGCATGAGCCGGGCCTGTGCCCTGAGCCTGGGCTGCCCACCATCCACCACTGCCTCTTGGACATGTGAGCTTATCCAGGCTGGGCATTTAACCACCCAACCTTTTCCGATCCCACAGTCAGTCGGTTGTAGGCTGAAGCTGGGGGCTGAACCATGGGGGAAGGGGTGTTCTGCCCTGAGCCCTGAATGGGAGGGGTTCTCTGTAAACTCCAGGGGCCTGAATGATCCCCTTTCCACCCCACCCCACCCCACCCCACCCCCGATCTGTGGGCCTTTTCCCTGCCACTGGATCCAGGTTCCCTGGAGCCTTACATTCAGGAAGTTACTACAAGCACCTCCTGCATGCTTGGTGCCGGGGGTAGTGAGATGATTGCTGATTCAGACTCAGCCTTTGCCCTTGATGAGCTCAGAGGCTGGTTGGGGAAGACCCAGGAGCAAGTGTGGAATTTGCTGTGACACAAATGTGTGCAAAGTGGGCCAGGTAGGCAAGGGATGTATGAACAAGCACCTTTTTAGGGGAGTTAGGTGTGTGGGAGTTTGGCGTGTCTTTGTGCCTCGGTTTTCTCCTCTGTAAAATGGGGATGATCTACTTCATAAGGTTATTCTAGGCTTAGATGAGTTAAAATTAATAAATTGCTTAGAGAAATATGTACTAAACATTCTGTTCGTGCGTGTGGTGTATAGTATGCTGACCTTGCAAAGATTGCCAGGAAGGGGGGGGTTTGCAAACATATGAGGCTGTGGAATCCTTTTGTTGGGATGACGTTCCAGACTCCATACCTTGGGAAACGCTGGCGTGGTGGACCAAGGCTATATGCCAAGGCCTTTCTAGAGGAATCACGTTTGAAGTGGGTCTTGTAGGGTGAAGGGGGGTGTTCTCTGCAGTGACTGGGGGGTGGGCATTTCAGGTGGACAGGACAGCTGTGTAAGGGCTGGGAGGTGTGACGGTGACTGACATTTATGGTTTGTGCAGTTGGGTTCAGAGTGGCTGGACCAAGGGCTGCGAGTGTGGGGCAGGTGGGGCCTTCGGAGCCTGAGGGTGAAGCCCCTTTTCTGCCAGCCCTAAGGAGCTTGGGCTTCGGGTCGAGGCTTGGTCACAGTGGGTCCTGTGTCAGCGTTACTGGTACGGAGGAGATGGGGCCGGAGTAGGGAGGCAGCTAACAGGCAGTGTCAGGAACCCTGAAACAGGGCTGGGGCAGTGGGGATGGAGCCGCCGAGTGACGAGCGCTCAGAGTCTGTGCAGTTGGCAGCATCTGGCCACTTGCTGGACCACAGACAGGCTGGAACAGGTTGCAGCCTGGGGCTCCTGGACTTTCCCAGTGCCTGTGGGATGCCAGAAGCTGGCTGTTTTGCTTCCTGGAACCTTGCAAAGACTCCCCAGTGTTTTCTCAGCTTTGAAAAGGCAACAAAGCGTGGTGTTCACGCACCTTGTGTTTTTGTAAAATACTTGTATTTTTAACATCTAGCGCAGGCTTGCGCGTATCAGGTGTTCCGTGGTTGCTTTTTGAGCAAGTGAGTGAACAAGTGCCTTGACCTCTGTCCTCTGGGAAGCCGAGGGGGTGGCCTCTGCCCCCGGGGAAGTTCTGTCCTTCTGAGAGGTCCTGGAGTGAGGTCCTTCTCTGTGCTCCACCCCCCGCCAGGCCAGCTCTGGAAGCCACATTTAGGGGAGCCACAGAGGCCACCCGCTTTAGGGGGTCCTGCTTCTTCCTTTGAAGTAGGATTGGGTGGAAAATCACATGGAATGGCCTCGATGTAAATATCTGGTGAGGCCTTTTCTTAAGGCCCCAGGGTTTTCTGAACCTCCTCGCCCTTCCTCTGGCTTACCTCTCCCCCCTCAGCTTCTCTGTTATTTTAAAATCCATTCCCAGAGAAACAATTCCTATGGCAATAAGAACACGGCTGCAGGCTTCTCTTGGCTTGAACTGGTCCGACACTTCACTGCTGCTTCGAGAGTGTGCAAGCTGGACCCAGACCAGCTCTGCCTGGAGCAGGGGAATAGAGTAACAATAACTAACTGTTAGAGGATTTTCAGGAATCCTGAAGCAGATCCTATGGAAGGAGACACACGGCACGCCATTCTCCTCTCTGAAGAGTCAGGGGTCCCCAGCTTCCTTGCCTGGGCTTCCTTTCCCTGCCTCCCTGAAACCAGGGTCTAGATGTTTCTTTGGTGGCCTGGACAAGACCACCTTGAAAGAAGCTGGACCCAGTCCAGGTTAATTGGGCAAGAGGCGGGGGCTCCCACCTTCTGGGCCTCTGTCTGCCCTACCCCCAGCCGCGTCTGGAGTGATGGGCGGGAAGGTCAGAGCTGGCCAGCTGACTGCTGACCTTTGCCAGCTCCCCTGCTGCCTGGAACGATGTCGCCAAGCTTGTTCCGTCAGGTGTTAATGGAAGTTATGAGAAGCAGCCTGGGAAATGCTCGTGAACCAAGCTCAAGAGCTCCCTTAAGAAAGAGGGAGGGTGTGAAGACCAGGCTCTGGAGCCAGGCGGCCTGGGTCTGAATCCCCACGCTGGGTGGCCCTGAGCGAATCATCTGACCTCTCTGTGCCTCAGTCTCATACGTAAAATGGGCATGGGTTTACTTCCTCAGGTCGTTCTGGGGCTTCAATGAGTTAATGTTCATAAAGGGCTTAGAACAAACAGTATCTAATAGACACTCTATGCAGCCCCATGAAATGATAAAGGCTTTCCCAGAGTGGGCAGTGTGACGATGGACCTTGCAAAGCTTGGGCAAAAGAGGAGTTTCGCAGACATCTGGGACCACTGGATCCGTTTCTGGGGAGCGTGTTGGTTGGTGTTCCAGACGCGGTGCTCTGGGAAACGCTGGCCTAGTGGGTCAAGGTTAAATGTCTCAGCAGTTACGGTGCCCTCTGCCTTCTGCAAAGGACCTCTGGCTGGGGTCATTTGCAGCCTCGCCCTGCAGTTGCCCACCCTGGTGCTGTGGAGGAGCCAGAGAAACACAGAAGGGAGGGTCCTGTCGGGGTTTCGGAATCCCTGAGAGCCCGCACAGGTTTTCAAGGCCAAGAATGAGGGATGGGGACTGGTCCTCTCTCCCAGCAGAGCTTCCACCACTGGGTGGGGTGGGGCGGTGGATGAGCACAGAGGGTCGCCCTCAAAATATGACTGGGGAGCAGGTTGGAGGGTCTGGGGTCCTGAGATGCCCGTGGCGAGTCAGAGGCTGAGGAGTTCTGAGGAGCTTTGTGTCCCGGGAGTCTGACAGCTGAGGGGACCCTGTGTGTCCCCAGGATGGGGGAGAAGGGACCGGGGAACCCACAGTCAGGCCAGCGCTTCCCTTCATTGACTCAACGCCTCACAAGTAAACTGAAACTAATAGGATTGGGCTGAGATCAAATGAGGAAATGTGTTTATTAAATATGCAGGCTCATTATTACTCAATGCAACCTGCTCCCTGGCCGAGGGCCCCCACCTTTGCAGCTCCCTCCAGCCCGAGTCCACCCTCTGAACAAGCCTGGGGGCACCAACACTTGCAGGAGGATGGATGTTTGCTGCGTGTGTGTGTGTGTGTGTGTGTGTGTGTGTGTGGTGTGTGGTGGTGTTTGCGCCCATGCCTGGCTACAGTTTGCAGCTGAAACATTTTATGTCTTTGAAAGGGTCTGGTCCCCTCCCCCTTCCACATTCTGGAAGGTCAGGGACTGTGTGACATTTGCTGAGAAGTCCCCCAGTTCCTAGCATGCCGGAGGCCCGGCAGAGGGGCTTCTCTGCTTGGAGCCATTGTGAAAGGCTCAGGCTTCCCTCCTCCCCAGAGAGTACCTTCTGGAATCTGGCCCTGCTGCAGGTTGCCCGCTGACCCTGCCGGCCCTGCTGGCCCCCGGAGGCGCCAGGGCCTTTGGGGAGAAGGTGGCAGTTTCCTTCTGATTTGGCTCCAGCTGTCTGCACCCCCGCCAGTTGCCTCTGGCATCTGACATTTTTGTCATTCCTGCAAGGGCTTATCTGGGGAATCAGCACTTACCTCTTCCTGCCCCTCCCTGACTGACTTGGCCAGACGGCTGATTCTCCCTTCTGAGAGGTCTCAACCTGCCCGGACACCCTCTATTTCTGGGGTCATGGGCTCCTGGGCCTCTACAGGGCTTGCCAGGCTCTCTCTCTCTTTTGTCCCCTAGCTGACGATGACAATTAGCTCAGATCCTGAAAGTCTTCATGCAAGAGCTCTGAATACGTACCTTCCTGGAGAGGCAGCTGAACTGATGGGAGAGACCCCTATATCAGGGGCTTGGAGGGAGCCCAGTCCAACCCCGTCTAGCCTGCTTCTTGTCTCTCTGGGTGCTCTGCTCATCACTGGCTACCTTTTAATCTCAAGCTGCTTCCTGCCTCAGGGCCTTTGCACTGCTTTGATCAGTTTTTGCTTTTTCTTGGCCTAGCTAGTTCCTGCTCAAAGCTTAGAGATCCGCTTAAACATCACATCTTCAGGGAACCTTTTGCTGGCCCCCCACCCACAAGGTAAGGCAAGGCCCTTTTGTTAAGCCCTCAGAGCTTACTCTCATATTAGAAGTTCATGATAACTGTAAGTCAATCCTATAATTAATTGATAATTAGTTAATAGTTATCTATGCTATGACTGTAAATTCTCCGAGGGCAGGGATCTTGTTTGGTGCTGTATCTCTTGGTTCTCGCAGAGTGCCCGGACCACAGAGAGTATCCAGGAAAGGACTAACCACTTTGCAAGCTGTGTTAGTTTCCTACTGCTGCTGTAACAAATGGCCATAAACTTTGTGGCTTAAAACCGCACAAATTTATTATCTTAAAGTTCTCAGGGTTAGAAGTCTGAAGTGGGTCTCCCTGGGATAAGAGGTATTCGCAGGATTGGTCCTTCTGGAGGGTCCAGGGAAGAATCCATTTCCTTGCTTTTTCCAGCTTCTAGCGGCTGCTGGCACTCCTTGACTTATAGCTCCTTCCTCCATCTTCAAAGAGCCTCCTCCAGCCTCTCTCTCTGACTCTGATCCTCCTGCCTCCATTTTATAAGACCCTTGTGATTAGGTTGGGCCCACCTGGATAATAATCCAGGATCAGCTCCCCACCTCAAGATCCTTAGTTTAATCACACCTGCAAAGTCCTTTTTACCATGTGAGATAATGTATTCACAGGTTCCTGGGGTTAGGATGGGGCATTATTTAGCCTACAGCACAAATGGAAATGAAAAGTGAAAGATTTGGGGCCTTGAAGAGTTGGATTGAGCTTAGATTTCAAACAGTATTAAGACTGAAAGTGGCTTTGAGCCTCAAAAACCTGTTAAGACTCAGCCTTGTGTAAAGAGTCATGATAAGGGCATGGCCTTCCCACTGAAGTTTTTACAGAGGCTGTGAGGTAGGGATTTAACTTTTCTTTCTTTCCCCACAAACCTCCCCTCACACTTCTACTGAAAAATCCATCTATTCCCAATAATTTGAAATGCCACTTTTATCACATACTAAACTTCCCTATGTACCCAGCCCTTTTTCTGAACTCTTAATCTGATCTGGTGCCAAAACTACACTATTTTATCCTTATTCTATGTTTTGTTAGTTGATAGAGCAATTCCTCTTTGCTGTTCATCTTTATCAAAATATTCTTAGCATTTGTACACTTTTTCTTTTGGGTGAATTTTATTTTATTTTTAAAATTTTATTTATTTACTTTAATAGTTTGATGTATTTTAATAGCAAACTTACAGGAAGAGCACAGAAGACAGACAACATTAAAAACATGTACTTGCCTATAGGACAACTCAGTTAGAAAAGTATAGTGAATGGATGGAATCTATTGTATGATAAAAATGCTACAAACACCATTTAGTTGCAGTCAATAAGAAATTTACTTGTTTTAAAAAAATCCAATCCAAATACTGGCATTGTCCAGAAAAATTTGACAGGTTTATTTATAATTGTTATAAAGTTGAACTGCTGAAACTTGCTCACTGAAACATTTTGACCTGCATTAAGGCTTTATGTCCCCGCATTTATATTAAAAATTCACACACAAATGAAAATGGAAAAACTGCCAATACCTGATTTCTGTCCCCTATTTTTCCACCTGCAATCATATACTTAGATACCTTTTGCCCCCATGGCAGGGGGAAAAAAATCTAACATTCAGAACTACCAATAACAGGAAGAGAAATTTTTTTTCCTTTTTTTTTTTTAAAGAATGAAATGTTTCCCATCATAGTCGATTCTTAAGCACCTTCCCCACGTACGCGGCGTGCTATAGCTGGATGTCTTTTGGCATAATTGTTACACGTTTGGCATGGATAGCACGCAGGTTGGGGTCTGGAAAAAGGCCAACCAGCTAGGCCTCACTTGCCTCCTGCAAAGCACCAATAGCTGCACTCTGGAAGCACAGATCTGTTTTGAAGTCCTGAGCAATTTCCCGCACCAGGCGCTGGAAGGGAAGTTTGCAAATCAGAAGTTCAGTGGACTTCTGATAACGTCTAATTTCGCGGAGCGCCCCGGTACCAGACCTGTAACAATGCGGTTTCTTCACCCCATCCAGTAGAGGGCGCACTCTTGCAAGCGGCTTTTGTAGCCAGTTGCTTCCTCGGTGCCTTACCACTGGTCGCTTTGCGGGCAGTCGAGCCATGGTAAAGAGACCCCCTGACGTAACCCCACTTCTCCTTCCGCTGGAGCTCCGCGAGCTAGAGGCAGCGCTGGCGTTGGAGAGTGACAGCGGCGCAGCGGCAGCAGCGAGCACAATTGAAAGATCTTGGGTGAATTTTAGAATCATCTTTTCTTGTTCTATAAAACATGCTGTTGGGATTTTGATCTAGGCTGTGTTGACTTAATGGATTAATAGAATTCCATGTTTATAATACTGTGTGTTTTTCAGACTTTCTGCTCCATTTATCCAGAGCTTGTTAGATTTATTCTTAGGCATTTTGTAGTTTTTATTGCTGTCGTGAATGAGTTCTTTTTGTTCCCTGACACTTTTAAATGTTGATGTCTGGCAGATAGGAAAGCTGTTGATTTGGGGTACGTTGATTTTATGTCCTGCTACCATAAGGCATTTAAAAAAATATTTTGATGGTTTTTCAGGTGGCTCTCTTGGGTTTCTGAGGTAGAGAATCCTATAGTCTTCCAGTGTGTGTGTGTGTGTGTGTGTGTGTGTGTGTGTGCGCGTGTGTACGTTTGTGTGTGTTGGTCACTGTGTAAGTCAACATCTTGGTTGACTTGGAAGAATGAGGCTTCATCTTTCTTACAAAGGATGGTGAGGTAGAAGGCTCTGAGGAGAGAGAAGGAAAAGTGGGTTGTGGTTTGGTCTCCCCCAGAGTCATCTTCTCTGCTGCCTCTCCTTGTTTACTCTGAAGAGAGGCAGACAATGTGTGGGTCCTGGACGTGGTTAGAAGGTGATGGTATATTTGCCTCACTTCTTGGTTTATAGATAGGATATTTTTGGAGTCCGAGGACCCAGGATTCACCCACCTTTCCCTCCCTTTCATCCCCCCTTTATTAAACAAATAGCCTAATAATAGACTGCGGTTTCTAGACTCCTTGTAGGGCCAATCATTCTGATGAGGCTAAATTATTTCTGCCATTATCACACATCTGCCCTCTCCTTCCCCATCAGTGACAATTTATTCTTCCTGAAAACAGCCCTGGTCCTAGACCATGAGCTGTCAGCTTCTGTTTGGTCTATCTCCTTTTCTCTAACAAAGCCAGCATCTGTTTGAAGCGGGTGGGGAGGCAGGTGCTGAGCTGGGAGTGGGGAGCATGTGAATTCCTCCCTCCCCCGACCCAGCTTGTCCTATGCCAGGAAATGCAGTTAAAATGAAAACCAAGGGCCATCTTGTTTAGCAGAGCCAAGAACATGAACCTATGTCCTTCTACACTGGTGCTCAGGTACATGGTGTTCTCTGAAAACCACAGGTGGCCCAAAGCATTCCTAAGGCGAGAGAGCAGTGTTTCATACTGGCAATGACACTCTTTTATAGACTGATGCCAGCTGTATTTTAGTCCATGCGTTAGCTGTCCAGTTGCTTCGTATGGACTGGGGCTGGCCGTGTGGGCCGACTCTGGTCCTCTGCACCCGTTGGTGGGGGAATCACAGGGACAGCTAAGACTGAGTCACAGCTGTGTCCCAGAGAATACAGAAGGCCAAAATCATCAGTGCCTGGGATCTTGACACATCTTAGCAGGGAAGCTTCGGGGGGCCTGGGATTGTCTGCCTTGGTTATCACCATATCCCTGGAATCTGCCCATATGGAGCCAGAAATAGGTGATAAAGCCAACTAGGTTCATGCTGGGTGGGCATCTGCCATCTGTGAGTAGGCAGGCAGGTCAGTTTATAAAGGTTCAGCCAAGTTGGGCTGCGGTGGGTGGTCCCAAAAGCACAGACCTAATACTCAGAACTTTGGAGTCAGGCAAACTGACATCAGAACCTTGGCCCCTCGTCTAGCTGTGGGCAAGTTCCTGTTACCTTGCATCAGTTTACACATCTGTGAAATGGGACTAATCCTAGCCAGTTCCCGTGGGAGCGTTCAATGAGCTGTTTGAATCAGGGCTGTGTGTTCTACTTGGAATCTAGAGTGAACAGTGGCCCCTGGGGTGGGTCGTTCTGCCTTCTGGATGGCGGAGCACCTGGCCATGTGGCTGCCACGGGCAGCTTTCCCCAGGTCCTGTCCTGGCCTGCTTTATTCTTGTTTCATGTGCTTGTTCTGCAGCTGGGCTTCGAGCCCCTTGGGGTCAGGAGCCCCATCCTAGATGGCTTTGTCTGCCCCAGCAGGTAAGCCGGGGCTGAGCATGGAGCGTGGGCTCAAACAATCCCTTATTGATTCAACCGCAGCCCAACTGGGACACCACAGTTGCTTTCTAGGCCAAGAAGTCCAAGTCACTCAGGATCCTGGAGTTGCATTCTAACCTGGAATGAACCAGGGAGTGAACAGGGGCCCTCTGGGCCATGACGCAGTGTGAGGGTCCAGGCATTGCACGAGCAAGGGGTTTGGAAGGAAATTTCAATTCCCTGGCTGGCCGTTGGCAGGGAGGCGGGAGGGCTGGAAGTTGTCTGCCTGCTGGCCCGGGGCAGCTGCGTGTGGGGACAGCTGCGTGTGGGGACAGCTGTCTCAGCTTCGGACATAGGATCTGCCCCAAGATTAATAACAGAGCCTGGCCATGCCTGTGGGGAGCAGACAGGGGCTTGGGTTACCGCGCACCAGGAAATTCGCCTGCCCCACTGACAGTGGGTGGGTAGCCGGCAGGATGGATGGGCTCTGGGGGCTGGGGGGGGTGTCTGGGCAAGACAGCTCATTGCGGGCCCAGCCAAATGCACCCCGATGGGATGCAAGCTGACCCTCCCAAGGGTCGCTTTCTTTCCGCTGGACCCGAAACCGGCAGGAGCTGATCTCCAAGAATTATGTGAAGCGTTGGGAATGGAAACCAAATGTTGGTGTCAGGTAGAGAAAGCTGATGGAAGCTCTCGGCCCAGCAGTCCTGGGAGCAGCAGGGGTTGGGGCTCCGGTGGCCAGCACAGATGTTTAGGTGAAAGGGGGCCTGACATCTTCTTTCAAAAAAGGTTTATTTTCCCCCTGATTATATTTATCATAGATCATTCGGAAAATATGGAAAAGTGGAAAGAAAGAAATCATTTATAATTCCATTTTTGTAGGTTTAAAAATTTTAATTCTTTTTATTGTGATAGAATACACACAACTTAAAATTTACCACCTTAATCACTTTTACATGAACACTTCACTAGCATTAAGTATATTCACATTGCTGTGCAACCATCACCACTATCATCTCCAGACCCTTTTCATCTTGCAAAACAGAAACTGTGCAACCATTAGACACTAACCCCCCATTTCCTCCTCCCTGCCAGCCCTTGGCAACTGCCATTCTACTTTCTCTATGGTTTTTTTTTTTTTTTTTTTGCTGTGCGGGGGCCTCTCACTGTTGTGGCCTCTCCCGTTGCGGAGCACAGGCTCCGGACACGCAGGCTCAGCGGCCATGGCTCACGAGCCTAGCCGCTCCGCGGCATGTGGGATCTTCCCAGACCCGGGCACGAACCTGTGTCCCCTGCATCGGCAGGCTGACTCTCAACCACTGCGCCACCAGGGAAGCCCTCTCTCTATGGTTTTGACTACTCTAGGTACCTTGTATAAGTAGAATCATACAATATTGGTCCTTTTGTAACTAGCATATTTCACTTAGCATAATGTCCTCAAGGCTCATCCATGCTCTAGCATGTGTCAAAATTCCTCCATTTTTCAGGCCGAATAATATTTCATCGTATGCGTGGACCACATTTTGTTTATCCATTCATCTGTTGATGGACACTTGAGTTTCTTCCACCTTCTGGCTCTTATAAATAATGCTGATAAGGACATGGGTGTACACATTTCTCTGAGTCTCTGCTTTCAGTTCTTTTGGCTAGATACCTAGAAGTGGAATTGCTGGGTCATATGGTAGTTCTATTTTTAACTTTTTTGAGGAAACATCATACTGTTTCCCATGGTGGCTGCACAATTTTATGTTCCCACTAACAGAGCAAATGGGTTCTGATTTCTCCACATCCTTACCAACACTTGTTATTTTGTAAATTTTTTTGGATAGTAGTCATTCTAGTGGGTGTAAAGCGATTTGTATTGTATTGATTTGTATTTTTTGATTTGTATTTCTCCAGTGATTAGTGATGTTTAGCATCATTTCACGTGCTTATTGGCCATTTGTTCATCATCTGTAGAGAAATGTCTATTTAAGTCCTTTGCCCAATTTTGAATCAGGTTTTTTTTGTTGAATTGTCAGTGTTCTTTATATATTCTGGATATTAACCCCTCATCAGATATGTGACTTGCAAATATTTTCTCCCATTGTGTGGGTTGCCTTTTCACTCTGTTGACTGTGTTCTTTGATGCATAAAAGTTTTAAATGTGATGTAATCCAATTTATCTATATTTTCTTTTGTTGCTTGTGCTTTTCATGTCATATCCAAGAAATCATTGCCAAATCCAGTGTCAAGAAGCTTTGGCCCTACATTTTCTTTTCTATTTTGCCCTAGGAGTTTTGTTCTTTTAGGCTTGCATTTAAGTCTTTGATCCATTTTGAGTAAATTTTTGTAAATGATGTAAGGTAAGGGTTCAATGTCATTCTATTACAACGTCATCATTCTATTACGTGTGTACAATTTTCCCAACACATTTTGTTGAAAAGACTGTCCTTTCCCAATAATTCCATTTTTGAGAGCCATATTTCCTTTGGTATTTGCTGTGTGCTTGCGCATATATATATATATATATATATATCGGGCCTCTCACTGTTGTGGCCTCTCCCGTCGCGGAGCACAGGCTCCGGACGCGCAGGCTCAGCGGCCATGGCTCACGGGCCCAGCCGCTCCGCGGCACGTGGGATCTTCCCGGACTGGGGCACGAACCCATGTCCCCTGCATCGGCAGGCGGACTCTCAACCACTGCGCCACCAGGGAAGCCCCGGTCCTGCCTTTTAACATTCGCCTGGAAGCCTCAATGAAGTGGTCTTCAGTCATTATGTAGGTATTCCAGATGCCCAGGGTTTAGCAGGGACTGTTAAACGGTTGCTGAGTGTGCAGAAATGGTTCAGAGAAGGTCACTGTCTTCAAAGTCCAATAGAGGAGACTAAATTAACAATTATCACAGGAGGTCTGGAGTCACAAAAGTCTGGACAAAGGGATACAAGGAAACAGAGGCAGGAGCAACGTGGTACCCAGGACAGCTGGGGAGGCTTCCCAAAACGGGTGACATTTGAGGTGCCTCTGGAGGAAGAAGAGGCAGAGATGGGGAAGACGGAGGACAAGGAGTGAGCAAAGGCCCAGCAAGAGGGTGGGAGGGGGCCTGGCATGGTGTGGCCCTGGGTTCTGGGAACGAGAGACAGAAGCAAGGATGGAGGTGAGCATGGTTCATCCTGGGGGCCATGAGGAGCCTCTGGAGTTCTGGAAGGATTGGAGTGGAGTGATGTGGGCGACCAGATATGACGCCCATCAGAGCCTTGCAGCCATATAAAGTCAGGGGCTCATGCTATGTCACCAGTCTGCAGAGAGATGAGTACAGCTTGGCAAATGGTAAAATGGTAAAATGGCAAATGGTAAAACCTTCCGGAGAATATCTCACCAGTCACAATTCACCACCACCCTCTTTCAAGGCCTGTGGAGGCTGAGGCATAATGTAGCACAGGGGAGGTGATCTTGCCTGGGGATTTGTTTCTGAGGGTAGTATAATTTGATGGCCAAGGGTCTGACTCGTAGTTTGAGTCCTGCCTCTACCACCTGCCAGCTGTGTGACCTAGGAGAAACCATTTCTTCTCCACAAGCCTCGATTTCCTCATCTGTGAAGTGGGGACAACCATCATATCTACCCCAAAAGTGGAGGAGAAGATTCATAATAGACTTTATCACATTAGGAATTATTATTATTTTTAAAATTAATTAATTAACTTTATTTTTGGCTGCGTTGGGTCTTTGTTGCTGCACGTGGGCTTTCTCTAGTTGCGGCGAGTGAGGGCTACTCTTC
The DNA here is from genome assembly GCF_000442215.2 of Lipotes vexillifer. Classification (NCBI taxonomy): domain Eukaryota; kingdom Metazoa; phylum Chordata; class Mammalia; order Artiodactyla; family Lipotidae; genus Lipotes; species Lipotes vexillifer. The sequence continues at coordinate 3,956,092 of NW_006796716.1, read as the reverse complement.
ATTGCAGTGCGTCGGCTTCTCATTGCGGTGGCTTCTCTTGTTGCAGAGCAAGGGCTCTAGGCACGTAGGCTCAGTAGTTGTGGCACATGGGCTCAGTAGTTGTGGCACATGGGCTTAGTTGTTCTGTGGAATGTGGGATCTTCCCGAACCAGGGCTCGAACCCGTGACCCCTGCATTGGCAGGTGGATTCTTAACCACTGTGGCACCAGGGAAGTCCCGGAGGAGAAGATTAAGCAAGAAAAGTCTTTAAAGCACTTGGTATTATCCATCTTGGATCATGTGTTTTAACTTTTAATTTCGTTTGTAAACTTTTATGAAAGTTGCATATGTACATATTTTCAAGAACCAAATAGTTCTACAAGGCTTAAAATGGAAAAACAACAGCCCTCCATCATCCACTTCTTTTCTCATGTTCTCTGGAGACAACCACTCTAACTCTTTTAACTTTTCATATTTTTAGTATTTGCACCCACATCTCTAAGATACGTAGTTACATTGCTACAGCTTGATTTTTCTGTTTCGGGCATTAGGTATCAGTTTTCCACTATGAAAGATGAGAGTGGAGCATCTTCCACACGCTGCCCTCCCCTTCACACACATTTCCTGTGCCCCCATTTTCCCAAGACACTTTATGTCACGATTCTAGTTTGCACCATACTCAGGTCTTACATTCTATGCCAAGTGATAGCTGAGCCATGCCGTGTACTACGATGGCTTTTCCTGAGCACATTTTTGACCCTTCTTGTTTTTGTTCACTTAGCTTTTCTGTGTTTTTATTCATTCATCTCCAAACTCTCTCCCAGTTGTGCAGATTTCCTCCTGACACTTCATGAGACATTCCATTACTTTCGTCTTCTTCCAGTAATTGCTCCTTGAACCTCTGATCTGCTGCGATCTGGGCAGGTAGAAAGCTACAATTCTGGGATTGCTCTTCACCAACAGCCTGGGGATTTCCTTTGCCGCAGGCTTCCTCCCTGTATCGGGCACCCTCTCTCCTACAGTTCATATCCACTCTTTTTGGTTTACTCCCTCATTGTGATGGAACACATCCTCCAGTAGCTTTCTGAGAAAAGGTGGCATGATTACGGGGCTTAAGGTTAGGTGTTCTACCCAAGAGCCAAGGCTGAGACGTTTATATATTTCTCCTGCCTGCCTTGTCCATGGGGCTTCACACCAGCGTCTCCCCCTGACTTCCCATCATCCTCAGGTTAGACTGCCAGGGATCCATAAACCCAGCAACGCGAGCTTATCCCTCTGAATTCATACATTTTATTAGTTTCTGGCCTCTTACAAATTCCTTTCCTTTCTCTCCAACTTAGCCATGCCCTCAGTAATATGTGTTTTTGATATTTTAACCAGCATCATTAGTTGTGCTGAACCAGGAAGGATTTTGCGCACAAGATAAGGGCCTTGGGTGGGGGAGGGGAAGAGGGACCATCTGGGGAAGATAAGAACCAGAGCCTTTCTTCAAAGGCCACAGAGAAAATTGCCTGCAGGGAATTCACACTCAAACACTCCAGGTGGGCCTATGAGTGCCAGGAGCTATGGAGTTGACTGAGGCAAAGTCAACTTTGCATGGTCCAGGGGCTCATATGGGTCAGACACCCCCTGGGAGCAAAGACCCAAACTTCAGCCCAGTCACAGGTGCAAACAACCAGGGACAAAAGCAAGGGACAAATAAATGAACACACAAGTGAACGCCTGACCCACCATCTTCCAGGAAACTGAGGCACTGGCCTCACCTCTTCTCAGGGGCAGGTCTATAATTCCGAGGGGTCCTGGAGCAAAGTCCTCTTCTGTGCTTTGTTCCCACCAGACCAGCTTTCCAGAAGCCACTTTAAAGAAGCCACAGAGGCCACCAGCTTTAGGGGTCTTGCTTTTTCCTTTGAAGTGGGAGTAGGCAGAGAAGGAGTTTTCCAGAAAATTCCTTGAGGCAGCCTCAATGTAGATACCTGGTGAGGTCTTAGGAATTGGGGACTGCTTCTCTGGGGCTGGGAAGCTGAGGGCCCGCTGCAGAGGGCTTGGGTGGAGGGGTGGGAAAGGGCCTGGCCAGCTGGGGCCTCCCACACACCCCCAGAGCTCCGCTCCCCTCTCTCCTCCCCTGTGGCTCCAGGATTCCCTCCGAAGAGCATCCCCCCTCTGTAGGTCTCCTCTTTGGCCTGTGCCCTTTGTCCCCACCCTGCCTCTCCAGCCTGACCTGCTAAGCAAAGCCTTCTGTGCGAGGTCAGCGCTGCCTGGCGGATGCCTGGGGGATGGGGAAGCAGAAGGGAAGGGGGATGGGGAGAGCCCCAGCCTTCAGAGCCAGAGCAGATGGCGAAGAAAAGAGGCTTGTCTTCCTCGCCGGGGGTCCGGTTCCAGTACAAGAGGGGAGTTTCTCCAGTCTCGGGAGTTTGCTTGCACACAAGCACACGTGGGAATGTGTGAGTGGGGGGGTGGGTCACCCCCTTTTTGCTGGAAGTGCTGGGGCCTGCTGGGGATTCTGGTTGTTGTTTACCTTCCTGAAGGCCTGACTTTGTCTGGGCTGTGAATTCATCCCGGGCAGGGGCTGTGACCCACCCCCCTCAGTTCCTGTGTACCCTGGGTGTGTGTCGGCACACATCTGGTTGAGTGACAGCTGGTCCCAGGAGACTTCAGGCGGAAAAGAGAGTCTTCGTCTTCTCCAAGGCTCTCTGGGGGAGGGAGCGATCTCTGCATTTGGACCCAGTTCTAGAGGCCTCAGAGCTTAGAGACAGCGTCTGTCCTGCTCACTGAAGTCCCTGGAACATCCTCGATGCCTGATCACAACGGCAAACACTGCATTCGTGCTTATTCTGTGCCAGGCGGTCTTCTTCCTGTGTTACCTATGTTGACTCATTCCTCACAATGACCCCACAGGTTAGGTGCTGGTATTATCCCCATTTTCTAGGTAGGGAAACTGAGGCCCAGGGAGGGAGAAGTCACTCTGGGCTTCACAGCAGAGCTGGGATGTGGGAGGTGGGTGCCGAGGCGGGAGGGTACTCCAGATTGGTGGAAACAGCAGGAGCAGAGGCGCCCCGAGGGCAGCGGGTCTGGCCCTTTTGAGCCATCCGCACCCACCCCTGCGTCCTGTCTGTAGGCACCTTCCAACAGTTCCTTTCTTTTCGTATCAGTTGTTTTGTACTGCACGCCTTCTGTATTAACTAGGGACCAAGTTTCCCAAAACCAGGCTTATGGTCACATCTGGGAACCCCGGAAAGGTGGCAAAGGTCTGTGACCCAGTTCCCACTTGTCTGAACTGCACCTCCCTTCACAGGCCTGGTGTGGCCACCGCTCGGCTGTGTGGCCTGGGGCCAACCCTGTGTAGGAGGTGGAATAAAAGCCCCCAAAGATGTCCACATTCTACTCCCCAGAGCCTGTGAATATGGTACCTTACGTGATAAAAGCGACTTTGCAGATGTGACTAAATGAAAGCTGTAGATTCCAGGTGAGCACAAGCTAATCACACCGCGCTTCTAAGAGGGAGGCAGGAGGGCAGATGTGACGACGGAATTAAGAGGTCAGAGCGATGTGAGGAAGGGGCCTTGAGCCAAGAACTGCAGGCAGCTTCCAGAAGCTGGAAAAGACTCGGGGCAGATTCTCCCCTAGAGTCTCCAGAGGGAACCAGCGCCACCGATGTCAGCCCCGCCGACACCTTGACTCCAGCTCAGGGAGACTGATTTAGGACTTCTGGCCTCCAGAGCTGTAAGATAATAAATGTATATCATTTTACATTGCTAAGTTGATGGTAATTTGTTACAGCAGCCCTAGCACACCAACACACCATGTCCCCACTCTGAACCACAGTCTTTTCATCTGGAGAACAGTCACAGCACCCACGTCCTGACTCCAAGGCTCTGGGGATCAGAAAGCAGGAGACCTTCCGTTCTTCTGGGCTGCTGCTGGAACTTTCTGTCACCTAAAGCAGGTTTCTGCCCATCAACGGATGAATGGATAAAGAACACGTGGTATTGATGTGCAGTGGAATATTATTCAGCCTTTAAAAAGAAGAAAATCCCGCCATCTGTGACAACATGGATGGAACTGGAAGACAGAATACTAAATGAAATAGGCTAGATGCAGATGGACAAATACTGCATGAGACCACTTATAGGAGGGACCTAAAATAGTCAAATTTATAGAAGCAGAGAGTGGAATGGTGGGAGGAGGGGCAATGGGGATCAAAGGCTACGAAGATGAGTAAGTTCTAGAAATGCTGTGTAGTTAACAATGCTGTAGTGTGTGTTTAAAAATTCGCCAAGAGGGTAGATCTTGTGTTAAGTGTTCTTACCACAAAATAATAGTAATAATAATCATGATAATAAGTAGGGCAGGAGGAAACTTTTGGAGACAATGGATATGTTTGTGGCATAGATTGTAGTGATCGTTTCCCTAGCGTATACTTACCTCTGAATTCATCAAGTTGTATCCATTAAATATGTACAGCTTTTTGTATGTCAATCATACCTCAATAAAATGGTTTAGAAAAAAAAAAAAAAGCAGGTTTCCAGGCCTCACTGTTGTGAGGTCTCTTCTGGAGGGGAGAAACCCTTATCCAGAGGAATTCTAACCAAAAGCTCGGCAATCCCACCACAGGCCTGATTAAAAGAAACCTTTCTAGCAGGAAAACTGCAAGTCATTAGTTTTCAGCTTTTTCTTGTGTGAACGACCGTAGGGAGGCCTGGTTCACAGCATCCTGCAGCTTGGGATGCGTTTAATTTTCTCTCTTGATCCCATGGCAAAACCCACAAATAAGAGTGCATTAGCTGGCCTGGTCCTGGCGGCCGCACTCCTGGGATGGATGAGGTGCAGATGGAAGGGCCCTCCTGAGTTGCTCTGTGGGAATCACCTGTCTGCGGGCATTCCT
>NW_006796716.1:3949244-3951048 GCF_000442215.2 Lipotes vexillifer | reverse complement strand
ATTCCTGGGAGGAAAGCCTTTTCATCAGCGGGACTGGAGGGACAAGGGCACTGCAGAAGCAAACCGAGAAGGTGAAAGTGCGTCTCTCTGCCGGATGCCAGGGGAGGGGGCAATTCCCCTCCGGTGATGTTGTGTCTTTCTTGTGGCCGGACCTGTGGTGCCTGGAGGACGCGGGCAAAGCCGCCAGATGAGAGGGGAAAGGTGAGGGGAAGGTGGGCTGCCCGACCAGGGGGACATCTGCCTTCAGTCACAGCAGAGAACAAAGTGGGGCTGAGGAATTACATTGGACCGGGCTTCTCTGGAGGCTGCAGCCTTCGGGTGGGGTCTCAGCCCTGGGGTCGTGCACACAGGGGCTCTGGAGAAAACCTTCTGGAACTTAGCTTTGTTCACGTCCTGCCCTTGCTTACAATCTGTTCTGAGGGCTCCCCCGGCCTCGGGCCAAGGCTGGAACCCCGAGGCCACTCCAGCCGCATACAGCTTCTCTGGCAATTCTAGCGCTTTCAAGCTTCTGCAAATGACCATCCACCTCATGAAAGTTCCTCAGCCCCGGCTCGGAGTCAGGCTGATGCTGGGTGCTGGGGGCCCTTCCCCTCCGCCCAGGATTGTGCGCATCCTGGGAGAGACCTGGGAGGCCTGGACCAGTGGCAGCAGCAGTGAGAGGGTAATGTAGCAGCCCAGTGGGTGCTGAGGAGACAGCATAAAGCCCTGGTGCAGGCGAGGGGGCCGAGACGCTGGGGAATGGTGCCGTTTGCCGAACAAAGGGCCGAGGTGTGGGGAAGGGAAGTCGGTTTGGTCTGATGCTGGGTTTGCATCTGAGCCTGGGGAGGGTGCAGTGCCCGGACGTCCTGGAGAAGATGACCGGGGGCCTTCCCCGTAGAGGTCTGGAGGGGACGAGCTCCCTCCAGGCGGGCATAGAGGGAGACGGGGGAGGGTTCATGGGATCTGCGGGACCCCGGCATCTAGATGAGGCTCAGAGAGGGCGGAGGAGGGGAGAGGTTGACAGGGTTCAGAGAGTCAGGAGGGGAGATTTGGGAGACAGGGACTGAGACGCGGGCGTGTGGACTCCTCTTTTGAGAACTGCGACCCCAAAGAAGAGGAGGAGAGAGAAGGGTGAGCCCCGGGCATGGGGACCCGGAGCTGGTGCGAGAGCCTGGAACATGCAGGTCCCTGGAGTAAGATCCAGCGGAGAATGGGCGTGAAAGCGTGGAATATATAGGGGTTGGGAGGTGAGGGGACACCTGGCATGGCCTCCTGATCCCAGGTGAGCTGAGAGGCGGAGAGGCCACCTACTTCCAGGTGAGTGGGAGGGGGAAGACCCAGCCCTGGTAAGCCTGGAGGACGCTGGGGAAGGAGCCAAGGCAGTGTGCGCCTGTGGGCTCAGCGTTCTCAGTGGATTGGGAGGTGGGCGGCCTGCAGGTGGGGGCAAAGGAGAGGAGGGGAGGGGAGGACAGCAGAGCATCTTGGTGGGGGACCAGGGAAGACTGAGCTGCCACCGGCATGGAGGGCCCTGGGGGGGGGCCAGGCAGGACGTGGCTCTGGGGGATCAGAGTCCCTGGGCAGTGGGGCAGGGCCGGGGCGGTTTGACCTTACCATCCCTCCCCGGCAGAGCCAGGCGTCTCCTCCTCAGGGCTCCCGCAGCATCCCAGGTCCTGGCCTGTTCTCATCACCTGCCTCCTATTTCTGTGGTCCTTCGCATCGTCTGTGTCCTTCCCCCAGATCGCAGATCTCCTTCCTGCTCTGTCAGCCAGTGACCACGTCAGGGGCTGGTGCCTAGAGAGGGCTTAATAAAAGTTAATGGACGGGG
>NW_006796716.1:3944098-3947440 GCF_000442215.2 Lipotes vexillifer | reverse complement strand
ACCAGGGAAGACTGAGCTGCCACCGGCATGGAGGGCCCTGGGGGGGGGCCAGGCAGGACGTGGCTCTGGGGGATCAGAGTCCCTGGGCAGTGGGGCAGGGCCGGGGCGGTTTGACCTTACCATCCCTCCCCGGCAGAGCCAGGCGTCTCCTCCTCAGGGCTCCCGCAGCATCCCAGGTCCTGGCCTGTTCTCATCACCTGCCTCCTATTTCTGTGGTCCTTCGCATCGTCTGTGTCCTTCCCCCAGATCGCAGATCTCCTTCCTGCTCTGTCAGCCAGTGACCACGTCAGGGGCTGGTGCCTAGAGAGGGCTTAATAAAAGTTAATGGACGGGGACTTCCCTGGTGGCGCAGTGGTTAGGAATCCGCCTGCCAAGGCAGGGGACACGGCTTCAAGCCCTGCTCCGGGAAGGTCCCACATGCCGCGGAGCAAATACGCCCGTGCGCCACAACAACTGAGCCGGCGCTCTAGATCCCGCGAGCCACAACTACTGAGCCTGAGTGCCACAACTACTGAAGCCTGCATGCCTAGAGCCCGTGCTCCGCAATAAGAGAAGCCACCACAGTGAGAATCCCATGCACTGCAACAAAGAGTAGCCCCCGCTCGCCTCGACCAGAGAAAACCCGCGCGCAGCAATGAAGACCCAACGCAGCCAAAAATAAATAAATAAATTTATATTGAAAAAAAAAAAAAAGTTAACGGACCAAACGGCTTAGAACCACCCTCAGGAGCTCAGAGTGTCTTTGCTCTGGAAGCCGCAGTTAGACGGGGTGAGTGGACAATGGTTCACTTCTGTGCCTGACGTGCCCCACACGGGTGGCTCTGCTTTGCTGGAAATTCTCTCCGAGCCCCTGGCTGGGGGATGGTTTTGGAGACCCAGGTGTTTGTAGAACTACCTGCCTGGAAAGGATGTAGGGCTAAGGCTTTCCCTGACACCGCCAGTCCTGTGGGTGGTAGAAGCCTGGCCCGGGCCGGCTGGAGGACGTGGTACCTTGCTCGGCCAGTCCAGTTTCCCAACTATTCTGGCTTCTGGGCGAGAGGCAGTGTTGCTGGGGCCCTTCTGCCGAGGTGGGGGTGATGGCCTCTGTAATAGTCCCCCAGCTCTGATGCTGCCTTGTGAGTTCCATCTGCTGCTGAGGAGGAGGCAGAGGCCCAGAGAGGGATGGGGCCTGTACAAAGTCACACAGCAATTCCTGCAGCTGGACCCCCCCCAATCCAGAGCTCTGGAAGCTCTTGTGAGGAAGACCCCTGGAACCCACTGGCTGATCTCAGATGGAAAGGGCAGGATCCACTGTTGTCTACCCATATTTCGCGGCTACCTGATGGAGGGGTTAATGGGCCATCAATGAGTAGTGCTGATAGCAAGATAGCTCTAAGAGGTAGGAAGCAAAGGCAGAGTTGAGAAGTGCTGATCCCAAAGAAAAGGCAAACTTCACAAACAGCAGGACGGAATTCGGAACACTGCATTCATTCTCCTGGATTTTGCAGGGGAATTGAGGCATTCCTTAGAGACTCCGACAGCTGTGGGTTTCTGGGGTGTCATGGGCCACCCAACTGGGCCTGGTGTTTAGAGCCGGAACCCCTTTCCTTTGGAAAGGGATGCAGGTCCAGAAGGTGTTCTGCTCACAGGAGACTCGCTCGGTCGTAATGGTGTGCGATCCTCGGCGGGTATCAAATGCCAAATTCCACAGTCAGTCCCTTTCAGCCGTCACATTCCTCAGATTCTTATCAGTTTTTTTTTTCCTCAAGTGAACACTGGGAACCACTCTCCCCGCTGATTGCAGAAGGAGGGGAGAAAATTAAAAACAGGAGTCCTGGCTTTCGTCCCCGACTCTGCCACCAGCTTGCCATCCACCTTGGGTCCTTCCCTTCTTTTCTCACCTGTAAAGAGAAGGGGTTGGGACAAGATGATCGTTGCAAAACCTCTTGTGGTACAAAGCTTTCGAATCCTCCATCCAAGTCCATAGCAAGATGCCATCTGGAAAATACACCTAAACAACATTCCGACTGCTTCCCCAAGCAGGAGAATTTTCCAGCACATCTGCAGTGGTGGGAGCTTAGGAGTGGTGGCCCTTCCATGTGTCCCTTCCCTCACGGCGCACCGTTCCTTCTCCTGAATGTTGCAGCAGAGATTCTCAGAGATGGGCATTCTGAGTTCCAAGGGGCTGGGCCCTCAGGGGAATGTTCCAGTAGTTTGCATCTCCCTGCCCAGCAGTCTGCTGTATGGCCTTTGGCCGTACCTGTTGGCAGCAGAAACCATGGCGGTCACTACCACTGATTTTCCTTTACAAGTGACAAACTGCTTACACATTCATTTATTTTTGTGGATCCCAGGCTGCGTGTTATTATTCCCATTTTAGAGAGGAGGCCCCAGAGGCTCAGGTGCCATGAAGCCTGTTCAGCTAGGCAGAGCAGAACCAGGACTGGAGCCCGGCTCTCCTGACCCACCCACATCCTGGGCACTTTCCACATCCCATAGTGTGTGGGGTCACGCAGCTAGTCAGGGGCCTTGCATGAGGCAGGGGCTCCGTGGACATTTGTGCAAATCGGCGAGTGATGCCCCCTCGGCCCCGCCATGCAGAGCCAGCGTCTTGGTTGCCATTCAACAGTAGGAGTCTTGGGCCACGTGCTATGCTGAAGTTTATGGAAGTGAAACATTTATATCCCAAGGATCCTAAAACCCCAAACCAAGGAGGTGGTCAAGCCAGAGCAGTCTGACGCTCACAGACCCGGATATAGTCTCTGAAACTGTGTCCATCATCTAGTGGAGAAAAAAAATGCAGATACCATTGGGTAAAGAGCAAAGTCTTCCTTTGTCCCAGAAGAGATAGAGCTAGTCCAGGATCATGATTATATTTCCATTATGGAGCACAATCAACGGAAGTGCTCAGTAAACGTTACTCATCCCCGCAGTGAGTCAGCAAGGTGCTGTGCATTTGTTCTGGACCTGCCAATGGTCCTCATGTCCACTGGGGCACCAGGATGCATTTGGTCGGTGAGTCCAAGATCAGGACAGGATCTAGCAGCGTGTTTCTCAAAGACACAGTCCTTCGTGGGCTTTCTCAAGTGCACCGTCTCTCAAAACCACCTACTGACTCAGATTCTGTGAAGACGGGCCCCAGGAATATGCATGTGTAACAGGTTTCCGGGTGATGCTGAGTAAGGAAGGTGACCCTATCCACTTGAAGGAAGTTGGAAGCTAAAGCAGGAGTAAGAGTAATGTTTACTGAGCGCTTACGATGTGCCAGGTTCAGGGGTTCTCGTGAAAAGTGCTGGTCATGGGACCACTAAAGTGCTTAGCCAGAGAGCGTCTCAGCACGTGGTTCCCCCTAAACGTGGGCAG
>NW_006796716.1:3943755-3944088 GCF_000442215.2 Lipotes vexillifer | reverse complement strand
CAGGAATGCTGACCCCATGCAACGCATTTGGCCCCATCGTCTCACAACTGGTGGCAGAATGCTCAAAACCACATGGTCTGTTCGGCCAAATCATATACTCCCCTAGCTGCCCTCCTCTGAATGGGTAATTCAACCCCTAAGTAGCTGATGTTCTGTGCAAGGCTCTTTCCAGCCTCCTCTCAGTGGGGGGAGGCCTCAGGAATTCTCAGCTGTGGAAGGTGCTAGAGGATGAATGCAGACAATAATTAAGTGGGAGGAAGCCCAGAGGCTGCCTGTGGCACAGCCGTGCTCCCCGGGGCCTGCCGGCTCTCCAGCCACGCCCACCCCCCACCC
>NW_006796716.1:3931192-3943745 GCF_000442215.2 Lipotes vexillifer | reverse complement strand
CCCCCCCGCCGCAAATCTGCATTCTCCCTCCAAGCCTCCGTGCGTGCGGGACCCTGGAGTCTGTGCCATCGCCCTCCTTTTTTACAGAAACGTTTGGTCGGTTGCCGCGGGGCTTTCGGATCAACATCCTTTACCTCTAAGAGTCAGTGACCTTAAATGTACTGAAATTCCTCCCCAGTGTTGCCTTGAAACGGACCGTTCCAGTAAAAACGCCTGTGAGGAGATGCAGGCAAATTGACCTGCTTATCCAAACACTCCTACTGGTTTTTGTGCCCTGAAAACCCATCAGGCCTTTGTGTAACGTACATTCAGCTATCCTTACATAAACAAAACCCTAACTCGGGACAGTGGTTTAGGTGGATGAGAGGTGAGAGATGGAGAGCAACGTCAGCTGTAGAGACACTTACTTTGTTGGGAGACAGCGCTTAGTGGTCCATGGGTTGGCCCTGTTTGAATCCAGGTGGTAAAGCCCATTTCAGGGGGCTTCCGCCGGGCCTCGGCTGGTCCCTTCATGCTCTGTGCCCGTTTATCCCAAATGGGCTCAGTCTCTGCCCTCCCCGCTGCCACCAGAGGGTCCTCCTGGAACCCTACTGACTGGGTTCTCCTCTCATTTAAAAATCGTCCGAGTCTTCCAGCGGTCTGGGTTCGATCCCTAGTCGGGGAACTAAGATCCCACAAGCCACGCAGCGCAGCCAAAAAAACCCAGAAATCTTCCACGCCTTACCTCCTCTTTTCCAATAGGGTGAGTCTCCATGCTCTTTGAGGGTCAATTGTGTATCTTCACCCTCCATCCGCCAAGTGGGTGTCCTGCCTCTGCTCACCGTTCCGCTCCCAGGATGGGGCGCCCACTACAAACGTGCGGGCAGCTCATTGCACCCGTGGCCCACCCTCCGGAAGCAGGTACCTTCCCAGCCTGAGTGGAAGTCTGCCTCTGGTGGGTGTCGTGTTCTGACCCGACTCCGGGCCCTCTGCGGCCCCACGAGCAGGTGTTGTCTAGCTCCCCTGCACTTATCTTGGCGGGGGGGAGAGCTGGCCTCCCAGAGCTGCCTCCCGCCACCATGGCCCTCAGCTTATTTCTGCTCAGTATATCTGAACGCTCCATCGTCGACAGGCCTCCGCTGCTGGAGAGGGCAGATGTGGACCCGAGGGGCGTGGGGCCTTCCCCTCCGCGCCACCAGAGCTTGGGCTTCTGACCTGCCCTCCTCCCACGGACACTCACTGCTCTGCAGGCCAACCTTCCCCTCCTCCCACCCCTGGTGTCTCCTGCTCAGAGGACGGCAGCTGCAGCTCTCTCCTCCCAGCGCACTCACTGGCTCTCAGTTTGTTTCTTTTCCCGTTGGGGCTCACGGCAGACACCAGGTGGAGTCTCCAGGAAGCAGATTCTGAGATGCGGTCCAAGAGGGAGGACGTGTACTGGGGGCGCCTCTTAAGATTGACGCCCCTGGAAGGGAGGGGCAGAAGCAGGACTTAGAAGGAGAAGTTGAGCTTTGATGTGGACCCAGTGACAACTACCATTGACCTCCCGGGGGCCCTGCACCTACAATGGCCGTTTGAGTTGTCCTGAGGTCCATATGACTGAGCCTTTCATCTTGTGCAGGGACCAGACACTGGACGGGGCCCCAGGAAGAGCCGGCCCTTGGGCAAGGTGGTTCTGAGCAGCTGAGGTCTAAAGACCCTTCACTGAGGGGGATCTGGGTGGCACAGCCCAGGGTCCACCATATGTGGGCCAGTGCGGAGGGGAGTGGGGATGTTCTCGACGTTATCCTGCTCTTAAGACGGCCTGAGATTGCCTTTGCTCTCTGGACGCTGCACACACCTCTGACTCACACCTCTGACTCACAGTGAACTTATTGTTGGCGAAAACCACTGCGCCCCATCTGGGGCCTGTCCGCTGGGTTTTGGGGCTGCAGTGCAGGACTCCACATTTGCCCGGTCATGTTTCATCTTGTTAGGCTTGGCTCCTTGCTCTGGGCTGGGGAGATCTAGCTTGGATCCTGACCCCCTCCCAAGACCCAGGCCCTGCATCTGCTAGCTCCTGGGCTTCCGCGGTTTCTCTCAGCAGCCCCGCTGCCTTCGTCATGGTCTGGGGCACGGCCCTCTCCTGGCAGCACGGCCCCAGATGGACAGACCACCGCATGCCAAGACCCACGCACTCAGGGTGAGCTCTAAGCCAATTCGGCAGGGTAGTCAGGTGGCTAAGGGCTGGGCACGAATCTGGGTTGTCTGTTGACTTGTTGGGTGGCCTTGGATGTGCCTCGGTTTCCTTACCTGGAAAACCGGCATAACAGCAGTTCTGACCACCCAGGATTACGTGAGGCTGAATGGAGGTCTGATTTAGGTAGCCGCAGGGAAGAGGGGGTAGGGGACAGGACCGGCTTGGAGCCCACCCTGTGAGTCCTGCTGTGGCCTGAACTGCCCTCAGCAGTTGTCCCAATGGTTTCACGCATGAGGTGGGGGCCGTCCCCTCTGCTTGCTGTTTTGCATGTGAGGTGGTCCCCTGAGGGACATGGCTCATAAGGGCCTGCCAGGGGATGCTGTATTTGCTGTCTAACTCTCTGCTGTCCTCACTGGCAAGGTGGATACAGCCTGGGGTTTGGAATTAGAAGGCTGATCTTCAAGATCTAAGATAAAAGGTATAAACTTCCAGCTACAAGATAAACGAATCTCAGGGATAAAATGTACAGTATGGGGAATATAGTCAATGATATCGTAAAAACTTTGTATGGTGACGGATGGTGACTAGACTTATCGTGGTGATCATTTGTGATGTATAGAAATAGTGAACCACTGTGTTGTACACCTGGAACTAACATAGTGTTGTAGGTCATTTATACCTCAGTTAAAAACAAAAAGGAAAGAACCTAAACTGATCACTTATCACTGTGTGACCTCGAGTCTCCCCTGCAGTCTGGGGCTCCTTCTTTGTAGAATTCCTACCTGAGACTTGTTGAGAAGATTAAACAAGGTCACGTATGTGTGTGAGTTGACTAGGGCAGCCATAACAAAGTACCACACAGGGGTCAGCTGAAACAACAGAAGTTAATTTCCTTAAAGTTCTGGAGGCTGGAAGTCCAAGATCAAGGTGCTGACAAGGGTGCTTTCTCCTGAGGCCTCTCGGATGGCCACCTTCTCCCTGTGTTCACATTCGAATCCAAACTTCCTGCTTCTATTTTTTTTTTCTTTGCGGTACGCGGGCCTCTCACCGTTGTGGTCTCTCCTGTTGCGGAGCACAGGCTCCGGACGCGCAGGCTCAGCGGCCATCCCTCACGGGCCCAGCCGCTCCGCGGCATGTGGGATCCTCCCGGACCGGGGCACGAACCCGCGTCCCCTGCATCGGCAGGCGGACTCTCAACCACTGCGCCACCAGGGAAGCCCCCAAACTTCCTCTTCTTATGACACCAGTCCTATTGGGTTAGAACCCACCCTAAGGCCCTCACTTTAATGTAATTATCTCTTTAAAGACCCTATCTCCAAATAGAGTCAGATTTTGAGGTAATTGGGGTTAGGGCTTCAATGTATGAATTTGTGTGTGAGGGAGACACAATTCAGCCTATAACAGTATGTGAAACTGCTTTGCCAACCATAAAACAGGTCTTGGGGTACTGGGCCTGACTCTGCCCACAGAAGAGGGTCTCTGTATGGTAAGGATCCTGGCAGGCCGATTCTGTTTGCACCAGAGTTGTTCTTCCTGTCCCTGGAAGGGGCTGGGAGCTGGCTCCTCTGCCTGCATCTCTCAGAGAACCAGCCCAGGCCCTGGGGGCTCTTTGTCATGGGTGTGGCCTCAGCGTCATCCGAATTGCCTATCCACTTGGCCATGGCCTTTAGGTTGCAAACTTCATTTCTCACAGAGTTTCTTGAGCCAAGCTGGCAGGCAACACCCCTGGAATTGGCCTCTGTAGGGGTCAGGCAGGTGTGGTCAGGTAATAGAACAGTGAGGGCCAGGTGGAGAGGGGCCTGACACAGGACACTCCCAACCTTGAGGTGGGTGGCTGCGGCCACAGGAGCAAACCCCACGGTGCTGAGCCCGAGAAGCAATTTTTGGTAAGAGAGTGAGTGAATGTGGATGGGAAAAGGTCCCTCTGGGATGCGGGGCTTGGGGTCAGATGAGTGCACCTTTATGGGGCCTGCCCTGAACCTGCTGTCCTCCGGAGCCTGTGGTCTTCAGGTGTGATGAGGGTTAAGATAGAGGCCTGCAGGGGGCCCTGTGGAGCAGGAGGTCAGGGAGGGCTTCCAGGAGGGGACAGAGCCTGAATGGAGATGGGTAGGGTAAGAGTTGGCTGCGTGAAAGAAGGTGGGATGGCATGCCAGGGAGGACCAAGTGACAGCGTAAATGGCAAGATGGAGCGTGGTGGGAGGTGACATCGGGGAGGTGGGTGGGAACCGTGGAGGATGGGGAGCTAGGAAAGGGTTTCCAGAGGCCGGGTGACAGGGCCAGATTTGTGGTTTAGGGAGCGCCCTCTGGTGGCACCTCGAGGAGATTGCAGGGAAACAGGGCGGATGCTGGCCGACCAGCAAGGGCCTGGCTGTGGGAATCAGGACTGTAGGACCAGGGCTGGGATGCAGGCAGGGCTTGCCTGACGTGGGGGCTGATCAGCTGTGGAGAGTAAGGGAGGGAAAATGTGGGTTCTGTGGCGATTTGCCCCTGGGGGTTCTGGGTCAGGGGACCGGGAACTTACTGGTGCTGGTCACTAAGATGGAGCGAGAAGGGGTTGGGTGGCAATGGTCTCCGTAGTGGATGGGTTGAAATGGTGTGTCCTGAGGTGTTCCATGGGCTATGAGGATGTGTGTCCATGCAAGTGGGGCACATATGTTGGGGTTCAAGAGGAAGCATTGAGGTGATGCCACACTGGGGTGGAGCAGAGCATGGGACAGTGACTTGGGGGCAGACTGGGTGGTCCTCTTGGGGAGGGAGATCACTGTCAAAGCCCTCGGGCTTGGTTCAGGCTCAGGGTCCTGGGGGTGGAGGGGAAGGTGAGATCAGGTCCCAAAGCAAAGCTCAGATAGAACTGGGGCTCATGGGCCGGTGTGGGAGGGGGTCCCAGGGTTAAGGGGAGAAGGGCTGATGTCGTGGCATCCTCCGGGTGAAATAGATGGGTTGGTTAGTTATGTTCAGAGGTGGGCATGGTCTGGCGGTGTCCTGAAGACCCCTCCATTCCATCATGACATGATTTCCTGAAAGCACTTAGCACTTGTTTTCCCAAAGGACTCTAAATTAAGGATTTCACGGCTTGGCCAAGCCACAGAGCCAGACACGTAGCGTGGCAAAAGCTGCTGTAGGAGCAGCCCCCAGGCCTGGTGGAACAGGGCCAAGTCAGCTTCTCTTCCCCATCAGGGAGCAGGGCCTCCCCTCATAAGACGGACCTGGAGGGGAGCAGATCCGTCCCCAAGGCTGGGAGTGAGTTTCCCATCCTGGACCCTCCACGAGAGCTCAGCTGAGGAGGGTGGGGGGGAGATGATGAAGGGAGGTCGCTGAGATGATGCCCCCAAATAAAGCCAGTCCTGCCCCATCCCGATGAAGGCTGCTGAGGCCACCCTTACTTCTTAGGCAGTTTGAAGACCAGCCCTGCCACCCCCCACATCTCTGCCCCTGGCCCAGTCCTTCCAGTAGGGTCACAGAAGGGGCGTACTTCTGCCAAGCCTGTCTCTGGGCGGAGTCATCTTGTAGCCCTTACAGCCTTGTTCACCCATCACTGTGCTGTGTGTTCACCCATCACCATGGTCAGGGGTGGGGGTGGGGGTGGGCGGTGGTGTGATGCCACCCACAAAACAGGAGACTCAGGAGACGGGGATCCTAAGGGGGACCCCATATGGGAGCAGAGTGCCTGACACCGAGATTTCCTGGAGCTGCGGGTGCCTGGAGATGAATGGGGTTTAGATTCCATCTGAAAAGGCCCGGAGCCCTCTTTGCTTGTCTCTGCCTGCCTTCTTCGTTGTTTTTGGCCAGGTTTTAATTTTGGGAAACCATTTACAGCCCATTAAAAGATCAAATGTCTGGAGATGATGAATCAAGGCATTTGAAAATGTTTTCCAGTTCATAGCTCATTTCCCTATAGAAAGCTCTGACCCAGAGGTGGCTGGACTCTGTCTGTTCCAGATCGCCAGGGGCAGATCTCAGGGTGGAGCATTGTCCTTGGATTGGACAGCAGTTCATCCCGAAGAGACTCATGCTGAATGCCCGAGGTGGTACTGATGCTCCCTGGTAGAGATGGAGGAGGGGTCCAGGCCCAGCAGAGGCAGTGGTTTGCATTGTACAGGTGGGACCCTACTGGCCGCCTGGGCAGGAAGGTTGGATTCCCTTCCCAGCTCGGCCTCTGATTTGAGCCATGGGCAGTGAGGTTTCATCTCTCAGTACTCCTTTTCCCATCTGCAAAATAGGAAGGACAGTCCTTACCCTTGTATGAACGTTGCGGGGTTTCGGTAGCCAGCTAATCAGTCATGACACCTGGGGGTAGGTAGTGCCACATGGATCTGCTCGTTTAGTCCTCACAATAACCTTGAGAGGTAGAATTTTTTTTATTTAACTGAGGCTCAGAGAGGGAACATCACTTTGCTCAAGTCACACAGCAGACTGGTGGCAGAACCAGGTCTCCTGATGCCTTTGGGGAGAGGGATCAACTTTTGATTACTTTTTCATGTTCTTTCATGGTATTTTTGACTGTGCCAATATATTCTCCTAGAAAATTGTCAAGATTTTGAAAAATGTTGATGTAAGATCAGACATAATATTTACTTACAATTTCTAATCTCTATGGGGATTTTTTTCTTGTTCTTAATGTCTTCTTATGTCTTTTGTTTGTTTCTCATTAAAAATTGTCTAGGTTTTGTCTATTTGATTTTTTTTAGACCTGTGTTTGATTTTGTTGATTCACTTTTGAAAGTAATCTATTTCATTAATTTCTTTTTTAAAAAATTTGATTTATTTTTGGCTGCATTGGGTCTTCGTTGCTGCACGCGGGCTTTCTCTAGTTGTGGCGAGCAGGGGCTACTCTTGGTTGCAGTGCGTGGGCTTCTCATTGTGGTGGCTTGTCTTCTTGCGGAGCACGGGCTCTAGGTGCGTGGGCTTCAGTAGTTGCAGCACGTGGGCTCAGTAGTTGTGGCTTGAGGGCTGTAGAGCACAGGCTCAGTAGTTGTGGTGCACGGGCTTAGTTGCTCCATGGCATGTGGGATCTTCCCTGACCAGGGAGCAAACCCGTGTCCCCTGCGTTGGGGGGTGGATTCTTAACCACTGCACCGCCAGGGACGCCCTATCTCATTAATTTCTGCTTCCATCTTTGTTAATTCCTTTCTTCTCCTTTCTAATTTCATTGTCTTCTAATTACTGTGTTTTCTGTTACTACTTTCTTGCTTTTCTAGCATTCTGTTGGGTTAATCAAATCTTTGTTTTACTTCTTTCTTTCATGGTTTGCCAGTTTTATGTCCTCTTCCTACACTTTCTAGTATTTACCTTAAAATTAAAAAAATTTTTTTAATTTAATTGTATATTTATCTACTGCACCTAAAGTTGCACAGTTTCTATATCCTTTCCTTACACAACACAAAAATCTCAGCAAATATTAGTTCCTTCTGTCCCCTCTTTGCCATTGTCCATATTTAGATCCCCTTGGATTTTAGATCTAGGCTGTTTTTAAATCTTATTATTGTTTCTTTGTTTGTAACTGCTCCTCATATATAATATATTCCTCCTATGCTCTCCTATGTCCGTTAGTTTGTTGGAATACATCCTCTCGTAATTCTTTCAGAAAAGGTGACTGGTAAACTTTCTGAGTTCTTGTGCATCTGAAAATGTCTTTATTTTGCCTTCACCTTTGAAGAAGAGTTTGTTCAGGTATAGAATTCTGGGTTCTAAATATTTCCCCTCAAAACTTTGAAGCAGGTGTGTCACTATATCCTCGACTCTGACATTGCTCATAAGAAATCTAATTTCAGTTTATTGTAGGTGATTTGTTTTTTCTTTTCTTTCTTCAGTGTTTAGTATTTTCTCTTCATTCTGAGTGTTCTGAAATTTCACCGCAATATGTCTGTCTTTGTTCATCTTGCTTAGCACTCAGTGGGCCCTTTTGAATTAAGAATTCATGTCTTTTACAAATATCATAGGATATCACTTATGTGTGGAATCTGAAAACATGATACAAATGAACTTATTTACAAAACAGAAATAGACTGACAGACATAGAAAACAAACTTATGGTTGCCAAAGGGGAAAGGTGGGGGGAGGGATAAATTAGGAATCTGGGATTAATAGATACACACTATAATATATAAAATAGATAAACAACAAGGACCTACTGTATAGCACAGGGAACTATACTCAGTATCTTGTAATAACCTATAATGGAAAAGAATCTGAAAAAGAATATGTATATATAACTGAATCACTTTGCTATATACCTGAAACATTGTAAATCAACTATATCTCAATTAAAAAATAAACATTATTCACACACACACACAAAAGAATTCATGTCTTTCTTCAGCTCTGGGAAATATTCTTTATTATCGCTTTAAGTCTATACTCCCCTGTGCTCTCTCTGATCTCCCCTTCCAGGGCTACTAATAGATGTATGCTGGAATTTGGTCTGTCCTCCAGGTACCTCACCTTTTCTCACACATTTTCCATCTCTATGTCCCTTTGCAGTATATCCTTGGAAAGTTCACGGCTCAGATTTCCAGCTCATCAGCTCATTCCTTAGCTTTGTCTGTTCTGTGTTTTCAGCCCATCTGTCGAGCCTTTTTATTTTCACAGTCATACATTTCATTTCTAACATATCTAATTTTTTGATTTCATGATATTTCTTATGAGTATTCTATCTCTTTAAGGACTTTAATTGTGCTTGAAAAAACTGTCTCCATTATTTGCTTCATTAATTGTTTTTTCTTGAAGTGTGATTTATTATCTGTTGAGTCAGTGCCTTTCTTTCAGGGTATTGGCCTTTTTTCTTAAATAATTTGAAATTCTTGGCATTTGGGGTTTTCCATTAGCTTGTCTCTGTTTCTCTGTTCACTGCTGCTTTGCCTCTTGGAGGGTTGGTGGTATAGGATAAAGAATGGGCAAGAATTCAGTTGTCTGGGCTTCCCTGGTGGCACAGTGGTTGAGAATCTGCCTGCCAATGCAGGGGACACAGGTTCGAGCCCTGGTCTGGGAGGATCCCACATGCCGCGGAGCAACTAGCCCCGTGAGCCACAATTACTGAGCCTGCGCGTCTGGAGCCTGTGCTCTGCAACGAGAGGCCGCGATAGTGAGAGGTCGGCGCACCGGGATGAAGAATGGCCCCCCGCTTGCCGCAACTAGAGAAAGCCCTCACACAGAAATGAAGAGCCAACACAGCCATAAATAAATAAATAAATAAAAATTTAAAAAAAAAAAAAAAAAAAAAAGAATTCAGTTGTCTGACCTTGAGAGGGTCCCTGTTTCTTCTGGAGGTCATCAGCCTTTGCGGCACCCATTCTGACCACACCTGCCACAAAACAAGTGAGTGCAATGCCTGATTCTTGACACCAGCAGGGATAGGGATCCTTGTCCTACCTGTCTGGCTCCTTCTACCATGGTCCTTTGACAGTCACCTCTGCTGCTCCTGTTGCACCCACCTTGAGCCCCAATCTTCCCTGTGTGTTTTGGACTGTGCTTCCTCCTTCAATTTATTCCCATGTGCTTTTCAGTCTCTCAAGGATTCCTCAATCCTGCAGTGGGCAGCAGGATTCTGGCCCACTGCTTTTTGTTTTTGTTTTGTTTTCCAATGCTGTTAGGGACTTATTTTTACTTTATTTGTATTTTCTGCTTTATTGAGCTCCGATTGACAAATTTAAAAAGTGTTTATTCAAGTTGTACAACTTGATTTTTTTGGTTTAAAACATGATGATTTAATTGCATATACATCGTGAAATGATTACCATGGATTATTAACACATCTGTCATCTCACATAGCTACCTTTTTTATGTGTGTGGTAGGAACACTTAAGATCTATTCTCTTAGCAAATTTCAAGTATACAATATGGTGTATTGAACTATAATCACTATGTGCAGATCTAATCTGTACATTAGATGCCCAGAACTTATTAATCTTATAACTGGAAGTTTGTATCCTTTGACCAGCATCTCCCCATCTCTCCCATTCCCCCTCCCCTGGCAACCACTATTCTACTCTCTGGTTCTATGAGTTTGACATTTTCAGACTCCACTTATAAGTGAGATCATACAGATTTGTCTTTCTCTGTCTGACTTACTCACTGAGCATAATGTCCTCTAGGTTCATCCATGTTGTCACAAATGGTAGGGTTACCTTCTTTTTTATGGTTGAATAATTGTATTCCATTGTACATATACATTACATTTTCTTTATCCATTTATCTGTAGATGGACACTTAGGTTGTTTCCATCCTGGCTGTTGTGAATAGTGCTGCATTGAACGTGGAGGTGCAGATATCTCTTTGGGATACTGATTTTGTGTCCTTTGGATAGATACCCAGAATTGAGATTCCTGGATCATATGGTAGTTCTATTCTTAATGTTTTGAGGAACCTACCATAATGACTGCACCAATTTACATTCCTACCAACACTGTACCAGGGTTCCCTTTCCTCCACACCTTCAACCACTCTTGTTGTCTCATGTCTTTTTGATAATAGCCATCCTAACAAGTGTGAGGTGATATCTTATTTTGATTTGCATTTCCCTGATGATTAGTGATGTTGAGCACCTTTTCATATACCTGTTGGCCATCTATATGTATTCTTTGGAAAAATGTCTATTCAGATTTTTTGGCCATTTTTATTGGATTATTATTACTATTTTTTTGCTATTGAGTTTTATGAGTTCCTTATATATTTTGGATATCAATCCTTATCAGATAAATAGTTTACAAAAATCCCAAAGCTCCCACAAAGGCATTTTTGTTCGAGAATGGCTGCCAAATTATTGTTACTGAAGGGTATTGAGTAAGGGACCTCCTCTCCCACCATCTTGCCGATGTCACAGTGGGGACTTATTTTTAGATTTTCAATATCTAGGATCTGGAGATGGGAGGGGGAGGTGTCTGCCATCTTGATCCAATCACCATATTGTTTGCACATGTCCCCTCTTCCCCGCTGCAGGCCCCAGCTCAGGCCTCCTCAGCGCTTACACACTGCACCAGAGGGGCTTTTCTAAAATCAGACCCATCTGAGTCATTCCCCACCGCGCCCACCCCCCAGTCCTTCAGTGGCTCCCCACCAATGTCATAAGACCCACCTCTGGCAGGTTCCCCGCCTCTTCCTTTCTCCTGGCTACTCCCCTTCCTCCAGCCTCAGGCCACGCCTGGTTGCACGCTGGTCCCTGGCAGCTGCAGTCCGTCTCGCCAACGTGCCCTTGCTCACCCTGCTTTCTCCTCTGTGAACTGTCCCCGCTCATTGCCCCCACACTTTGGGTCTGCTGACTCTGACCTTTCAGTTCTCAGCTGATTGGCCTTTCTTAGGACCTGGGTTGGGGGCCCTGCTGGGTCCCCATAGTTCCCTGTGCTCATCCTGTGGGTGTTCCTGTGACCCAGTGTTCCCGTGTGTTCTCTTCATCTCGCCGACCGTCTTCCCCTCCAGAGTGGGATTTCCTGGCAGGGGGACAGCCTTTATCAATGATTTCGCACGGAGTGTTTGAAGACTGAAATGATGCTGGGGCTTGATGGCTAGGGGGTGTGGGTACTCTCCCTTCCCCTTAGACCGGTACGCAGGGTCTCAGTGGGCCCCTTACCCAGGAGCACCATCCCTCAGGCTTGTGGAGGGGCCCCTCCTCGGCCCGCACGGCCTTTTGATCCACAGTCGGCACCTCAGGAACAGGCAGGACTGACCTGACTGTTGCTCTCCCCACAGGCACTGGTGCCATCACACGGTGACACGGACGGTGTCCTGCCAGGTGCAGAACGGCTCAGAGACAGTGGTCCAGCGCGTGTACCAGAGCTGCCGGTGGCCCGGGCCCTGCGCCAACCTCGTGAGGTAAAGGCCGCGGGGCTGACCAGCTCTGCCTTGCCTTTCTGTTCCCTTGGATGAATCCAACCCTCGCACAGCTGCTGGGATAGGGGTGTTGACTCTCGGAAACAGAGTCGGACACGCATTTATGGAGCACCTTTTGTGTACGGGGCATGGGGGGTGTGCGTGCGCAAAGATGAAAGGGACATGCTCCCCACACGGAAGAGTCCTCACAATCCAGTGGGTATTTGATGAGCAGAAGGGCCAGGTGAGGCCCCCTCACACACCACGCACAAGCCTCGCCTCTCAAGCCCCGCCCCTCACGGACCCGCCCCCACAGCCCCGCCCACCTCAAGCCCGGCCCCTTTCACAGTCTTGCTCCTCTCGCCAGTACCTTCCGCTCCCAGCCCTCAGCAGCTTCTCGGCAATCACAGGGCGAGCGCTGAATGAATGACCAGACTTTCTGGGTCTCTGAGACCCCACCTTGCAGTGCCTCGTTGTCCTCTCCCCCTCCAGGCCCTGCTCCAGCTCCAGGGACTGGCTTCCCTTACGCCCTCACCCCCACACCTCTCCAGCCCTGCGTTTCTGCCTCAAAGACCCTTCCTCATCTCGCCTGGGACC
>NW_006796716.1:3914477-3931063 GCF_000442215.2 Lipotes vexillifer | reverse complement strand
GTGTGTGTGTGTGTGTGTGTGTGTGTGTGTGTGTGTGTGTGTGTGTGTGTTGGATAGATACGTAGGAGATGGAGAGATTTTTAAGGAATTGGCTCATGTGGTGGTAGAGGTTGGCGCATCCAAAAGCTGCAGGATAGGCTAATGGGCCAGAGACCCAGAGAAGAACTGATGTTTCAGAAGGAATCAGAAGGCAATCAGATGACAGAATTTACTCTTCCTCAGGGGAAGTCAGTCTTTTTCTGAAAGCCTTCACCTGATTGGATGAGGCCCACCACATTATGGAGGGTCATCTGCTTTACTCAAAGTTTACCACCTTGATGTTAATCTCATCTAAAGAAATAACTTTCATGGCAACACCCATCTGCATTTGACCAAATATCTGGGTACTGTCGCTCAACCAAGTTGACACATAAAATTAACCATCAGAGGGTCATCATGAGTTGGATATGTTTTCATCACCAGAGATGGAGAATGAGCCCATGAGTCAGGGCCTGTGCCCACACAGTGCTGTCCCCTATAGGGCTCACCATGGAGCTGACACCAGAATCAGCCTGCAGCATGAATTAGTGGGACCCACAAATGTGGCAGAGAGTCTGGTCCTGGGCCAGAATGAATATTGTTTGTTTTTATTATGAAGATAGTGATACATACTCACTGCAGAAAAAGTTCAAACATTCGGTAATAACTGAATAAGGTAAAAAATGAGCATTCTTTCCTCTCCCAATGCCACCTCCATAATCCCATTATTAATATGTCATTCCAGACTTTTTCTCCACTTATACATGTAAATATATTTACTTTTTAAAAAAATTTATGTTTTATTGAAGTATTGTTGAATTACAATGTTGTGTTAATTTCTGCTGCACAGCAAAGTGACTCAGTTATACACATATATACATTCTTTTCATATTCTTTTCCATTATGGTTTATCACAGGATATTGAATATAGTTCCCTGTGCTATACAGTAGGACCTTGTTGTTTATCCATTCTATATATACCAGTTTGTATCTGCGAATCCCAAGCTCCCAAGCCCCTCCCCACCACCCTTGGCAGCCATGAGTCTCTTCTCTATGTCCCTGATTATAAATGTATTTTCTTAAACAAATACTAAATGATGTTATTTTGTTCTACAACTTGCTTTTCCTCCAGAAAAATATTTTGAAATATATTCCCATAGAGCCACCTCATTTTTAACAGCTGTGTAGTATTCCACTGTAGAAAAGCATCATCATTTATTTCCCGTGTCCTCAATTGATGGATATTTAAGTGGTTTCCTAG
Organism: Lipotes vexillifer; assembly: GCF_000442215.2. Lineage (NCBI taxonomy): Eukaryota > Metazoa > Chordata > Mammalia > Artiodactyla > Lipotidae > Lipotes > Lipotes vexillifer. The sequence goes on along the minus strand of NW_006796716.1, from coordinate 3,929,784 downwards.
TTTAGCCATTCCAGACCATGCTTCAATTGCATCATTATATATATTTTAATACTTTTACAAGTGTTTATTAAAAAATATTTATTTATTTATTTGGTTGCACTGGTTCTTAGCTGCGGCAGACAGGCTCCTTAGTTGCAGCTTGTGGGCTCCTCAGTTGCGGCATGCGTGTGGGATCTAGTTCCCTGACCAGGGATTGAACCTGGACCCCCTGCATTGGGAGTGCGGAGTCTTAACCACTGGACTACCAAGGAAGTCCCTACAAGTGTTTTTTTTTTTTTTTCCAAACTTTTTTTTGGGGAACAATTTTAGATTTATTTAAGTGTTGCAAAAAATAGTAGACAGAGTTTCTGCATAACTTTTCCTTTCACCCAACTTCCCTGTCTTAGTCCGTTTGGGCTGCTATATCAAACCACCGTAGACTGGGTGGCTTAAACAACAAACATTTATTTCTCAGAGTTCTGGAGGCTGAGAAGTCCAAGATCAAGGTGCTGGCAGATTCATTGTCTAGAGAGAGCTCTTTTCTTGGTTCACAGACAGCCCTCTTCTCAATGTATCTTCACATGGCAGAAGAGATGAGGGAGTTCCCTGGGGTCTCTTTTATAAGGGCACTAATCCCATTCATGAGGGCTCCACCCTCATGACCTAATCACCTCCCAAAGTCCCCACCTCCAAATATCATTACACCGGGGATTAGGTTTTAACATATGAATTTAGTGGGGTGACACAAATATTGAGTCTATAGCATACCCCTAAGATTAATATCTTCCGGGACTTCCCTGGCAGTCCAGTGGTTGGGACTTCGCCTTCCAATGCAGGGGGTGTGGGTTCGATCCCCAGTTGGGGAGCTAAGGTCCCACATGCCTTGCAGCCAAAAATCCAGAACATAAAACAGAAGCAATATTGTAACAAATTCAATAAAGACTTTAAAAATGGTCCACATAAAAAAAATCTTAAAAAAAAGATTAATACCTTCTATAACCATAGTACAATTATCCAAGCCAAGAAATTAACAACAATGCAATACTATAAACTAAGACCTTATTCACATTTTACCAACTGTCCTACTAATATCATTTTTCTGTTATTTTTTTTCCCCATTTTTCATTTAAGTTGTCATATCTCCTTAGTCTCCTCTAATCTGGGGCCATTTCTTTGTCTTACTTTGTCTTTCACGACCTTAACACTTGTGAAAGTACTGGCCGGTTATTTGATGGAGGTTATGCATTTTTGGCAAGGAGACTGTAAAAGGCATGTTGTACGTTTCTCAGGGCATCATATTAAGAGGGGCATCAATCAATACTGGTGATGTTAACTTTGATCTCTTGATTAAGGTGGTGTCTGCCAGGTTTCCCCACTGTTGTGTAATTATTTCTCCCTTTTTCATTTATAAGTATCCTGTGGGGAGATATCTGAGTCTAGACAAACGTCCTGTTCCTCATCCTACTTTCACCCAGTAATTTTAGCATCCATTGGTGATTCTTGCTTGCCACAATTATTATTATGGTGTTGGGCAAATAGTGATTTTCTATTTTCATCATTTTTTAGTAGTAGAGGTTCTTAACTTGGGGTCCGCATGGTACACAGTGTTTTTATATACTTATTCTGCAGGAGGAATGGCTAAGTAAATGGATATGTCCATTAAAAATTGAAGGCAAAGGACTGCTTTTATTTTATTTTATTTTAAATTTATTTACTTATTTATATTTTATTTTTGGCTGCGTTGGGTCTTTGTTGCTACATGTGGGCTTTCTCTAGTTGTGGCGAGTGGGGGCTACTCTTCCTTGCAGTGTGCAGGACTCTCATTGCAGTGGCTTCTCTTGTTGCGGAGCACGGGCTCTAGGCGCGTGGGCTCAGTAATTGTGGCGCATAGAGTTAGCTGCTCCACGGCATGTGGGATCTTCCCGGACCAGGGATCGAACCCATATCCCCTGCATTGGCAGGCGGATTGTTAATCACTGTGCCATCAGGGAAGTCCCTAAAGGACTGCTTTTAAATGCTGTGCTAGAGGGATGGCCAATGGATCCAAAATGAAGAAAAGATGCTGACCCCCCTTCCTTTTCAGCAGAGGGCACAGAGACACCCCCACCTTTCCCTCCCTCCCTCATCTCCCAGGAGCCGAATTCCAAGAACCTCCTGCCTTTCTCATTATCAGGGAGCGTCAGATGACCAGGTCACCACCTCCTGATCCTGGGAGCATCTTCTGAGAAGAAGGGTCTTTGGAGTCTGGTCTATAAGTGGACCTGACAGTGTGGATCCTGCTCAGTGTTGCAGTGGCTGCCCTGCCCTTCAAACAGCAAAGCTGCTGATTGGTCCCAGAATTCAGGCCACTGAGAAGCAAGGCTATGCCTGTCTCACAGTTCCGACCCCACCAGTCTCACTTTTTGCAAGTGGGGAGCCAAGCTTGGAAGTGGCTCTTTACAAGACATGGGATTTGACTTCAGCAAACTCATATTGTCTTTGGAGTTGAGGCACACGAAGAGTTTATGCCTCGACTTTAGCCACAGTCCCGTGTGTTGGGTGCACCCCACGGTCAGCTCCCAAGGTGGAAGCAAAAAAGAGCACGTACGCATGTGCGCACACACACACGTGCAATTGTATTGTATTTGGGTTTAGAGAATGAACTGTCAGGATTCCCTTTACTGAAAAACCTTGGAAGGAAGGGAACAGTTGGCTGGCTTTCTTAGTGTCAAAATTACAGCTTGAGGTTTTTATATTTTCTAAATACAATAAGGCACCTTTAAGAAAAGCCAAACGAGCTAAGTACTGAATTACTGACCTCAACTGAAAAAATGTTAAATGATCATTAATTTTCACAACTGCCCTTTGCTTTATGACTTAAGAAATTACAGGAATAAAGTTTCAGAAGCATCAGGGTCTTGTCTTTGGGGTGGGTGTTTACAGGCCTTTCAGGGAGGCCGCTCCCTCTCCTTGGCATCAGGAGCTGAGAACAGAATGTTCAATCAGAGCAGACGTGCATTTGTCACGAGCCTTCCCTCTGCCTTCAAAACTTAGCCAGCAGGAACTTTGTTAAGGAAAACTTAATTCCCATTCTGTCAAGGAATTCTGTATTTCTGATGTAATTGTCATTTCTACTTCTGTTATTGTTATTTGTTAAGGAAGGAGGGGTTACCCCACTTTTCTTCCTCACCAGTAACACATATCTGAGTTAGAACTGGCGTGTACCCCCTTTGTGGTCTCCGGCTGCTGGCTGGGCAGGAGGGTGGTGGGTTGCTCCCTGGTGACCTGGGGTATCATGTGCATCCTGCTTTCAGGTCCCAGTTCTGCTGGTTTCACATACGACGCATTGTTTTTGTAGCAGCCACCTCACTTGTGTCCCCACGTCCCTCCTGTCCCCCTCCAGTTCCTTCTGGCCGATCATGGCAAGCTTCCATCTCACCTAAAAGTCCACAACTTTCTCTGCGGCCAACCAAGGTCTCATGTGACATGGACCCTGTTCTCTTCCTGACCCCATTGCCCTTCATGGGCTGCCTCGCTCCTTGGGCTCCAGTCACACGGACCTTGCTGGCCTGGAGGCTGCATCCCTCCTCGGAGCTTCGCATTTGCTTGTCCTTTTGCCTCGACCGCTTTGACCCTGAGAAACTGGAAAAGCTGGATCTCCTTATGTGATTCAGTTCTCTGCTCCAGCGTCTGTCTTACCTCAGCCCCCATAATTCTCCAGCCTTTATCCCACTTAATCTTTTTTTAAAAATTAATTTATTTTATTTATTTTTAGCTGCATTGAGTCTTTGTTGCTGCACGTGGGCTTCCCCTAGTTGCGGCGAGTGGGGGCCACTCCTTGTTGCGGTGCACGGGCCTCTCATTGCAGGAGCTTCTCCCGTGGCAGAGCCCCGGGCTCCAGGTGCACGGGCCTAGTAGTTGTGGCACGTGGGCTCAGCAGTTGTGGCACGCGGGCTCTAGAGCACAGGCTCCACGGCATGGGGGAATCTTCCTGGACCAGGGCTCGAACCCGTGTCCCCTGCATTGGCAGGTGGATTCTCAACCACCGCACCACCAGGGAAGCCCTATCCCGCTTAATCTTATTCTTAGCATTTGTCACTCTCTGACCCACAGTGTTCATCCCGTGGACGGCCTAGTCATCATCTGCCTGGCCCTCTAGCCTGGGGGCTGGGGGAGAGTGGGGGCTGTCTTACTCCCTTCTGTACCCCCAGTGCCTAGCGTTCAGGGGCTCAAGAAACCTTGAAAAAGCCTTACCGAATTGATGGTTCTATGTCGGGAGGGTGAAATGAGATAAAGTTGTCAGAACACTTTGAAATCATGCACAGTGAGTGCGTGACGGTGAGCTGTGAGCACAGATCTTTATGGAGCAAAGTTCTTGTCTTCTAAACTGGTCTGCAAACTTGCGATAAGGAGATGGAGGCTCAGAGAGGCGAAATGACTTGCTCAAGGTCACAAGGAGAGTCACAGGGACTGGGTTGGATTTGATGCTGGCCCATCAAGCAGGCCCCATTGGGATGCTCCTGAGGTTTCAAGGCCCAGCTCCATTTTCCCCCAAATGAACATTTGTAGACCTCCTCCTGTATACAGGCCCCGAGGTTCCCAGGAGAGTGCGGGTGAGAACACAGACCAGTTCCTGACTTGGAGAGATGACGGTGGGGCTGGGGAGGGGAACAGTAGTCAGAGCAGCACAGTAACAAGTGCACAGTTATGTCTGTCCCTGGTGCTGTGTGGAGACCGAGTGGGGCCCAGACCCGCGGGGAGAGCTTTCCTGAGCTGGGGCAACCTGTGAGGGGCATTTTCCGAGGTAAGAAAGAGCTCCAGGGACTGCCCTGGTGGTCCAGGGGTTAAGACTCTGCACTTCCAGTGCAGGGGCAGGGGGCACGGGTTCGATCCCTGGTCTGGGAACTAAGATCCCACATGCCGCGTGGTGCGGCCAAAAAATAAAGACAAAGCTCCAGACTGTATAGCCCTGTCTCAGTGAGATTATTGTTTCTTAGCCTAATTTTTTAAAGCATACTTTTACAGTTTTCTTAAGAGTCTGCATGCTGCAAAATCTGTGTGCTGGGCTGATTACCCAGAGCAGAGCCTCAGGGTGGGAGGAGCTTGGGAGGTCCCTGGGAGCCCTTTGAGGCAGAGACTGTGTCTTATGCATGTTTTCCCATGTCTCACAATACCTTGGGCTGAAAACAATAGATGACATTGCTGAAAGAGGCTTCGATAACAGGAGCCTATTAATCTCACAACAATCTGGAAGAGCTGCTTCCGTTTGGGCCGATGATATGCTCAAGATCTCGGCCTCCTTTATCTTCCTCTCTGCCAGCCCCTCTGTGTCAGCCACATGGTTCCTCAAGATTATAGAAGGGTGGCAGCAGCTCCAGGCATCGCGTCTCATATAACCGTGTCCCAAAAAAGGAGGAAAGGGGATTTGGCATCGTTTTTTCCTATCAGAGAGGATTGTCTTTTCCAGAACCTTCAGCTGATTCCCTGATGTTTCATTGGCCCGGGTTTGTCCTCTCAGCCTGGCTTTCCCCACCTCTAAAATGGGAGTGATAGAGTGCTCCTTAAGAGGTTGTTGGAGGATGGTTTGAAGTTCAGTGGGGGAAGTCCCGCACAGACCCTGGCTCGTAAGAAGTGCTCTGGGAATGCAACCTGAGGCCGGGCCATGGCTCAGCTAAGAACAAAAACAGACTCACAGATAGAGAGAACAGGCTCGTGGTTGCCAACGGGGAAGGGGAGTAGGGGAGGGCAGGAATGGGAGTTTGGGATTAGCAGAGGCAGACTATTATATATAGGATGGATAAACAACAAGGTCCTACTGTATAGCACAGGGAACTATATTCAGTATCCTGTGATAAACCATAATGGAAAAGAATACGAAAAAGAATATATATATATATATATATATATATATATATATATATGTATAACTGATTCATTTTGCTGTACAGCAGAAATTAACACAACATTGTAAATCAACTAGACTTCAATAAAATTAAAAAAAAATAAATAAAGAAGCAGATCCCAGGAAAACCACCCCAAGGCAGCTCCCAGCAGGTAGTTCAGGCCTGGGCGTGCTCTGAGCTTGCATTTCTCATTCTGAGGTTAGGGTGGCAAACCCCAGCTGAACCCCCATAGCCACCTTGTGCTGTATTCTCTTGTTTATAATCCTGGCTACTCAGCTGTGCCTTGCCATACTTCAATCCGCTGTTCCCTTCATTTCTGGAAACATTTTGGACGCTTTGATTTGTGTTCACACAGAATTTCGCACAGGAAACAAGATGGCACATGACTGTGGCATGATAAGTGGCAGATTGTCTCTCCCAATTCTCCATTTCATCCTCCATCTTACCATCCCTTTGACCTCTAGGACATGAACAGATCCTAGATTTCTTACCTTTTTTCTTTTTTAAAAAATTGAGACATAATTGACACACAACATTGTGTAAGTTTGAATTGTACAAGTTGATACATTTATATATTACAATCTAATTGCTGCAGTAGCTTTTGCTAACACCTTATCACGTCCCATCAGTATCTAGCTTTCTGGTCATGACAACACAAGAAAGAGAAAGAGGGAGGGTGACTCATTCTCACGAGAGCTGGTGCAGATTTGTCAAGATCCCCGTGAATGTTTTGATTGGGGCTGATATAGTTTAGCTTGTGCACAATGTCCCCCAAATGTGTTATCTAAGATAATGTGATTGTGTTTGAACAGATATTTGTCCACATTTCACTGGAAAAGGAAGAGGCTGTTCTCACCATCGCAAACTAAAGACGCCCAGGCTCCCCCCACTGCTTTTCTCCTCCCTTATTTCCTTCTTCATTTCTGACTCTTGGAGGAGTTTTCCTTTTGGTCCTGGGAATAATTCACCTACATTCTTTCTCTCTGTGGCATTTTGTTTACTTTGTTCTATGCATCTCACGCCTCCTTGCCATCGTTATAGCCTGTTATGGGGGTTGAGGGGTATACAGTAAGGTGGGCTTCAGAGTCAAAAAGACCAGCTGTGTGACTTTGAGCAAGTTACTTGCCCTCTCTGAGCCTTATTTCTAAAACGGAGACAATGCCTGTCTTGTAGGGCGGTTGTTAGGATTCCAGGAGAGAAAGTGCTAGCTCGTGCTGTGTGTGTGATGTGTTTTGGGACATGCTAATGACAGTCATTTGTTAACTGTTATTTTCCGTTGGCCAGTGAATTCCTTCTGCCTTGGAGGTCCAGCTGCACCCTCCCAGGCAGAAGTGATAAGTCCTTCAGTTATATTCCCCCAGGATCTTACTTGGCCTCTCCTAGAGCACAGCTGCACTTGTTTTAGTTAATTGTCTGCCTGGCCATCTCTCCTCTTGCTGGAGTCTGTCCCTCAAGGGCAGGGGGTGTCTGCTGTTCACCTTGAGATCCTCTGGGTGTTTTGTGTCTGCCTGGAGAAGGTTATCACGAACTTGGTAAACTTTTGCCCACATCCCCCTCCTTTCTGCTTCCTGTCCCCCACTCCCCCACTGGCTGGGGTGCTCCCACCCCATAAGGAAGGGTTTTCCTCAGCCGGATCCCTTCACCAGAGGTGTGACACACCTCAGGGGAATTCATCTTTAACTGAAGACTCCTGGACCAGGCTGCACCAGGTCCTGTGTAGAATTGTGGGCAGTCCGACCAGAAAAGAATAAACATGACAAGGAAGCTTGTAGAACCCTAAACGTCCTGTCTTCTGGCCGTGTTTGGAAACGGGGCTCCATCCCAATGCCCTCGTGTGGCTGTGACAGTGTGACCAGAAGGGAGGACATGGGGCCCCAGCCTAGTTGTCAGGAGAGCGTGTCTGAGCCCCAGTAGAGAGGGGCTAGAATGTCGGGTGTAACCTGGCTGTTGTCTCGGGCAGTGAGCCTGCTGGTGGGAAGGGCTGGTCGGTGGGTGGGGCCAGGAAGTGAGAGCCGAGGGGCTCTGTGTGGCATGTGATTGGGCGCCGCCCGGGGAGGGGCGGGGATGCTCTCTGACCTGTGTGTCTGGAGCCTGTGGCCCAGTCAGGAGCCCTGTCTCCGTCCCTGGCTGTTTGCTGGTCTCCTCCTCCCTTCTCCCCGATTTGGGTGCTGAGTCTGGGCCCGGATCCTAGTCCGCCCCTCTCCCCCGACTCCATTCACGCACCGTGAGCTCTATCTGGAGTCGAACTTAATAAATGGATGCTGGTGGGCCTGCCCAGTCATCTGGACACGGCTGTCCACGGGCGTCCCCTCCTTGGAGGCCAGGCAATGGCCTCCTCCCTCTACTAGAGATGTGCTCAGCTTTGCCTAGAAATAGGTAACATGATTTGGGGTGCTCGGAAAACCCCTGTCCCCGGATATCCCTTCCCAGGAGGCCTGGAATGGCTTGTTTGTTCACTCACTCATTCATTCATTCATTCATGTTTGCCTGGAGGCCGGCTGCATGCCAGGCCCTGGCCAAAAGAGAGCGCATGACTATCTGTCTCTCTTCAAAGAGATGATTCTCCAGGAGCGAGGAAGGATGATTTGAATGGTGGCTGGGGTCCAAGGTAAGCCAGGCACTGCATCCTGACAGGGGGCTTGGGAAGGCTCCTGGGACGAGGTGACATCTGAGCTGAGGCAGGGCCTTGCAGCAAAGAAACAGAACAGCTGGTGGCCACAATGGGAGGGGCTCAGGGGCTCCAGACCCCTGCGTGGGGCTGGGTGATGACAGATGGGGGGGCACATGAAGCAGGGGTGGGGGGACCACAGGCCTAATGCACTCAGCTGAGGGGTTGGGGCTTAGCTGGTCCTTCCCTTCGATTCTGCAGCATCTGGTCCAGGAGCCTTCAGTTAAATAGAATTATCTCCCCACCCCTCCTGCCAAGACAACTGGCTGAGGGGCTGCTTTCTCCTTCTATGGGAGCACCTTGGGCAGCGAAAGCCCAAAGCAGGAGGGAGGAGGCAGAAAGGAGTGTGAGCTGGGTGAGAAGCCCTCTACCCATCACATTTGTGCCTGAAGAGTGCCCTGCTGGCTCAGAGCTCTGGGTTTTCTCGGAGGAGCAGGCTGGCCCCGCTCTACCATCTGCAGAGCCGTAGGAGATGGAGCCGAACTCAGGCATGTTGGGGGCCTACCTGCACCCCCTCCCCTACCCCACAGAACAGAGTGCCTGGGTCCTAGGGCCCTTCTACCCAGGCAGAGGGGACCCTTTAGGGAGGCCACTCTGGCCCTCCTTCAGCCATGCCCATCCTCCTGGGGCAAGGAGTCCATGAGGCCAGGGGGATGTGTCCATCTGGAGCCTATGTCCCACTTCTAGACCATTCTCTGGATACCTGGCTAAACAGCCCTGAGTGGCTTCCAGGCCTGCCCTGGCCTCTTCCTTAAATCTGGGGGACGGTGCCTGTGGTGGGTGCACCGCAGGCCTTAAGAGGAGGGTGAGGGGTGGCTATTTGTGGGAGTGAGGCGCATGGATGGAGCTGGGACGTGCAGGCTGGGTCCACACACCAAGTGTGGGATGGAGCTGAGGGTAGGAAGAGAAGGGGTGGGGATCGGAGTCTCACTTGTTTCATTTGTAAAAATGATGCGTTGTATGAAGTTATTGGGGGGATTCAGTGCTGGGGCGATGGCATGTGTCGGCCAGTGTCTTGCTGGTGATATGCTCTTGATATGTTGGCTACGACTCCCAGAGAAGAGGTATAAATATCAAGTGACTCATGAGGGGACACAGAGCTGGGTTGCTGCCGACTGGTTGGGGCACCTGCACCAGCGGCCTCCTGCTGCCCATTCTGCTCAGTGTGAAGTCTGGGCTGGGGCCACCACAGGGAGAAGGGGTTTCTGCAATTCTGCAGAATTAGATTTGGGGATCAGTGGGACCATAATCCTTGGTGGCGCCTCTCTTTGCTGAGCGCTATGAAGTCAGCACATTATCTCATTACACCCCGATGACATTTTTATGACTAAACTGTGCAGGTGGGGGAAGGGAGGGTGTGGTTATGAAAACATGAGTGTAACAGAATCTGGGTACACTGAAGCCGATTTGGAATGCACTAGAGGACTGGCATGTGTCCCCAATCCCTCCCTGTGCCCCCACCCACTCCCCCAGGAGCTCCACGTAGGCCTCTTTGTGTTTGTTCATCCACTCAAGCGTCTCAACAAATATTTATTAAGGGCCTACTTTGTGCCCCGGGGGGGAATATGATGGAGAATAAGACCAGATCCTCTCTCTGATAGAGTTTCTATTCACGTAAATATGAAAACAAGAAAAAAATATTCCCTCCTAATGAGTTCAGGAAATTAAAATAGGGTAATGACTGAGAATAAATCCGGGCTACTTTAGAGGACATGGGAGAGAGATTCTTTGAAGAGATGATGTTGATGCTGAGTCATGAATGGTGAGAAAGAGCCTCCGTGTGAAGATGGGGTGGAGATAAGTTGGTGCAAAGGCCATGAGGCAAGGCAGTGAGGTCCCAGATGAAGGAACAGAGAGAAAGGTCCATGTCCAGAAGCAGAGCAGGTGAGGAGGATACAGAGGCAGAGACTGATCTCAACAGGCTTCAGTTTGGAATTTATTGTAAGAGTACTGGGACGTCATTGAAGGTTTTGAGTACTGATGATAAATGTCTTGATTTAGGTTTTAAAAAAAAATTAAACTTTTTATTTCAAGGTCATTGTAAATTCATTAGCAGTTGTAAGACATAATTTAATTGTGTTAAAATACACATAAATCAAAATTTGCCGTCTTAACCACTTTTTTTTTCTTTTGGCCACGCCACATGGCATGCGGGATCTTAGTTCCCCAATCGTGCCACATGGCATGCAGGATCTTAGTTCCCCAATCAGGGATTGAACCCATGCCCCCTGCAGTGGAAGCGTTGAGTCTTGACCACTGGACTGCCAGGGAAGTCCCGCCATCTTAACCATTTTTAAGTGTACAGTTCAGCAGTATTAAGTATGTCTGTACTGTTGTGCAGCCATCACCACCATCCATCTCCATAATTCTTTGCATCTTGTAAAACTGAAACTCTATACCCATTAAACGATAACTCCCCATTCTCCCTTCCCTCCAGCCCCTGGAAACCACCATTACCACTAATCTGTTCTCCATTTCTATAATTTTGTCATTTCAAGAATGGAATCATACGGTATATAACTTTTCAGGAATGGGTCTTTTTAGTCATAATTCTCTGGAGATTCATCCAGGCTGTTGCGTGTGTCAAGAATTCTTTCCTTTTTATAGCTGAGTAGTATTCTGTAGTATGGATGTGCCACAGTTAGTTTAACCATGTGTCTGTTAAAAGACATTTAAAAACAGCTGGGTCGTTTCCAGTTTGGGGCTATATTGAATAAAGCTGCTATAAACATTCATGAACATTCAAGTTTTTGTGTGAACATCAGTTTTTATTTCTTTGGGTAAATGCCCAGTAGTGTAATTGTTGGGTCATATGGTACTTGCATGTTTAGTTTTTAAAGAAACTGCCAAACTGTTTCCAGAGTGGCTGTACCATTTTACATTCCCACCAGCAAAGTCTGAGTGATCCAGTTTCATGCATCCCTGCCAGCATTTGGTGTTGTCACAATATTTTATTTTAGCCATTCTGTGTAGTCTGTTTAATTGTGGTTTTAATTTGCACTTCCCTAGGGGCTAATAATGTTGAACATCTTTTCATGTGCTTATTTGTCATCCAGATATCTTCTTTTGTGAAATGTCTCTTCATGTCTCTTGCCCATTTTCTAATTGGATTTTTTTTTTTTTTTTACTGTGGAGGTTTGAGATGTCTTTATATATTCTAGATACTAGCCCATTGTCAGATACGTGGTTTGCAAATATTTTCTCCCACTCTGTGGCTTGCCTTTTCATCTTCTTAACACTCTTTTGCAGAGTCAAAGTTTTTAATTTCAACAAAGTCCAGTGGATCAGTTTTTCATTTTATGGATCATGCTTTCGGTGTCAAGTCTAAGGCCATTTTCTCCTATTTTTTTTTCTAAAAGTTTTAAGTTTTATATTTGACACATAAGTCCGTGATCCACGTTGGGTTGGTTTTTGCATGAGGTGTATGATTTTATTGGTCTATGGATATCCCAGCTACACCAGTACCATTTGTTGAAAACATCCTTCCTTCATTGAATTGCTTTTGCATGTTTGTCAAAAATCATTTGGGCACAATTGTGTTGGTCTCTTTCTAAGTTCTCTTTTCTGTTCCATTGATATGTGTGTCTATAGTTCTGCCAGTATCACACGGTCTCGATTGCTGTAGCTATGCAAGTCTTGGAATCGGGTAGACTGATTTTTCCCACTTTATTCATCTCTTTTAAAATTGTTTTAGCTACTATAGTTCCTGTGTCTTTTCATATAAACTTTAGACTAATTTTGTCTATATCTACCAAAAATCTTCATGAGATTTTAACAGGAATTGCATTAAACCTGTATATCCACTTGGGGAAAATTGATATCTTTATTACATTGACTCTTCCAATCCAGAACTATGGATTTCATTTATTTAGATCTTTTTTCATTTATTTAGATATTTTTTAAATTTCTTTCATCTTTCTTCATTGATTTCTTGGATTTCTTATAGTTTTTGGCATACAAGTTCTTTCTTTCTTTCTTTCTTTTTTTTTGGAGTGATTGTAAATAGGTTTTTTTGGTACAGTTGGTAAAATTGTAAAAATGGTAAAATTGCTAGTATACAGAAACACAGTTGATTTTTGTACGTTTATCTTGGATCCTATGACCTTGCTGAATCCATGTATTAGTTCTGGGAGTTTTGGGGTATATTCCTTGAGATTTTCTGCGAAGACAATCAAGTCATCTGTAAATAGAGACAGTCTTGATTCCTCCTTTCCAACCTGTATGTCTGTTATTTCCTTTTCTCAACCTTTCACTGACTAGAACTTCCAGAACTTATAAATGAGTAGAGAGAATGCTTTGTTCTCAGTTGTAGGGGGAAGGCATTTCACCATCAACTATAATGTTAACTGTAAAGTTTTTGTACATGTTCTGTATCAAGTTGAGGAAATTCTATTATTATTTTTCTTGGAGTTTTTATCATGGGCACTGAATTTGGTCCAAAAAATTTTTTTGCATTGATTAACATGGTCATGTGATTTCTTTAGCTTGTGAATATGGTAATTACATTGACTAACTTTGCAATATTAAGCCAACATTGCATCCCTGGAATAAACTCCACTTGGCCATGGTATATAATTTTTTTAATGTAATACTGAATTCTGTTTGCTAATATGTTGTTAAGGATTTTTGTGTCTATATTCATGATGGATATTCGTCTGTAGTTTTCTGGTTTTGTACTGTCTTTGTCTGACGTCGGTATCAAGGTCTCATAAAATAAGTTAGGAAGTGCTCCCTCCTCTTTTATATTCTGGAAGAGATTATATAGAATTGGTATTAAATTCTTCTTAAACATTTGGTAGAATTCTCCAGTGAACATCTGGGTCTGCAGATTTCTTTAGGGAGAGTTTTTCAGCTACAAATTCAATTTCCTTAATAGTTATAGGGCTGTTCAAATGATCTATTTCATATTGAATGAGCTGGGGTAATTGGTGTTTTTTGATGAATTGGTCCCTTTCCTCTGAGTTGTTAAATTTATGTGTATCATGATCTTCCCAATGTCATTCCTGATATTGATAATTTGTGTCTTCTCTCCTTTTCTCTTTGTCAGTCTTGCTAGAGGTTTATCATTTTTTTAAAAATCTTTTCAGAGAACCAGCTTTTGGTTTCATTGATTTTTCTCTATTGTTTTTCTCTTCAATTTCATTGATTCCTGCTCTCATGTATACTTTGTCTTTCCTTGTGCTTGCTTTGGGTTTATTTTTTCTCTACTTTTTGGAGGTTCCTGAGATCGGCTGATTTAGCTTTTGAAAAGACCACTGGCTGCTGAGGGAGAAATGGACACAGGCTCAAGATGATGGCGGGTGATAGCTGGGGAAGTGGAAAGAAGTGAGTGGATTCAGGAGGTGCTCTGGAAGCTGAGATGACAGGAGTGTCTGATTACTTATGGGCGGGAGCAATTTGGGATAACCCTACATTTTTGGTGTGAGTGGCTGGTTGGCTGGGCATGCCATTCATTGAGCTGGGGACACTGACAGGAGGTCACCCCTAGGAGGTGGAAAACAACAGCTCTGCTTTGGCCAAGTGAAGTGTGAGATGCCTGTGGGGCATCCACGGGGTGAGGGGTATCGAGCAAGAGGTTGATTTAAAAAGTTTGGAGTTCCAGGAAGACCCTGGGGCCATATTGAATTTCATGGATTCTCAGATGCCATTGGTTTGGAAGAAGTGATTATCTTATGATCATTAAGAATGTTGCTAATTAAGCTATAGTGCACCATCAACTGTTACATGAATCCCAATGTCAGAGATGTTAAAGTGTAACAGTATGTGCATGTTAGAATTGGGGAAACTTGATGGTTGAGAATCATAAGCATTTTGATGGTATTTAAATGGAGGTGAACTTGGAGATGAATAGATAGAGAAGAGGTGCTGACCCCAGAACAGTCTGGGTACCCCAGCCTCTGAGATAGGGCTAAGGAGATGAGAAGCAGCAGCCAGGTCAGAAGGAGCATCAAGAAAACCCAGTGTTCTGGGATGAGACTTTTGGGAGGGAGAGTGTGAGTCTTTCAATGCTTCTGGGTGGCCAGCGGGATGAGGGCTGAGGAGTGACCATTGGATTTGGCAATGTGGAGTCACTGGGGACCTGGCAACTGCAGTTTTGGGGAGTGGTGAAGATGGAGGCTGAGATGACGTGGGTGGAGGAGAAAAATGAGAGGTGAGGAAATGAAGATGCGAAGGATAGAAAACTCTTTCAAGAAGTTTTGCTGTGAAAGAAGCGAGAAATGGGGCTTGGGGGACTGCCCTGGTGGTCCAGTGGCTAGGACTCCGCACTCCCAATGCAGGGGCCCTGGGTTCGATCCCTGGTCAGGGAACTGGAGCCCATATGCCGCAACTGAAGACCCCACATGCCACAACTAAAAGATTCCTCATGCTGCAACTAAAAAAAAAAAAAAAGATCCTGCGTGCCGCAAGGAAGAGCCCACACGCGGCAACGAAGATCCTGCGTGCCACAACTAAGACGCAACGCAGCCAAATAAATAAGTATTAAAAAAAGAAGAAATGGGAAAGAGGGGATATATGTATACGTATTGCTGATTCACTTTGCTATAGAGTAGAAACTAACACAATATTGTAAAGCAACTATACTCCAATAAAAATTTTTTTTTAAATGGGGCTTGGTAGCTGGAGGGGAGTAAGAGGTCTAGGGAGGTGTTTTTTTGTTTGTTTTTAAGATAGGAGATACAGGAGCATGTTTGTAAACTGCAGCAATGACCTGGGAGAGAGGGGAGGCGGCTGGTGAAGGCGGGCAGAGGATGGCTGTAGGAGCAAAGCTGCCCGGGGG
>NW_006796716.1:3901376-3914467 GCF_000442215.2 Lipotes vexillifer | reverse complement strand
GGGGAGTTAGGGGGTGTGAGAGGAGTGGGGCGTGGACCCGGAAGGGAGGGGGAGGGCTTTGTCAGGGCAGCACGAGGAGAGAACGCCGGGGTGGGGGGCACACATCACCCATGCGGGTCCAACCATGTGACACCCAGACGGTCTGTTATCAGGGCTGACTCTTTTCACCCACCTACGAACACCTCAAAGGCAGGACCACAGTGTCCTCATCCCAGAGCCTGCGCACATTAAGCCGCTTAACAAGTGTTCATTAAAGAAACGTATCCATCCTCTTGTTAAATGAAAAAAAAAAAAATTGTAATACAACTGTGTCCTGTTTGGATTTTCCCATTCCATGATTTTTTTATATTGGGTTTTTGTAGTGTGTGTGTGTGTGTGTGTGTGTGTGTGTGTGTATGTAGGTGAGGGTGACACCCAAAACTAATGTTCACATACAGACATGAGCCCCAGAGGATGGTGCCCAGTGCCCAGTCAGTCCAAGCTGGTGTGGAGCGGGGTCCTGCCGGGTCGGGTCTGGTCTCAGGACCTACGGCCCCGACTCGGGTTTCTCAGATCATGCGTTTGGTCTGTTTAGCTGTTTGTTTGGTACTGCATGAGCACTTAAGCGCCAGGCACTAGTGTGCAAAAAGATCATGGCCCCTCCCTCTCAGAGTTGGGGGGGGGCGAGTGGAGGGAGGGACCTGTTGATCAAAGACTCACAGCTATGGGGGGGAGGAGGGTGTCCCTGCTATAAGACCTGGTTCTGGGGTTTCCCTGGGGGGCATTTGAGCTGAGATCTGGGGGAGGAAAATTAATAGTTTCATAGGAAACAATATGCAGTGTAGTAGCAAATCAGGGGGAAATTGACATTTTACTGAGTTCCTCAGAACTATTTTAAATATAATATAGAGACTTGAGTCTCTTCCCTGCTGGCTTCTCCTCCTGGCTTGTAGTGAGGGGCTGGACCGGGACACTTCCCTGTGAGGGGCCTTCAGAACCAGTGGAGAGGACTAGGGGTGCTGCCCCCCGTGCCTCAGTTTCCCTTTCTGGGAAATGGGGATAAACGCCCCCGTCTTGCTCTGGGGTGGAAATCACAGCCCTGGCTGTGCCTGGTTCGCTGCAGCGGGATGTCGCACGTTTTCGTCGCTGCCCTCCTGCCCTCCCGAGCCCCCGGTCAGCTGCTGGAGGGGGTGGGCCCCAGGGCCAGACAGATTTGGAAGGAGGAGCCCCAGGGCCTCGGGGGTTAAGTTTTCCTCAGCCTGGCTCTCCTGCCCTCAGCTCTCTGCCTGGCCCCTCCAAGCTCTTTGATGGCATTAGAGCCAACCTTTTCCAGATGTGCTGAGTCGAGGGCTTTGCCGGAACTTCATCTGCCTCCGCCAGACGGCCCCCTGCCAGGCCGCCTCCCCCCTCTGGTTGGGTTGCCTGCGGCCCTCAAGGCCACATGAAGTCCTGGACTTAGTGCTTTCTTAAAACGTGGCGGGCTTTCCTGCCCCTCCTCGGCCAGCCTGTGTGGTTCGAGAAGCCCACGATGTGTCCACCTCCCCCGCGACTGGACCGTGGTTTTGGGCTTGAGTGGGAGCGGCGGCCTGGGCGGGGGACACTGCCCTCTGGGCCTTCTGTCCCTTGCGTCCGCACTTGGGAACGACTAGCTTGGACTGTGGGGAGACCAGAGGCTGGAGGACCCTGCCGGCTGCCGCAGAACTGCGGTGGGACTGCCCATCCCCCTCCCCGCCGGCCCGCTGCTATTAATCAAGAGATTAATAATCTCCTGCCTCCCTTTCTGAAACCCCCACTCCCGTTTCCTGTTGAGTCTCCAGTCTGTCTCGGTACCTCCCAGTCTGGTCCTCCTCGTGGTGGTCCCTGCTGAGGAAGTGGGGCTGGGGCAGGAGCCGGGGCCTGCAAGCTGCGGTGCCCAGTGAGGGAGGGCGGCCCCCCGCCTCCACCCGATGAGGTCTCTGCCCTGGCAGAGTCGTTCCCAGCAGGCAATGCCCGGACGATGGCCCTGTCCTGGCACCCACTGAAGGACCTCATGATGCTGTGGGGACATGGCCTTTGGAGGCCAGAGAGCAATGGCCTGGGCTTACACACCTCCAGTGACAGGCACCTCACCCCTCCTGGAGCTCTTTCTTCATATTCCCTCTCACATGACCTTGTGCACCCAGGGCCACCTTTGGGGACACACAGGACTCATCTGCACGCTATCTAGGACAGTCACTGAGTGGCTGGAGGACTGCAACCAGGACTCTCAGAGCACCTCATGACCGCTGTGCTCACTGAGAGGGTCCCGGGGTCACTGCAGAGGGCAAGGACCTCCTCTGACTCCTGGGAGGGATCGGGGGGCAGCTTCGATGTGTTGTTGAGCGGGAGAGAACATGGGGCTCCCATCAGGAGGTCTGGTTCGGTCAAACCTCTGCTGCTTTATCACCTGGAATCTGACCCCCTCTTTGGCCTCAGTTTCCCCTCCATCAAGTGCGGCCATTCATCCCTGCTGGCCCCTCTTCCTTGGCCAGCAGCCTCCTGACTCACTTCCTCACCTCCCATCTCTCCTGTCCAATCCGGCTGCCATGCCAACACAGGTGGGGTCTTTCTTGAAAGCAGATCTGATCATGATGTTCCTCTGAGCCACAGTGCCTGGGTGGCTTCCCCATGGCCAGGAAAAGGGTGGTCTCCCTGTGGGTACACAAGGCTGTCTGTCGAGGGGTGGAAAAACTATATCAAGTCTTCTGTTTATTTTTTAATCTACAAAATAAGAGAGAAATTAAGCTCTACTGATTCTTTATACAGGCAAAGATGGTAAATAATACACACATATACATGTATAAATTAATAGAATCTCTTGCAGGCTTATCAGGAGCATCCCTGGATGCCTGGAGAGCATGGCCAGTCTCCACGGACACAGTCCAGACTCCTTGCCTGCACTACAGGCTTTCACAGCCGCCCCGAATGCCCTGTCTTCCTGTCCAAGCACTCTGCCCCCCAAATGCACCAAACTTCACCCAAATTTCCTGGCTCCCCTGGTGCTGGTTGCCTCCTCACCTTTTTAGCTCAGCAGAGCTCCCTCAAGTGTCGCCTCATGTGGGAAGTCTTTGCTGGCTCCTCCTGGTGGATGGAACTGGCCATGCCCTACTCCCTCTCAATGCATCCATCAGTTTCCATGGATGTCATCCTGAGCTCCTCCAGGGAGCCACCCCGTCTTGGTTATCATTACAGTTCCTGGTCTGGGACTCCATCTGGTACAAATTATTCAGCGATTGTTTTATTCATTCCACCAGTCTTTATTGAGCATGTATGATGTACCAAACCCTTAACTAGGCCTGGGGTTAGTGGAGGAGACAGACATCAGACAAATGATCGCACAGGTGCGATCACCCTTATATACTTGCAAGGGTGATAAGTGTTTAGAAGTCAGGGTTCTATGACAGTGTAAATAGAAGGGACTCAGCCTGCAGTGGGGTGGGTGGAACTGATGGGTGGGCTGATCAAGGAGGGCTTCTCAGAGGAGGCGACACTGGAGGCTGCATTGGAGTTAGTGGACATCTTGGGCCGAGGGAACAGTGGGTGACAAGCCCTGATATAGGAAGGCGCTCTGGGGGTTCAGAAACTCAAAAGCCGATTGCTGCTGGAGTTCTGAGTAGCCTGGAGGCGGGGCGGCAAGCAGCGGGGCAGCCAAGGCGGACAGTGGTTAGAAGTCTACGTGGTCATACTAAGGATTTGGTTTTTGTCCTAAGATTGAAGAGAAGCCAGGAAGGGTGCATGGAGGAGATTTGTGCTTTGAAAACATCACTGGAGCCAGCTTCTGTGTATAGGCTGGAAGCTTGGGCACCAGTCAGGGGCCATTGCTGCTGTCTGGGAGGGTGATGAGGGAGGCTGGACTAGGGCGGGGTGGGGGAGACCAGTGGGCAGGTAGGATCTACTTGGTGAGTGATCTCCCTGGACTTGCCGATGTGAGGCGCCAGAGAGGGGTAGGGTCAAGGTTTCCATGGATATTTGTTGAGTGAATAACAACCCCCTGGAGAATATATGTCCCTGAATTTGCCGAGTGACAGTGAGGGAAGTCCCAGGATCTGCCCTACAGAGGGAACAAATACACAGAGATCAGAAGTCCCTAGAACTGGTCTGTCTTGGAAAAAAAAAAAAAAAAACAACCAGGGCTAGTGAGACACCAGATGGGAGACTCCACATTGTATCTGGAGAATTTCAGGGTAGCAAGGGATCTGTACGTTTTTGCACCTCAGCCCAGACTTCACAGGGGGTTCAGAGAGGCAGGACTTGCTCAACGGCTCACAGATGGGCAGAGATGTATTGGGATCAAGTGTTGGTGAGGATGTTTTAAACCATCCAGTCTACGATATTTTGATATGGCAGCCTGAGCAGACTAATGCAAATACCTAGGGGTAAGTTTAACAAAAGATGGCACACTGCTGAGAAAAATTAAAGAAGACTTAAATAAATGGAAAGTTATGCTGTATGTATGGATAAGAAGGCTCAGATAATTAAGATGTCAGTTCTCTACAAAATGATCTATAGATTCCGTATAACCTTATCAAAATTATAGTGGGCTTTTTTTTTTTTTTTTTTTGCAGAAATTGATAAGCCAATTTAAAAAGTCAGTGGGAATGCAAAGGACCTAGGTGTCCAAGACAACCTTAAAGGAGAACAAGATTGGAGAACTTACATTACTGTATTTCAAGACTTACTATTAAGCTATATTAATTAAGACAGTGTGGTTTTGGTGCCAGGATGGACAAACAGATCAATGCAACAGAACAGAGAGTCAAGAAATAGACTCATATTTAAACAATCATTTGATTTTCAACAAGGCACTGAATAACTTAATTTTAGTGGGAAAATTTAGGCCAAAAGAAGGTCTTTTCAATAAATTGGGCTGTAGCAAGTGGATATCCAAATGGAAAACAATGAACCTTGACTCCTACCCAGCAGATAGTAAAATTTTAAAAATGATAAATTGAACTTGATCAAAATTTACAACCTGATCATTAAAAATGATCCTTTAAGGGACTTCCCTGGTGGCGCAGTGGATAAGACTCCACACTCCCAATGCAGGGGCCCAGGTTCAATCCCTGGTCAGGGAACTAGATCCCACATGCATGCTGCAACTAAGAGTTTGCATGACACAACTAAGAAACCCACCTGCCGCAACTAAGATCTGGTGAAAATAAACAAATATATACATACATAAATAAATAAATATTTTTTTTAAAAAACTGGTATCAAAAATACTTCCAAGTTAATATAAAAAATACACCTTTAAGAAAATGAAAAGGCAAGCCACATATTGGGAGAAAACATTCACAATACATATATTTGACAAAGGTCTCTCATATATCTTACAAATCAATAAGAAAGACCCAAAACCCAATTTAAAAGTGGGCAAAAGACTTGAAGAGGCACTTCACAAAAGGAGATATCTAACTGGCAAGCATGAAAAGGGGTTCAACTTTAGTCAATAGGAATTGCAAGTTAAAACCATAATGAAAGAGTACTGCATACACCCTTGAATGACTAAAATGAAAATGATTGACAATATCAAATGTTGGTGAGGTTATAGAGCAACTGGAACTCCTACACTGCTGCTGGGCATGTGAACTTGGTTCATCCAGATAGGTTTGGGACAAGTGTTTGTAGCATCTACTAAAGTTAAACATATAACCATCCTATGGCCCATCAATTTTATTTCTAGGTATATACCCTAGAGAAGTGAAAAAGTGTCCACAAAGACTTGTATGAAAACACTCATAGAGTCTTTATTCATCAAAGCTCAAAACTGGAAAAAATCCAAATGTCCATGAACAGGAGAATAGGCACATTGTGGTATATTTGCATAATGGAATATTATTTAGCAATAAAAAGAAACAAAGGAGTGCTACACTTAACAGCATAGATGAACCTCACAGACATGATGGGTGAGTGAAAGAAGGCAGACACAAATGAGTGCATGCTGTAAGATTCCATTTATCTAAAATTCTAGAACAGGCAAAAGTAGTATCTGGCGAGAGGTCAGAAGAATGGTTATGTCTGGGGGCTTGGTAATCAATTTGGAAGGGGCACAAAAGGACTTTGGAGCAATGGGAATGTTGGTGTAGACATATTGAGTAGGTAAGAGTTCAGTGAGCTAAACGCTAGATTTATCTACAGATCTTCCTTGACTTAACGATGGGGTTACATTCGCGATAAACCCATTGCAAGTCGAAAATGCATTGAATACACCTACTGAACATTGTAGCTTAGCCTAGCCTGCCTTAAACATGCTGAGAACACTTCCATTAGCCTACGGTTGGGCAAACTCATCTAATACAAACCCTGTTTAATAGTAAAGTGTTGGCCAGCTCGTGTAATTTATTGAATACTGTACTAAAAGTAAAGAACAGAATGGAAGGGTACCCACCGTTACCGTACACAGCTGAAGGTATGTTGGCCCTGAAGAATGTTTGAAGCGTTGAACTAAGATGAATCGCTGGATGATGGGGATGCTACGGCGACAAGGTCGTCAATTTCTCCCTCTTCTGATAAGGCTGGAGGATAGCTGGGAGAAGGCACCGGGGCATCGGCACTTGCTGATGGTTTAGCAGGCATAGTGTTCTTCGGGGAGATATCACGTTTGGACTGTCCGGTTTATATTTCTCTAGAGCAAGCAAGAACATCCTGTATCTGCCTGTCAGCTCTTGCTAACGTCTCATAATTGACGTCCATTTCTTCTAACATCCTTACGCGGCTGCTGATAGCAGCAAACGTCTCTGCCAGTCTCTCTACTGTGAACTTTCCTGGTGCCTCAGGCATAACTTTTCCTTCCTTCTTTCTTCCTCCAGTCGGATGAGCTCCTCAGTGGAAAGTTCTTCAGCTTCAATACCAACAATTTCATGAACATCCTCTTCGTCAATGTCCAATTCTAGCTGTTTCCCAAAAGCACTAATATCTTGGGACTGTTTCATCCACAGCAGAATCCTAGTTAAAGCCTTTGAACGTGTTCACGCATGTCTTTAAAACTTTCTTCTAAATGCTGTTCTTGCATTGCCATGTGACTCCTTCCCACGAGGCAGCGATGGTCTGGGTAGCATTTAGAATGTTAAAAGCTTTCCAAAACTCTCAGAGTGTTCGGCCAGATCCCATCTCTTCAACAACCTGAACAGACGGTGTAAAGAGTGTGCTTTGAATGTAGCTGTGGCGCCCTGGTCCATGGGTTGAATGAGTGCAGTTGGGTTCGGTGGAAAACTACACAACCTTGACATCAGGATGCATGTCGCTGGTATGCTGTGGATGCCCTGGAGTGTTATCTAAGATCAGCAGACTCTTGAATGGGATGTTGTTTTGTCTTCAATATTCTCTTGTCTGAGGGATAAAACACTTCAAAAGCCAGGCTTCAAACAATGCTTATGTCATCCAGACTTTCTTGTGATGGTGATAACAAATGGGAAATGAATGCTTGCTCACATATTTGAATGCTCTAGGGCTCTCTGAGTGGTAGATTAGGAATAACTTTAATTCGAACCCTGCAACATTTCTACCCCAAAGCAGCCTTACACGGTGTTCGAATGCCTTGAATCCTGGCATTGTCTTGGACTCTTGATGAATGTATGTATGCTCTGGCATACACTTCCAGAGCAAGCTCATTTCATCGACATTCAATATTTGTTCTGGCAAATATTCCTCATCCACAATTATCCTCAGCAGCTCTTCCTTAAAAACTTTGGCACCTTCAGTATTGGCACTTGCTGCCTCACCACTGACTTTCACATTATGAAAATTATGCTGCCTTTTGAAGCATTGGAACCAGCCGTAACTTGGTATATACATTTGCATTATTTGTAGGATCATTGACACACTTTTTTAGTGTACAGAAAGACTTCTTGCTTAGCCTGGATCAGTAGGCTAAGTGGTATGAACTTCTGTACCTAGTCTTCCATCCACATGACAAGTTTTTTGTTTTTTCTTTTTTCTTTTTCTTTGTTTCTTATTTATTTATTTATTCGGCTGCACGGTGCGGCTTGCGGGATCTCAGTCCCCCCACAAGGGACTGAACCCGCGCCCTCAGCAGTGAAAACGCGGAGTCCTAATCACTGGACCACCAGGAAATTCCCAGACAAGTTTTTTTTTTTTTTTTCCCATGTCATCCGTCAGCCCAGCCCTTTTCTTCATGATGACAGTGAATTTAACCAATGCTGATGATTTCACTGCATCACTCATTTGCTTCTTATCCTTTAAGATGGTCAAGATCGTGGATTGCCAAAGTCCTAACTCACCTGCGACGGCTGTTACTGGCTTACCGCCTTCAGGCTGGGCAGTTATCTTGAGTTTCATCTCAAGAGTAATTGTCCTCCTTTTCTTCTCACCAGAAGCAGGAGACACAGATGGGCATTTTGTAGACACGATGGGATGGGAAAATGCGAAACACAGTATCGAAAAAAATGCTGGCAACACAGTACCAGTTGAGTATTGGTTGTTTACCTTTGTGATCGCAGGGCTGACTGGGAGCTTCCCATCATCACCAGAGAGTACCGTACCCCATATGGCTAGGCTGGGGAAAAGATCAAAATTCAAAATTCCAGGTATGGTCTCTACTGAATGCGTATCACTTTCGCACCATCGTGAAATCCAAAAAATTGTTAAGTCAAACCATCATAAGTTGGGGACCATCTGTGTTTTACTGCATGTAAATTATATTTTAATTGAAAAAGAGAAAACAAATCCATTACAATGTGAGGAGTGAACTCAGCGCTTTCCTCCCTGGCACTGACCACCACGCATGGCCGCATATTTACGTGAGTGATACAGGATTAGTGCCACCAGCTCTGGCAGAGTGGGGCTCGTGCTGCCTCCTTCATTCTTGTATTCCCAGTGCCCGGCACATGGCAGGCACCCCACACGTAAAACCAAGCTGTGTACAGATTGTTGGGGGTACTGAGGAGGGAGCCTGTCAGCTCTGGCTGGGGCTGGGGGTGCTTCACAGAGAAGGGGATGTGGAGTCACACCCTGGAGGCCCTTGGGGATTTTTTCTTATCAGAGTAAAGAAGGAGGGGTGAGTAGACAGAGGAGCCTGCATGTATGTGCAAAGGCCCAGAGGCAGGAAGAGCTGCTTGTTTGTGCTGTGGTGGGAGGAGTGGAGGGGAGAAAGGTAGGCAGGGCCTTATTTGCTGACCTAAAGCGTGAGGTCTTAAGTCTATGGGAGCCATGGAAGGTTTTGAGAGAGGGCAGTCACAAAAGCGGATCTGCATTTTAGAAAGATCAGTGGGTTTGCAGACTGGAGCCCAGGGGAAGGGCTGGGAGTTCTTCATGGAGGGTGAAAAGATGGGGACAGCCCATGAACACTTGCACCTGCCCTGGGCATTCAGGGGAGATCTGAGGGTCTGAGCTCTGGCCTGCTGGGCTGGGGAAGGAGCGCCACCTACTGGCTCTCCCTGCTCCTGGACTTCGCAGGCCACCAGGATGCTTCTGGTCCCGCAGTGGGACAGGCCAGCCTGTGGCCCTCAGAAGGAGGGGGCAGAAAGAGACCTTCTCTGGGGGATGAGCTCTCCCTCTGGTTCAGGGGCCTGAGATCAGTACCTTGTGCAGATGCAGGGAGGAACAAGGTTCCCCTGTACTGAACGAACACAAATTAGTATTACTAGGTTCTGCTAATCCTGCCTGGCTTTGGAGCCAAGTTCCACCACCTTCTAGCAGTGTGACCTTGATAAAGTTACTGAAGCTCTCGGCGCCTCAGTTTCCTCATCTGTAAATTAGGAATAGTAATAGCATCCACCTGTCAGGGTTGTTATGAGTCAGCAAATGTAAAGCACTCTGAATGGTGCCTGAAACCTGGTAAGTACGCAAAGCTCTTACTATAGCTATTATTATTTTATCACCATCATCACTCAGGGCACGAAGTGAGGAGTGCCTGGCGCCTTTGGAGGGCTCATGGGCTGCAGGCCGAGGGGCAGCCTATGGCACAGGGGGCCTGAGGGCAGCTGTGGCAGCTGGAGAAGGGCTGGGCCCCGTGACTAAACAGCTCAGACTCTCTCCTGACCACAGTGGGGACAGGCGAAAGGTGCTGGCCAAGGAAGAAAGGGGTCAGATCTGTGTTTTGCAAGCCCAGCAGCTACACGTCCCTTTCTGCTCTCACACGTGCTCTCCCAGGGAGCCTCATACCCAGCATCCCGGTCCTCGGCGTGCAGACCCGGAAACGGGCTCAGGGAGGTTAAGGAATGTGTGCAATTCACATGGTGAATCAGGCACAGGGCCCTAAACTCTCAGCTTATGACCCCACAGCCCGGAGCTCCATCTCTTCCACGGTGCAGTGGTCATGGGAGGGATTCCATAGCTTTTCTGGTCCCTCTCAGCCAGAGCAACAATCTTCTTTCAAGAATTAATTTTAAAACTGACTTTTTAAATTGAAATTAAAGCGTCTTCCCTTTCCCATCTGGGCCAGTTCCTGGCTGGGAAATTTGCAGCAGGAAGAGGGTGTGAGCGTGTGTGTGTGTGTGTGTGTGTGTGTGTGCGTGCGAGCATGTGAGTGTACATGTGAATGAGAAATCATGTGAGTGTGTGTTTGTCATACAGACAGTCTATTGGGACTCCTTGGACCCAGGCTCGCCTACCCACTTATGTCCCACCAGGCTCCTTCTATAAGGAGTGGTGACAATGACTGGTCCTCTGCCACCCCCCCCCACCCCCTCCCCAGTGGCCTATGCCAGCTGCTTCCTGCCGTGGATCTGAGAGACCAAAGGCCTGCATTTGCTCTCGGGCACTTCTCCGTGCAGACTTCTGGCCCCTCACTCGAAAGTTCCAGCCCCTGGCTGCGCACTGCCAGCCCTTGCCCCCACCCCTCTTCCCACTTAGAGCTCCAGAGGGAAGCTGGTTTGCCGGAATGTTTACGAAACATGAGTGAGAGGTTTTTATTTTTTTGGAAAGAAAAATTAGTGCAGCAGGATTCTTCAGACTGAGTGCAGTATTTCTGAAATTCAAAACCTGACTTATGTATTTTCCTGTCAACAGTGCATCTCAAAACGTCACGCCTGCTGCCACCAATTAATTCATAATTTTCCCATTCACGATTAAGTTGCTTGGTGTCAGCAGATGCAAATTCTGTGAAGTCATGCAGTTTTGCTTTCAAGAGGAAGTTGTGCAGACTTTATCAAGCAGCCAAGTTATAATGATGTGTGTAAATCGAATAATAAAGCCGAATTTTTGCCCCTCGTGAAAATCAGTCATATGTTTCTGTGTTTGTGTGTGTGTCTGTTCATTGAGGTGTAAGTGATAGATAACATTGAATTAGTTTCATGTGTGCAATATAGTGATTCGATATTTGTGTATGTTGTGAAATGATCACCACAAATAGGTCTAGTTAACATCTGTCACCACAAGTAGTTACAAAAATTTTTTTTCTTGTAATGGGAACTTTTAAGATCTACTCTCAGCGATTTTCAAATATGCAATACAGTATTATTAACTATAGTTGCCATGCTGTACGTCACATCCCATGACTTATAACTGGAAGTTTGTGCCTTTTGACCACCTTCACCCATTTTGCACTGCTCCCTATCCACCGTCCCCCAGCTTCTGGCAGCCACCAGTCTGTTCTCTGTATCTATGAGCTTGGTTTGTTTTTATTTTTTTGTTTTTAGATTCCACCTATAAGGGAGATCATACAGTATTTGTCCAGGGTCTTTCCATGTTGTCAAAAATGGCAAGATTTCATTCTTTTTTTATGCTGAATAATATCCTAGTGTGTGTGTGTGTGTGTGTGTGTGTGTACGTGTGCCACATTTTCTTTATCCACTCACCCGTTGATGGATACTTTGGTTGCTTACATATCTTGGCTATTGCAAATAATGCTGCAGTGCACATGGGGGTTCAGATATCTTTTTGAGTTAGTGTTTTCATTTCCTTTGGATAAACACCCAGAAGTGGATGTTATGGTAGTTCTATTTCTAACTTTTTTTAGCAACTACCGTACTGTTTTCCATGGTTTCCAATTTACATTCCCATGAACAGTGCATGAAGGTTCCCTTTTCTCCATATCCTCACCAACACTTATTTCTTGTCTTTTTGATAATAGCCATTCTAACAGGCGTGAGGTGATATCTCAGTGTGGTTGGGTCATATATTTTATATTCACTATTCTTGGAGTTTCACAAAATAGTATCAAACTTATTTTCAAGAAAAATTTCAAAATTGTGTGAAAATTTACCATGGAATCCCACAGCAGTTTGCAGGAGCATTTCGTTGCTGCAAGGGCCCCACTACTGAATTGCAAGTTTTCACTGGAGTGTCTCTCTCTCTCATCTATCAGGCTGGGATTTTCTCAAGGATGGGACTCCGTTTTATTAATCTGTGACCACAGTATTGCCTGTAGTTGATGCTCAATAAATATTCATTGGGGACTTCCCTGGCAGTCCAGTGGTTAAGACTCCATGCTTCTACTGCAGGGGGCAGGGGTTCAGTCCCTGGTTGGGGAGCTAAAATCCCACATGCCACGGGGCACGGCCAAAAAAAATACATATATATATTCATTGGATGAATCAACCAAAAGAAATAATGATTGGGAAAAAGTTGGAGTTAAGTGACTTGTGGGTGGTTGGAAGTTGTACAGGTTCTAATGATATTTTTCTTTTCCTTATTCGTTATCTTGGGCTGCCTTAACGAAATATCATGGACCAGATGGCTGCAACACAGAAATTAATTTTCTCAGCCAGCCACCTCTCTGTGTCCTCACATGGCCTCTGTTCAGTGTGTGCACGTGCACAGAGAGAGATCTCTGTCTGTCCTCCTCTTCTTAAAAGGCCACCAATCTTATTGGATTAGGGCCCCACCCCTCTGACCTCATTTAACCTAATTACCTCTTCAGAGCCTATGCTTAAATACAGTCACATTGTGGGGCTTAGGGCTTCAACATATGATTTCTGGGAGACACAATTCAGTCCATAGCAGTCATTTCCCCACTCTAGGGGGCCACCCTTGGAGATTTGTGGGAAGGCAGAGCTGGTAGGGACTTTACAATGCACCCGACACAGAGGGGTGGTCACTCACCCGGGGCCGCATAGCCTGTGGGCACAGAGCTAGGATGATGGGCTCTACTGCCTGGGGGGCTCCCAGAGCCCTAGGCTGGGCGGTTTCAGCAG
>NW_006796716.1:3859405-3901146 GCF_000442215.2 Lipotes vexillifer | reverse complement strand
AGCAGGAGTGGGATCTGGGGTGGGCGGGTAGGTGCTCACACTGTCCTGACTCTGCCCTTGTGTTAGTTACAGGACTCTGATCAGACCCACGTACAGAGTGTCCTACCGCACAGTGACGGCACTGGAGTGGAGGTGCTGCCCTGGCTTTACTGGGAGCAACTGTGACGAGGGTGAGTCTGTGGGGGGCAGGGGGCAAGAGGAGGGGGTGCTGGCCGGGCCGAGCTTCAGAATCTACAGATGCTTCTCCCTCCCCTGCCCTCCTTCTGCGAGCAGCTCTCCTTTCTTCCACATTCCTTCCTTCTTTTTCCTAAGCATCTCTGAACCAAATGCTCGGGACTGGCCAAATTGGGGAGAGCCCGGCACCCTGCCTGTGGGCACAGAGGTGGGGTCCTGTGTGCGCTGCTCGGGCCAGGCATGAAGGAGCATCGTAAGCCCTGGCCTGAAGAGGAGATTCAGTGTACAGCCTGTGTCTTCTGCTCTGGCTCTAACTTATCCCAGAGCCGGGGCAGGCAGAGCTGGATATCTGGGCTCTGAGCAGATGCAGATGAGGATCCAGGAGCCTTGAAGCCACGCCGGTTGTAGAATAAGGCAGATGGACCTGGTGGGCGGCAGCAGCAGGAAGGCCTCACCCTGCTGCCCTGGTCCTGTTACTGGGCAGATGCCCAGAGGGAGGAGGGGAGGTCGGGACCCAGAGCCAGAGCCTTCCTTCTGAGCCCAGGAGCCAGGCTCAGTCTGGCTCTGGAACTTGATGGGCCCAGAGAGCGGCGCTCAGGTGGGATTCAGAGACAGCGACAGAGCCCATCCCCGCCGCACCCACATCCAGGGACAGTGGGTCCTGCCTGACAAACAGGTTTGCAGCCCGCCTGGTTTTCCAGGAGAGCTGGGCAGCCCCAAGGCTCAGGGGTCAGTTTTGAATTTGGAATCAGTAGTTCTCCTCAACCTCGACTTTCTGACAAAATGATCCTCTCTCATCTTTTTTTATTACCTAACTTACTGATTTTAGTTATATGTCTCTTTAAAATATAAGTACTCTATATGTGTATGCTTTTATTGTAAACTGCCTAAAAGTCTTTGGATTACAAATAATAGCCGAAGAACAGCAAGGGCAGTAATAATAATGATGATGATGCTTCAGTGAGCCTGTGGCCCAAAGCTGAGCTGAGGAAGGGGTTGGGACATGGAAGCGTCCAGTGGTACCTCCTTTACTGGTTTGTGAGCCTGATTCCGGGAAGGGAGGTGGACAGCTTCAGGGGCTGGCCCATACTTGGGGGGCGCAGGACTGCCTGGGCCTTTCTTTGGGGAGAAACAGAAGGGACTCCAGGTGTGAGGGGCTGAGGGGAGGCCTGGCTCCCCCAAGTGAAGGCGTGGGTGGCAGGACTTTATGCTTTATGTGTTGAATGACCACGGCTCACACTGGGTCCCTTGTTGAGGTCGGAGGCCCTCAGAACCAGGTTTGGACCATGGTTGTGGGAGGGACCTCTGGTTCCTCCAACAGAGTAGAGCAGACCTGTCCTCTGGATTCTGCGAGGGGCTGGGGAGACAGGGCTTTCAAGGGCAGTGACTGATTTACCCTTAAGTAACTGACTCAGCGCTTTTCAGTGACCAATAAAATAAATACCATTGGCTCCACCCGAAGACGTACTGGCTTGCCATCAAGACTTCAACTTTAGAAGCCCTCGCTAAGCCTTAGGAAGGCTCCCGGGTCCTTCTTTCAGCTCCGGAGCCTCTGAGGGCGCCCCCCGCCCCGCCCCACGCCCGCCACCTCGTCATCGACTCGGCCAACTATAATCATGTGTCTTCACGTCGGCCTCCCCCCGCCCCTCGCCACCCTGCAGGGCTGTCCAGTTCCTCTAGGGGTAACTAAGCCCCACCCTAATGGGGCCCCTTCCTTCCTCTCTTGGAAACACTGCAGTGCTGGGGCGTATATGTTTTTCATCTCTCTTCATATTCTCTTCATTAGAGGAATGAATGAACCACGAGATGAAGTGTAGCAAGTCTCAAAATGTGTAAGTCATAATTCTCACACAAGTGGCTTGTGAGCGTGCGTTGTATTGAACGTGTGGATTGTGGAACCAGCAACATGGCAAGGCTGATTCAAAAGAGATTTAGAGAAACGGATAAATATGCAGATTGGGGTCCCCAAGACCACGCTTAGGTTGCTGCCCTGAACCAGAGCTCTTAGTGGGATCCAGTCGTGTATACATGGTGGCTTCCTGCATGGCTGAGCTGTTTCTAGCCCCTCTGGTGGTTGAGCTGGCACAAGGGATACCCCCAGAAATCACAATGTTGGCATAGACTATCTGGCCCAAGGCTCCCAGACCCTCTTATCAGATAGAACATTTCAAGAGCTTAGAGATACCTCCCAGGAGCCAAGTGCAAAGGCCAGACCTCTCTTTGGGTTAGGTTAATCCTTTACTGATGTGTGTGTGTGTGTGTGTGTGTGTGTGTGTGTGTGTGTGTATACACATATATATACACATATATAATGCATATATTTCATACATATGAAAATATAGGAACTGTGATATATTTTAAATATATATGAAATAAGAACCTGAAATAAAATCACTACGTTAGATCCTACAGGACAATAAAAACAAAGCCTTTGGGGTTATCCTTTCTACTGAGCAGAAATCGTTTACATAGCCCCAGTTTTGTACAAATTAACATCCAGCTTTGCAGAACCTTGGCTGTAATACACAGTGAATGGCAAGTAAACAAGGTGAACTTCCCCCAGGAAGTCCCATGGCCCTTGGGTGGGCTCCTTAGAGAATGCTGTAGCGTGACGCTAAAAGGTTAGGCCCTCACCTTTTTGCCCACGTCCGTGTTTTGGGTAATTCTTGCAGAGACCGAATGGACAAAGCACAGCATTTGGCGAGCAGCAGACCTGGCATGTGTGTGGGGCAATCCTTGTCCTCAGGGAGGTTCTGCCCATCAGGACAGGAGTAGGTTCAAGCAGGGCTGGGGGCTCATCCTTCCTGGGAGAGGAGATGTAACTGTGA
This sequence comes from Lipotes vexillifer, assembly GCF_000442215.2. Classification (NCBI taxonomy): domain Eukaryota; kingdom Metazoa; phylum Chordata; class Mammalia; order Artiodactyla; family Lipotidae; genus Lipotes; species Lipotes vexillifer. The sequence continues at coordinate 3,898,144 of NW_006796716.1, read as the reverse complement.
GCTGGTCAAATGCCCCCAAAGGTGCCCGCCCTTGAGAGCTTGGCACCTCACCTCCAGAAGAAAGCTCTGACCTGGTAGGCCACAGCGATATGGATTATCAGTGCACTCACCAGAAACGTCTGGGCGTCCTGAGCTAATTATTAAGAGACACTGTCAGCCTCAGAGTCTCTGCCAGCCCCTCCCTGGTGGAGGAACCTTCCAGATTCGCCCACTTCGATGAGGGATGCGTGTTCATCTTAGGGCATGGGATGAGGCTTGCCTCTTTCAGGGAGTATCAGGGTTGAGCAGCCCCTTCCCAGCTCTGAGCACGAGGGTCCTGGGAACCCTGCGGGGCTGAGGAATTCCTGGGAGCGTGAGGCCCTGGGCTGAGGTCGGGACTGGCTCCTGTAAGCCCTGGTAAAGACTTTGCATTCCCAAACATGAAACAGTAATGACAGAAGACAAAATCAAGGCGGTGTCCGTGACTTCAGACACATTCCTGAGATGGTTGTGGAGGGGTCTGGACCATGAACTCCCACTCGGTTCCCAGTCCAGCCTCTCTGGAAAGCCAGCAGGTCAGAGGTGCCCTCCTCTGTGGTTTTGCTTTGGTTCAGATGAGATTCCCCAGGAGATGCATCTTTCTCTGCTGTGTCTGGCTTTCCTTCCAAGTTGTCAGGTCTCTGGTCTTACGACTTGGGGCTGGGACTGCCTGGGGGTAGGTGGCTCCTGCCTCCCAGGTGGCCTGTCTCTGCGCCTGCTTCCCCCCTGCTGGGTCTCCCCCTCCCTTTCCTCCCTGGACACCCCAGGAGTGCTGGCCCGAAGCTTGGGGATACTTTCCTCCACAGATAAGTCTATATACAGTTGATCCTAACTATTTGACGATTCTATATTTGTGAATTTGGCCTACTTGCTAAAATTTATTTGTTCCCCCCCCCCAAATCAGTGACCACTTTTGTGGTCATTCACAGCTATGTACAGAGTGACAGAAAATTTGAGTCGCCTAACACGTGTGTTACCAGCTGAGGTTGAACAAGGTGACCCTCTGCTTCCTCGTTCCAGTTCTCATGCAAACAAGTGTCCTTTTCATGGTCTGTTTAGTGCCGTGTTTTTCGCATTTTTGTGCCCCCTCCCTTTTTTGTGACAATTCCCTTGTCTAAAATGTCCCCAAGCTTAGTGCTGTCCAGTGTTCTTAAGTGCAAAAAGACTGTGATGTGCCTTCCTGAGAAAATCCATGCGATAAGTTAGCTTTCTTCGGCATGAGTTATAGTGCTGTTGGCTGTGAGTTCAATGTTAGTGAATCTACAATATATATTCAATAGGATGCCTTTAGGTAAAAGCCCACATAAAACAAGGTTATGTATTGATTAGCTGATGAAAATGTTGTGACCAGATGCTCACAGGAACCAAATCCTGTATTTCTCCCATGAGTGATGGTTCAGTATTCACTAATTCAGAGTTCTGGGGACTTATGAAATGTAACTACCATGAATAAGGAGAATTAACTGTATCTATAGATCTATAACATCTATCTAGAAATGTTTTTTTTCTTATTACAAAAGCAAGTACGTGTTCCATGTAGAAAAAGTGAAAACATCCAGAATTATACCTCTGAAGGTAACCTCCAGTCTCACTTTGGTGAAAAGCCTCCAGACCTTTTTCTGTGCTTACATGTCTGTTGTACTCTGCATGCTGTTTGATAACTTTCTTTTACACATAAATTGTCATGAACATCTCTCCTTGTCAGTAAGTTGCTTTCTCTCGTACCATTTTCAGTGGTGTGGAGTTTGCGTATACACTTTATTAACTATCCCCCACTAGAAGATATTTAAGTTGTTTCCATTTTTAAAATTGCTGTAAACATCTTTTTTTTTTAACTGAGGTAAAATTTACATATACCGAGTACACCAATTCTAAGTGTACAATTTAATAAGTTTTGATAAATGCATACATGTTTCCATCACCTCCCAGAAAGTTCCCTCCCACTTAGCAACCTCTGTTCTGATTTCTATCATCATAGATCAGTTTTACCTATTCGTGAACCTCATGTAAATGGAACCATACAGTATATACTCTTTTGTGTATAGTTTCTTTCACTTAGCATAATGTTTTTGAGATTTATTCATGTTGTTACATGTGTATCAGAAGTTTATTTTTGTTACTAAGTATTGTTCCATTGTATAAATAACCACAATTTTATTCACCCATTCTCCTGTGGATAGATGTTTGAGATATTTCTAGTTTTAGCCTTTAAGAATAAAGCTTCTGTGAACATTCTTGTGTATGTCTTTCTATCAATATGTATGTTTTTACTTCCCTTGGGCAAATCCCTAGGAGTGGAATTGCTCAGTTGTGGTGTATGTTTAACTTTATAAGAAAGAGCTAAACTATTTTCTAAAGTGGTTTTACCATGTTACACTCCTATTAGCAAAGTATGTTTTAATTGCTCCATATCTTTGTCAACATTTGGTGTTGTCAGCCTTTAATTTTAGCCATTCTAGTGGGTATGAAGTGCTTTCTCATTGTGATTTTAATTTGCTCTTCCCTGTTGACTTATGATGTTGAGCATCTTTTTTTTTTTTTTTTTTTTTTTAAAGGGTTTTTTGCTTTTTGTTGTGGCTTTTTTTTTTTTTTTTTTTTTTTTTTTTGCTGTACGCGGGCCCTCACTGTTGTGGCCTCTCCCATTGCGGAGCTCAGCGGCCATGGCTCACGGGCCCAGCTGCTCCGCGGCATGTGGGATCTTCCCAGACCGGGGCACGAACCCGTGTCCCCTACATCGGCAGGCAGACTCTCAACCACTGTGCCACCAGGGAAGCCCATTGAGCATCTTTTTGTATGCCTAACTGATGTGCTTACTAGCCATTTGTATATATTCTTTTGTGAAGTGTCTTTTCAAGATTTTACCTGTTTTTAACTGAGTTGTTTAATTTTAATAAGAAACAGCCAAATTGTTTTCCAAAGAGATGTTAACGTTCTATACTCTCACAAGCACAGTGTTCCAATTGTTCCACATTCTTGCTAAGATTTGATGTTATTAGTCTTTTTAAATTTAGCTGTCCCAGTAAGAATGGAATGGTATGTAATTGTAATTTCTTCTTTTTTAAGACTGTTTTGACCACTCTAGTTCTTTTGCATTTCCATAAAAATTTTACAATCCTTTTATCAATGTCTACAAAAAAAAAAGTCTGTTGGAATTGGGGTTAGGATTGTGATGAATTTGCAGACCAATTTGGGGAGAATGGAGGTCTTAATAGTGAATCTTCTGATTCATGATCATGGTATAGCTCTCCATTCATATAAGGCTTTAATTCTTCTCAGCAATACTTTGTAGTTTTCACAGTGGAGGGCTTGCTTATCTTTTATTAAATGTATTTCTAAGTATTTCATATTTTTAGTGCTTCTCAAAAATGGGATTGCTTTAAAATTTTTCATATTATAATAATTTTGCTGTTACTATATAGAAATATATTTGATTTTTGAATATTGACCTTGTGTCTGAAAACCATGCCAAATCCATTTATTAGTTCTAGCAGCTTATTTATTGATTTGTTTGGATGTTCTAAATAAACTGTCATGTCTTCTGTGAATAAAAACATTTTTGCTTTTTCCTTTCAAATATTTTGCCTTTTATTTCTTTTCCTTGCCTTATTGGACTGGCTAGAACTTCTAGTAAAATGTTTAATAGAAGTGGTGAGAACAGATATACTTGCTTTGTTCCTTATCATAGGGGAGAAGTTCTCAATATTTCACAATTAATTATTAAGTATGTGATTAGCAGCAGATTTTTTTATATATGCCATTTATCAGATGAGGACAGTCACTTCTAAGTTTGTTGAGAGTATTTGTCAGGAATAGGTGCTGAATCTTATCAAATGCTTTTTCTGCATCTATATTGAGATGATTATATTTTTATCCTTTATTATGTCAATGTGGCACATTGCATTGGTTTGGAATACTAAACTAACTTTTTGTTCCTGGGAATAACCTTATTATTACTGGGATAAACTTCTTTTGGATACGTTATTCTTTTTTATATTTCCATATTTGTTATTTATCTGTAATTTTCTTTCCTTCTAATGTCTGTCAGTTTTTAATTATGAGGACTTAGATGTTCTCATAAAAAGACTTGGGCATTTTTCCTCCTCTATTTTCTGAAAACTTTTTTTTTTTAAAGATCATATTGCTTTTTCCTTAAGAGTTTAATTGAACTTTGAGTTCACAGTGAAACCATCTGGATCTGTAGTTTTCTTTGTGGGGAAGTTTTTGATAACAAATTCATTCTCTTTCATCTATATAGGGCCACACATGTTTTCTATTTCTTATTTTAATGATTATTTACACATTTTAAATTAACTTTATTGAAGTGTAATTTGCATACAACTCATTACATGTATTTAATTTACACACACCAGAAGTATACAGTTCAATAAGTTTTGACCCCATGAATGAATAATTTTCTACATAATTCTCTTTTCTCTGGTATTCCTCTCACCAAATTTGCCTCAGCCTCCTTGTACTCTGATTTCTCGCTCTTCAATTCAGAGAGATTGCCATGTTCTACATAGTGTCACCCTCATGTGCTCCAGTGCAGAAAGTGCTTCCAGGAATTACCTTGTTTGTTTTCCTTCTCTCAGGAATCAGTGCTCATATTGTTCAATGTCTGTGGACATTTGTTTCATAAATTTCATCCCATTTTCTAGTTGTTTATGGTGGGAGGACAAGTTCAGTATGACTTAGTCTATCATGACCGGAAGCAGAAGTTACATATTTTCCTTTATTGGGTTTTTAGTTATACTTCTCTGTATCATGTATTAGTACTCCTTCTAAGGATTAAAATCTGTATCCTTAACTTATCATAGTAAACTTAGAGTAAATATGGGATTATTCCATGTAAAATGAAAGAAAATTTTAACAGTACAATTTTAACAGTTCATTTATCTACCCCACCATCCTTTGTGCTATTGTTGTCATATGCTTTATTATTTATTTGTTTTAAAGATTTATTTATTTAGGGGTACATTGGGTCTTAATTGCTGTGCATGGGGTTTCTCAGTTGCAGTGATCGGGGACTACTCTTCGATGCAGTCCCCAGGCTTCTTGTTGGGTGGTTTCTCTTGTTGCAGAACATGGGCTCTAAGCACATGGGCTTCAGTAGTTGCAGCATGTGGGCTCAGTAGTTGCGGCATGAAGGCTCTAGGGCATGTGGGCTTCAGTAGTTTAGTTGCTCCGTGGCATGTGGGATCTTCCCAGACCAGGGCTTGAACCCATGTCCCCTGCATTGGCAGGCAGATTCTTAACCACTGTGCCACCAGGGAAGTCCCTCATATGCTTTAAATATGAATATGTTATAAACTTTACAATTCAATATTATACTTTTTTGCATTAAACAGTCAGATGACTATTTAAGAGGTGAAGAGAAGGAAAAGTAGTCTTCTCTGTACTCCATAGTTATCATTTCCAGTGATCTTTATTTCTTCCTGGAACTCTGAGCCTTCATCCAGAATCCTTTTTCCTCAACCCCAAGAAGTTCTTTCAGCATTGCTTGTAGTACAGATCTGCTTGTAGTGAATACTCTCAACTTAAAAAAAAAATTGTAGTAACTACTTTCCCTTAATATTTATCTATCTATCTATCTATCTATCTATCTATCATCTGTCTATATTATATATATATATATCATAAAATACACATAACATAAAATTTACCATTTCAGCCATTTTAAAGTGTATAATTCAGTGTCATTAAGTACATTCACAATGTTTTGCAACCATCACGCTATCTAGTTCCAGAATTTTTTATCACCCCAAAGGGAAACCCTACACCCATTAAGCAGTTATTTCTCATTCTCTCCTTCCCTTAGCCCTTGGCAACCACAAATCTGCTTTTCTGTCTCTATTGATTTGCCTCTTCTGGATATTTCATGTAAATGGAATCATACAATACGTGGCATTTGTGTCTGGCTTCTTTTATTTAACATAATGTGGGGGTTTTTTTGCTTTTACTTTTGGCTGCATTGGGTCTTTGTCGTGGTGCGCAGTCTTCTCATGGTCATGGCTTCTCTTGTTGCGGAGCATGGGCTCTAGGCACGTGGGCTTCAGTAGTTGTGGCACACAGTGTCAGTGGTTGTGGCACGCGGGCTCAGTAGTTGTGGCTCGCGGGCTCTAGAGTGCAGGCTCAGTAGTTGTGGTGCACGGGCTTAGTTGCTCTGCAGTATGTGGGATCTTCCTGGGCCAGGGATCGAACCCATGTCCCCTGCATTGGCAGGCAGATCCTTAACCACTGTGCCACCAGGGAAGTCCTTGACATAAAGTTTTGAAGCTTTATCCAAGTTGTGGCATATGTCTGAATAATGAATAGTATTCCATTATATGGATGCACTACTTTTGTTTATTCATTCATCAGTTGATGGACATTTAGGTTGTTTCCACCTTTTGGCTATTGTGATTAGTGCTGCTATGCACATTCATGTACAGGTTTTCGTTTGAACACCTGTTTTCGATTCTTTTTGGTGTATACTTAGGATTGGGAATTTCTGAATCATGTGGTAATTTTCTGTTTAACTTGCTGAGAGACTGCAAAACTGTTTTCATAGTGGCTGCACCATTTCACATTTCCGCCAGCAAATGTACAAGGGCTCCAGTTTCTACACATTATCTACAGTGCTTCATTTTCCATTAATTTAAAAATATTTTTATTGAGTTTATAATTGTGGATTGATTTTTTTTTTTTCTTTCAGTTATTTTAAAGTTTGGTCATTCTATTGTCTTTTTGCATCCATTATTTCAGGTGAGAATCTGCTGTCATCATATTGTTTCCACACTAAGATTGTTTCCTTTTCTCCTCTGGTTGTTTTAAGAATTTTTTTTTAATCCTTGCCTTTCAGCAGTTTGACTATGATGTTACCAAGTGGGATTTTAGAAATCCTGCTTGGGGTTGTTTGAGCATCTTGGATCTATAAGTCAATGTTTTTGACCAAATTCGGAAAATTTTGTCCATTATTTCTTCAAATATATTTTTCTGCCCTATTCTCTCCACTCCTCTTGAGACTCCATTTGCATACATGTTAGATTGCTTGATACTGTCATTGAAGATCTTTTTTCCCCTCTGTTCTTCAGACTGGATAATTTCTGTTGATCTGTCTTCAAGTTCATTGACTATTTCTTCTGACTTTTGCAATCTTCTGTTAAGCCATCCAGTGAAATTTTCATTTCAGATATTATTCTTTTCAGTTCTAGAATTTCTGTGTGTGTGTGTGTGTGTGTGTGTGTGTGTGTGTGTGTGTGGTTTTTTTGTTTTGTTTATATTTCCCTGATAAGATTTCTGCATATAATTTATTTTTTATCCAAGAATGTATATATAATAGCTGCTTTTAGGTCCTTGTCTTCTATTTCCAACATCTGGGTCATCTTATGGTTTGTTTGTATTGACACTTTTCTCTCGACTTGGGTAGCATTTCCCCCTTTCTTCCTCCCTTCCTCCCTTCCTTCCTCTTTCTGTCTTTCCCTCTTTTTTCCTTTCTTCCTTCCCACCTACCTTCCATGTTAACAACTTTTGCTTGTATACTGTACCCCTTGAATGATATTTTGTAGAGATTCTGGTTTCTTGGGAGAGTGTTGATTTTTGTTGTAGCAAGCAGTTAAATCACTATACATTTGTGAAGGCTTGGTTTTTATACTTTATTGGGGTGGATATGTAAATCTCTTAGACCTGGGATATAGCTTTTTCACCTAAGGCATAGCCTTTCTCTGGTTTCAAAGGCAAGCTTAGTTAGGTGTTAACTAAACCCCTTACCTTGGAGAGACTCAAGCTCTAAATCACCTTCCTTTTATTGGGTAGCAGCTGATACATCAGCTCAGCTTTTGTAGCCTTCCCACTGTTGTTTTCTGCTGAGCTCATTGGAATCTCTGCTACACATGCACAGTTCAGGGATCAGCCAAGGATTTCCGTGTAGTTTGTACACAGAGTTTGAGGCTCTCTGCTCTATGTTGTTCCTCCCTAATTAGATTTCTTCCCCCAGTTTCCAGGTCCTCTGGCAGCCTTAAGACTAAACAACTGCAGTTTTTGATTTGAGTCTTGGCCACCCTGCACTGCTTGAATTGGGGTGTGCCCTTGAGGGAAAAGCCATGTAATGCAGAATTCACTCGGTGCTATTCCCTTTTTGCAAGGGTTGAATTCCCACCAGTTTCTGCTGGCTTTTTTTTGCTCTCTAGTGCCTTCAAATAGTTGTTTAAAATTGTTTATCTAGAGTTTGTTATTTTTATCTAAAGTGGAATTAGTCTGACACAAGCTACTCTATCCTTACTGGCACTGGAACTTTGTGACCATCTTTTTAGTTAAATCTTTGTCCACACCTTTAATGATTTCCTTAGGATGAATTCCTAAGCAGAATTATTGGGTCAAGGAGCATACACACCACATCAAGGTTTTTGAATCGTACTGCCAAATTAGCCCCTAGAAAGGTTGCTGATTACACTGCTGTGGACAGATTGAGAAGTTCTAGAGGATAATTTCCCATTGTGGTACCTGACACAGTGCCTGGCACTTCGGGTCTGTAAAGGCTGTTGACTGACTCTGAATCTGGAACATGATTTTTGCCAGTGCTGATCAAAGGAGTCAGCATTAAGCATGGGATACAGTACCGTAACTTCATCACTAGAACTAATTTTAAAAGTGTTCCTTAAGTCACATTCCACCAGTAGATGTCCCTCCAGTGAGTTCAACTGGCTGGCAGCAGAAGTGACACCAACACTTTTACCAACATCATATAATCACGTCAGTATTCCTCACCTCTGAAATGGTATTTTATACTTCCAAAAGGGCTTTCAGTCACGTTATTCTGTATTTCCACAGTATAGATGCTGCTATATACTGTCTGTTTCCCCCCCCCCCGACCAAATTCATATGTTGAAATCTGTTCCTCAAAATATAGGTATATTAGGGGCCTTTGGGAGGTAATTAGGTCATGAGGGTGGAGCCCTTATGAATGGGATTAGTGGATTCTCTTGTAAAAGAGACCCAAGCGGTCTCCCTCAGCCCTTCTGCCATGTGAAGACACATGAAGGAGACAGACACCTGTGAACCAGGAACTTGGCCAAGTTCATCCAGCTGAGAAGTGGCTGATGCAGAATTGGAACCTGGGTCTCTTGCTCCTGATTAAATGACCCTTACTCTTAGTTACCTGTGACCTTTAAGGTCTTGGGAAATCCCACTCAAACTTGCCCCAGCACAAAGGACAGGTCAGCTGGACTCTCAGATGGCTCCTTCATGCAGTACCTGCTGTGGCCTGGTCCCTGGTGTTTTAAAGGCCAGATCTCATGTTGCTTTGGCGTTGTGGAGGAGCTTTGCCTCAAATTCATCAGGAGATGATAAGTTTCATTCAACTAGGGGATGTTTCCTCTGTGTGTGTGTGTGTGTGTGTGTCTGTGTGTGTGTGTGTGTGTGTGTGTGTGTGTGTGTGTGTGTGTGTGTGAGCTGGAGTCCTGGCCAGGACAGGAAATGAATCCTCTTGGCCTCCATATGGACAAGGGCAGGCCTGGGGCGAGGTGGCTCAGCCAGTGCATCCAAGCACTGAACTGATTGATTTGAGTCCAAGACGATGCTGACATTCCACCCCTGGCTCGAGCTCTGTATATGAGTGTGTTTGTGTTTTGAATGGCTGAGGGTTCAAAGCCAGAAGGAGTTCTCTTGGGAGGAGGCTGTAGCCTCCTGGCCAATCTGCAGAGCTCAGCGTTTTAGGGAAATGATGTTCAGTGAATCTGATGTTTCCGAGACTTGCTACCATGGCTGCCATTAAAGGGTGGGACAAGCCAGTAGAACCATATATTCAAATTAGCCTGGAGGTTCCAGGCAAGATGCTTGGGTCACGCTGATGAAAAGGAGACCTCAGGAGCTCCCAGATGGGGTTGTGTATATGTTGCTGGGTGCCGGGGATAGAGGGTGAGCAGATAATCTGGTCAAAAAAAAGGCTTTGCTAAAGACTGTTAGAGGTGTTGTGGGACCCACCCGAGGTCGGGATTGGGGCGGGGGCCATCTTCCTCCAGCTCAAGACCTTACCCTCTGGGTCCAACTCAGCTCACTTTCTCAGGTCTGCACTCCTCTGGGCATCCCTTAACTCCTGTAGGTTCTGTCTTTCTCACTCACTGGTTTCTTCCCCTCAGCACATAAAGCATCTCCCATCTTTACGAAAACAATCTTATTGAATCTGCATCACCCTTTACCCACCATCCCATCTCGGGCTTCCTTTCTTGGCCAAGCTTCTTGGAAGAATTGCCTTCCCTGCCTTCCCCGACTTGGCTTCCTTGCTTCCAGGGTCTTCCACAACCTTCAAGGTAAAACCTCTGCTCCACTTACCACTCAGAGAGTCTTTTCACTGAGTGACCAGTCACTGGCCAGGAGCTGGAATGCAATACATTTCTTGAATGAATGAATGATTACCAAGGCCGTTTTCATGGGTGTGAGATATGAGGTTCAGATGGTGGATGGATGATTCTCCCCATTGTAGAGATGAGTAACTGAGGCTTAGAGAAATGTTGATATTATTTATGTGAGGCCCTGCTGGAGCCCATGGGGGAGCTGGAGACTGAGTGATGGGAAGAAGAAAGTACCATCACCACTGCCCGCTCTCTGGCTGGCTGAGCTGGGAGGACCACTAGGACGCTGACCATTCAACCGCTTATAACATCTGCCTCTTTCCTGGCATCTTTGGTAGACTTCCGGCCCTGACCTGACGTGGAGAATGAGCTGAGGGTCTGCTCCATTCAGCATCTGTTCTTGCTGTCCGCTGCAACAGACAGTGTGGCCTCACTGATGAGATTCCGGGCCCTTTGATACTCCATCCCAGCCTGGAGTGGTTCCAGCCATCGAGATGGGTTTTGTTGTCAGGCAAGCATCTTTCGGCACCTCCCGTCATGCTGTGTGGGGCTGTAAATATCCACAGATGTCACCTGCCTTTTCTTTTTCTGGAAAGCGCTTGCATGGGGTCTAGCCCAGGTTGCTGGCGCATTGCTCAACTGCTGGGCTGTCTGCACATCCAGAGGGCTCTCAGCCCTTCCTGAGGCTGCTGCTTCTGCATCCACGGGCATTTCACAGGGCATGGCGGGGGCCACAGTGATGCCAAGGGAGATGATTGCTAAGCTTGTGAATTTTCTGAGACTCTCCTGGCCAGGGTTACACGACTTCCAGGGAAACCTAGACATTTCCCGTTGGCCACAGGGATCCGGCGTCTCTCCGGGGCAGAGGCTCCCGGTGTAAGACAAGGGTCTCCTGTCATTCCCTCTGATGTGCTGAACACAGGGAGGGAGATGGGGACCTCTGCTGAGGTGGGAAGAGCCTGGGACAGTCAGGCTCTCTTGCTGTAATCAACCACCTCTTTGAGAGGTGAGTATCGGCCAGTCCAGAGACTTGGGGCTGGACCACATAAACCTGGTATGGGGTGAGATGCCGGGGAGCTGTGCATGGGCGAGAAGGAGGGGCCAGGCAAAGGGCAGCAGATGTGTGTTCTGCCCGCTGAGTGGCTGGGCCAAGGTGGCCTTTGTGGGGGAAACTGGGTCCCTCAATTAACATCTGAGGCTCCAGGGAGAACATGTTTGGCCCCTAAGTGACCTGCTAGATGCCAGCGGGCTTCTTTCCAGAATGCTCAGGAAGGGAGTGGAGGACTTTCTAGAACACAGCCTGCATGTTGGCAGGGAGAAGTTGGGCTGGGGTGGTGTGGTATTAGGAAAACAGGGGAAAACATAAAGAGAGGAGTAGTTACACTAACTCAGCAGATCAAGGAGTTGGTTTTCTTCCTCCACCTCCTGCTTCTCGTTAGGATCCTCTCTGGGGCCAAGTCCCCATGCTGGGGCTCAAGGTCACACACTTTGGCTTTGGGTGGCTGCAGTAGTTGCCAGGGCCAATGCACTGGAGAGGACTGGTTTGGCCTGCTGCAGGGAAGCATTTCCAGAACCTTCCAAATGGGGCTGGGGTCCCAGGCAGTGAGCACATCACACCCACACTGGGGCCGGGAGAGGGGAAGGGCCTTGGCCAATGGTCATTAGCCATAAGCTTATACGTGCGATGCTGTCCAGGCTGGGCAGAGCCAGTGGCTGGCAGAGGCTGTTGGTCCACCCCAGCCCCACCCTCAGGGTCTAAGGGTGACTGTTTGGGGCCTGCCTGTGCTTTGGCAGAAGCCTTGGCCTGTTATGGTGGATGGCGCTGTCTGGGCTCCACCTAGGGAGCACCTTCGACCCGACAACTTCATCTTCTAAGTATTTCTGATTCTCCTTCTGGGGCCTTCAGGCCTGCAGTGTCACCGACAGCTCCCCATACTCTTACCGGGGAACTCCATGTCTCGACCCCAGCTGACACATGGGAGGGTGAGGGGAGGTCTGGACCCATCACGACAGTCCTAGAACTGGGGTATACTGAAGACTGGAGGCCAGCGGTGTCCACAGGATGAGACTGAGCAAAGCAAACCGTGAGCCCCATGCTTGAGCTGAGGAGGGGCTTACAGGGAGGGTGTCCCACCGTGACCCGTGATCTTAAAGAGTGACACGGCTGTGAACCACTCTCTCCTTCCCCAGAAGAGTGGTCCAAACCTCTTAGATGGCAAGGACAGGCCGTGATTGACGAGCAGATGTGGGCTCATTGGACTAGTCTTCCTCTGCTAAAGCCTGCTGCTATCCTGACCCTCAGCTCAGTCTTTTCTAGAAAAAAGATGGAGGTGGGTGGCAGTCCAGCCCTTCTGAAGGCTGGACGGGACATTTTCTTACAGTTGATCCTAGTGTTGGGCAGAGAGGGCCCAGCTCTCAGGATGGGAAGTTGAGAGCATGGCAGGGCCTTCCTGGTGAGGAGGGGCTGGTGGGAGCTGAGTCTCCTGGAACCACAGAATCAGCTGTGTATGCAAAGCACGTGCCAGAGCTGCGCAAGCCTGCACTCTTGGTGCCTGACCATAATCCTCACCAGCCATGTTGGAGTCATGGCAGGAGGTGGTGGGGATGCTGGAGTCCTGCCTGATGTCGCGAAGCTCGCTCTTCCAACCTCCGCAGGCTGCGTCCAGGGTCCCCGGAGGGAGCACAACGCAGCCCCCGCCCCATCAGGCACTGTTCTGTGAGGGTGGCCGGGCTGTCCTCCCCCAAGGAAGGATAGAGAGCCACCCTCTGGGCTGCCCAAGTACCCCTTGGGGAGGCTTGACCCACTTTACCTGTATGAGGTGACAGCACAGTTTGTATTCTCATGAACTCAGTGACAGGCTCTTTGGATCTGCTCGTCTTAGCTCGCACTGTTGTAACAGAATACCATAGACTGGGGTGCTTAAACCACAGACATTTGTTTTGCATAGTTCTGGAAGCTATGCAGTCCAAGATCAAGATACTGGCAGATTCGGTTCTCAGTGAAAGCTCTCTTCCTGGCCACCTTCTCGCTATGTCCCCCCATGGTGGGGACGCAGGGAGAGGGAGAGAGCTCTCTGGCGTCTCTTCTTGTAAAGGCACTAATCCCATCATGGGGGCCCACCCCCAATATTTACTTGGTGACATATCTATCCATCCCTCTATCCCTCTCTCCATCTTACTTTTTGGTACCTGGGTCCTCACGTCCTAGGTGGATGGGCTCAGAGAGGCAGCTTCTTTATCATCTCACCTGAATCCCACCCCCAGCCTGTGTCTACGTGTAAGCCCTGCTTCCTATTTACAGTTTCCCATTATACAGTATCTCTCCCTCTCTCTTGCTGAGCAGACTCAGTTTCCCCAATCCTTTTCCAGATCACACAGGCCACCGTGGCCTCCATCCTTGCTGCCCTGTCTGGTTCTCCTGCCCCTGGGGACCATGGTGGATGAACTTACCAGGACCAGTGAGTGGAGCTTCAGTCTGATTTGCTTTATGGGCTCCATTTAAATGTTTTTCTTCCAATGCCACGTGACCGAGGAAGGCCTGCTTGGGGTCCACTGGGAGCCCAGGAAGTTTCTCTCTGCACCATTTTAACAGAATTGCAGCCCCTGGGCCCTGGGCTGGGAGAGGGGAGGGGAGGGGAGAACTCCAGCCAACGCAGACATCAGGAAGCGCCTTGCGGTGATATAAGGCGTCAGGCCCTTTCCCATGTAACCAGAAACCCATGGGCAGAGTGTGGTCATTTTACAAACAGGACAAGCAGAGTGGAGAACAAAGTCTCACCTCCCTGAGGACCCATACATGATCCCCTGGAGTGTGGAGTGAGCCAGGCCAGCTGGCCCAGAGTGAGGGCACCCTGGGCACCACGGGGCAATGGCTTTCCACCCATCTGGGAGGAAAGGAAGGGTTGGTCACCCTCCCCCTTCCTATGGTCCTGCTTTGCCCATGGTGGCTGTTTCCCAGTTAGAGCTCCCAGACAGGGGATCTAGGCTTGGTTCCCAGCACAATTCACATGCCCAGCACCGTGGAGCAATCAGTCTATCCCTGCAGAAAGATTCTGTATCCCTCATTCGCTTGGACAGTGGAAAGGCCACAGGCTTCAACCCAGACCAAGGGCTGAAATCCTGGCTCCACACAATCGCTCTGTAGGCAAGTCAGTTCCTCTCTCTGAACCTCAGTTTCCTCATCTGTAAAGTGGGCACAATGATACTTGTCTTGCAAAATTATTAATTCTATTGCACATCAAATGAGGTGAATAAAAAGTGCCTGATGGGCATAGGAGGCCCTTAATAAGTGATTCTTGTTACTATTATTGTTCTCCCAACTTGCCCAGTGCTAGACACGGTGCCCAGTGCTAGGTACCAGAAATATACGTTGACTGATTATGGTGTCTTTTCCTTCCAAATACGGGTGCTTAGGGCTGAAATGGACCTTAAAACCTCTGTTCTTGTACGCACACGTGCATGCGTGCGCTTGTGTGTGTGTGGGAGAGAGAGAGAAAGATTGATTCAGTCTCTGCTGTTTTTGAACAGACCTGGGATCTGAGTGCAGCATGAGAATTAGGCCCACAGTTTCCCAGGCACTAGGGGCCACAGAAGTGGGGTTCATTCAGCTGCCAGTGACTCTGAGCAGCCCCAGCAGGGAGAGGACATCAGGGGTCCCTGGTCCTGCTGGAGGTGCTGGGTGTCCTAGGCTGAAGGCCAGGTGAGTGATCTCACCTGCCAAGGTGCTGTTCTCCTTTGGGGAGTGGAAATTTACAGTCAGGGGCTGGGGTCCAACCAAATTCCCCTTCAAGGCAGCTGATCAACACCAAGGATGCTGGGAATGGAACCCGGGAGGTGGCAGGTGGTGTGGACAGAGCTTGGGGTGCGAGGCCAGAAGTTGTGACTATTCCTGGTCAGGCGACCTTTGTAAGTCACCTGCGCATCCGTTTCTCCCCTGGAAGCGGTTGTTCTGCTGGGGAGGGGTGTAGCTTTGAGGTCTGCAAGCCTGCAGTTCTGGGCTCCCCTCGGCAGGAGCAAGGCTGTTATAACAATGATGCTGAGCTCTGGTTATTGTAAACTTCCCAGAGAACGAGGCATACCTTACCATGATGTCATGTCTAGACACCCAGGTCAGGTATAAATTATGGAGACAAAGTAGCATGTTCAGTGGTTAGACTGTAAAACTTTAACGAGAGATTTCTGTGACTCCAACATATGCTGGGAAAGGCTGTTCTTGGAGGAGGAGGAGGAGGAAAGGCGCTTTCTTCCCTTTTCACTTCCTCTCTGGCATCTGTGGGTGGCAGGCACCGCCTTTGGGGCAAGGCCCTTGGGACTCATGGAGACTCTGGTCCCAGGTGGCAGCTTCCTCCAGCAGGAAGTGACCGGCAGTGGTTTCCGGAGACCTGGTAGCTGGAGCTCTGCCCTGCTGAGCTGGGTGGACCTTGGGCAAGTCCCAACCTCTCAGGGCCTCAGTTTCCTTATCTGTAAAATGGGGGCGGAAGAGAGAAGCTTCCTGCACGAACGTTTCCCCCTACCGGTCCTCTAGGGCCTGGCAGAGCAAAGCAGTAGACACGCGTGTGGAGCAGAAGGAATGCCTTTTTGCATTTAAGATTTACCTCCTGTGGCTTTGGTGATGAGAAATGTAGCAAGACAGAGGAACAGCTTGGGAGGCTGAAAAGTGCTGACGTGAGGGGGCCTGGCCCGGAAATCCTGGGGTCTCCTTCTGTGCAAAAGGCTGTAAGTTATGCTGGTAGCAATTTAGGGGATATCTTTTTGGCATAGATGGATGCTGTTGTGTTTTTGTTTTTCTTTCTGACACCAAATACATTGTTCCAACACCAATTCTCCAACTCCCGGACCACGACTGGGGGTTCAACACTCCAATTCAGTTCTGATGCCAGCTACCTGGAGTTAGTGGATACCCCACAAGTTAAGGGCTCAGTCTCATAAGACTGCCCCCCACTTCAGATGCCAGCTGCAGATGAGGTCCCCAGGCTATCTGCACTTCTGCCACCCTGCTGACTACAAATCTGTGGGTTCCCACGACACCCCCTCAAGTGTGATAATTCACTAGAATGACTCAGAGAACTCAGGAAAGCACCAGACTTACCATTACAGTTTTATCATAAAGGATACAACTCTGGAACAGCCAAATGGAACAGATGCACAGGGCGAGGGGTGGGGGGAAGGGTGCTGAGCTCCCATGCCCTCTCTGGGTCTACCACCCTCCCAGCACCTCTGTGTGTTCATCCACCCAGCTCTCCAAACCCCACCATCTGGGATCTTTATGGAAGTTCCATTACATAGGCACGATTGATTTAATCACGGGCAATTGGTGATTGAATTCAATCTCCAGCCCCTCTCCCCTCCCCAGAGGTCGGGGCTGGGGCCGAAATTTCCAACCTCCTAATCATGTGGTTGGTTCCCTTGGCTACCAGCCCCCAGCCTAAAGTTATCTAGGGACCCAACAGGAGTCACCTCATTAGTATGAACTCAGGTGTGACTGAAAGGGGCTCCTTATGTATATCAAAAGATGCTCCCTTCACTCTGGAAATTCCAAGGGTTTTAGGAGCTTGGTGCCAGGAACTGGGGACAGAGATCGAATATATACATTTTATAATACCGCAGACACGAAGGCCTTTGTAGCTGGGATTGACAATACTGAGGATGCTGAGGACGCCCACCTTGGGCCCTAGGTTTGAGACAGGGGAGGCCCTGGTGTCTGGCAATGACATTCCATGGTGCCAGAAGCCATGGGGCACAATACAGGGGTCTGCTCCCAGATGTTGTGTACCTGACAGCATGAGGGCTCTGCTGCAGTCATGCATGTGGCACAGGGATGGCCAGGCTTTTGAACAGGGTGGCTAGCTTTGCGGGGCACTTGTGCCTTTGCTGTGTAGGTGGACCCATTCAATCATGGAAGGCATCGATGCCAGACAGTGGTACACTGCATGCGCTAAGGATGCGGACTCTGCGATCCCTGTACATGTGGACCAGGGTCATGTTCAATCACATGAAGATGTGATTGAACATGGAAAATGACCCCCAGGGGACCACAGAGCAGCTGGGATGAGGACAGCCTGTCCCTCAGCCAACTGTTTCACCATCAAATCACATTTATGAAGTGCCCACATATCTGAGGAGCCCATAAACACTGGAATCTATGGCGCAAACCCTCACTCATTCCAGCTGAAGTGTTGCGGGGGGCACAGGGGCCTCCCTGGGACCCTCAGGCTCTGCGGAGGGGGTGCATTTGGCCCTGGGTCCCCTGTTCCCATAAGAACCTCCTAAATGTTCTTTGTGGCCAAGCATTGCCTGGACTGCCCCTCAGGAGAGGCTGCATTTCCTGACTTGGGGTTGGAATGTTCCAGAATCTCTGTGCCTCACTCTGCTTTGAACAGTTATTTATTGCCTGGGCCCCTCATTCAGCGCTTCTCTCCCAGTCTCGGGGTTTTCTCCTCCTGCCCCTCCCTCTCACCTTCCTCCCCTCCTCCTCCTCCTGTTTCTCTCAATTGCCTACATGTCCATCTTCCCAACTACTCTATGAGCTGCCTGGGGGTTGGGTCTTTCTCTGCTGCTTTTTGTTCTGCACGGACGCCACCCAAACGAGGAAAAATGGGGTTTGGAGCCTCTCGGTCTACAGTCCAATCTGGCCCCAGTATTTCTTAGGTATGACATTTTGGACAAGCAAATGATTGCCTAGAGCCTCACTTTCCCCAGCAATGAAATCGGAAAGTTAAGGCTTTACCCTGCAGGGGTCTTAGGAGGTTCTAGAAGCTTCTGGAAGTGCCCAGCTCACTGCCCATCTCCTGGGAGCCCTCAACTGGCCCAGTGCCTGGCCCGAAAGAAGCAGGTGCTGCCTTGCACCTGGCCCTAGGGCACGATTTCCTTTTACCTTCCCGGTAACCCCATGGAACAGGCAGGAGTTGCCATGTTCCCATTTTACAGATGAGAAAGATGAGGCTCAGTGGTTAAGTGCGTAGATGAAGGCCACATGGTTAGTAAGTGATTGATCCTGGGCCAAAAACCTGGTCTTGCCTTTGAACTGCTCCACACTAAGGAGGAAATGAACGGATGAATGAGTGATTACATACAGGGTCACGCTGTGGCTGCAGCTGGCTCTGCTTCCCCGGGCTCGGGGAGGAGGCCTGGGAAGGATGAAGAGAAGCAGGTGGCTGGCTGGTTGTTCTGGCATCAGGATAGGTCTCCAGAGGCCTCATTCAGAGACCAAGGGCCAGGTTGGATGTCCAGGCCACGGGATCACAAGGTGGACTCATGGACCAGGGCTGTTTGCATATATCATGTGCATCTGTGTCCTGTTTATAATGTGTGCGTGTGCCTAGTGTGTATGGGATGTGTGTGGTGACTATGCATATTGTCCGTGTATGCATAACACTGGTGCAAGTGCATACGTGTGTGAGGGGTGGGCGTGCTGTCTATGCATGCTGGGTGCTTGTGATACGTGTGAGTGTGTGAGGGGTGTGTACTTTGGCGAGTGAATTGTAAGGTATTTGTGTCTATGTGGTATATGTGTGTAGTGAATTATGATGTGTGTAAGGTCTGTGCACATGTATGCATTAGTGTGTGAGGTTTATATGTGTGTGGTGTGTGCAGATGTGTGGTGAGTGTGTAGTAAACCCTCCATGATGTTCTCGTGGACTGGTCAGATTCCCCTGAGATAATATGTCTAATCTTGAACTTGGAGGGTGTCCGTCTGGCCACTTGCATACTGGGAGCTGAGATGGGGAGGAGGGCTGGGGGGGAGGTTCTGACCCTCAGCCTGTAAACTTGCACTTAACCCTCAGGCTTTCTGTATGGCTCCCTCACCCTCCATCACACTTGGTATTCTTCCATCGCGAGATTCTGTTTTTTTCTCTCCAGAGAGTGAGTCTCCAGTTTTATGCCTGAGGGCGTGAGGACCTAGAAACTTTTTCCTCTTTGATACTTTGCATCTGTCCTATTTTTAGCACCTCCATATAGCTTCACTTTTCTGAGTACCTGATCTGCTGCCCTCTGGGGGAGGGAAACGAGCTTTTCTCAGCCTGTCCAACTGCTGACTCAGGACTCAACACCCTTGAGTCAGCAAGGGCAGCTCCCATTTGTCCATTTGTTTTGCACTTTTCACATTTGCTGCAGTTGACTCCTCTCCTATTTTCTTTTCTTTTTAAAAAAAATAAATTTTATGTATTTATTTTTATTTTTGGCTGTGTTGGATCTTCATTGTTGTGCGCAGGCTTTCTCTAGTTGCGGCGAGTGGGGGCTACTCTTCACCGTGGTACGCGGGCCTCCCGTTGCTGTGGCCTCTCTTGTTGCAGAGCATGGGCTCTAGGCACACGGGCTTTAGTAGTTGCAGCACATGGGCTCAGTAGTTGTGGCTCGCGGGCTCCAGAGCGCAGGCTGAGTAGTTGTGGCACACGGGCTTAGTTGCTCCCTGGCATGTGGAACCTTCCTGGACCAGGGCTCGAACCCGTGTCCCTTGCATTGGCAGGTGGACTCTTTTAACTACTGTGCCACCAGGGAAGCCCCTCCTATTTTCTTTATCCTTGTCAATTTATATCTTTAAAAAACCCAAACCCCCAAAACTCTTCCTGTCACTTTAGTGGGGTTTCAGGAGAGTGTGGATAAATAAATGTGTATCTGACATCTCTGCTGAAAACAGGTGAGCCAAGGAAAATGGCACGTCCCTTTGTGAGGCATATGTCACAACACAGGGCGACTTAGCTCAGTAACCCTTAGTACCTCTTACCATACGAATGGTCAAGTTAAACTCTTAATCTAAAAAATGTACATAAGAACTATTTCAAACTAATTACAAAGTACATAAAACACCCCATAAGATACTTAGGTATCCACCACTGAGATTAAACAGCAGTCGTCAGCATCATCTCTTATTTGCTTCAGAACAGTTTTTTCTTTTTCGTTTTAAACTTTGAAATAATTCAGAACAGTGTCTTAAAGACATAAAATGTTAACAGGTATGGCTAAAGCCAGGTACAGCTGAAGTCCCACTCTCCATGCCTTTTCTATTTTTCCTTCCCAGTCAAAACACTAACCTCAAGTTGGTGTGTGCCGTTCTCAGGCAGATTTCTATACTATTATTGTATATATTTATATCTATAAGAATATATATGACTATGTGTTTTAAAATTTGCATACGTGATGTTCTGCTGAATGCATCCTTTTGCAGTTTGCTTTTTCACTTAAGATATTTGTGAGTTCTATTCATAATGACTTTGTTACCCCTAGTTCATCAATTCTGATTTCTAGTATTCCACTGCATGAATATACTATACTACTCCACAGCACGAATTTATTTATCATTCTCCCACTAAAAGACGTATTGCTTCCATTTTTTTCACAAATACAATCAAGACTACAGAGAATGCCCTCAGGTCCTTCTGTTCATGAGCAAAGGCTTGCCCAGACTGAGAATGCTGATCTTTAACTCTTTGAGACAGTGTCAAGTTGCTCTCCAATCTCGTCATTCCAATTTCCACTCCACCAGCAGTGTACAAAATTTCCCCATTGCTCTATATCCTTGCCAATATTTGGTGTTGCCAGATGTGATTTTTTTTGTACTCCATTAGATGAAAAAATGTATATCAATTTAAAGATCTGGGGCTTCCCTGGTGGCGCAGCGGTTGAGAGTCCGCCTGCCGATGCGAGGGACACGGGTTCGTGCCCCGGTCCGGGAAGATCCCACATGCCGTGGAGTGGCTAGGCCCGTGAGCCATGGCCACTGAGCCTGTGTGTCCAGAGCCTGTGCTTCGCAATGCGAGAGGCCACAACAGTGAAAGGCCCGCATACCGCAAAAAAATAAATAAATAAAGATCTGCATTCCCCTAGTACCTCTGAGTTTCAGCTTCTTTCTGTTTTTGTTTGTTCAAAAATGTTTGTATGTAGCCCTGACTCTTGAATGATAGTTTAGTTGGGTATAAAATTCTATATTGACAGTTACTTTCCCCCCTGCACTTTGGAGATACTGTACCATTATCTTCTGGCCTCTGTTGTTGCTGTTGAGTGGTCTACTGAAGACATCTTTGGAGATAGTTCATCTTTTTTTTTTTGGTTGATTGTAAGTTTTTGTCTGCCTTTGGTGTTCTGCAGATTCACTGTGACTTGTCTAGGTCTGGATCGGTTTACTTACCTATTTGGGACTCATTGCAGTCTTTGAATCCTTGATATATGTGGATCCATATATTTTTAAACCAATTCCAGAAAAGTCCAAGCCATTATCGCTCCAGATTTTTGCCTCTTTACCATTTTCATTCGGTGCTTCTGAAATTCCTTTTAGGCAGATAGGATCCCCATTTCGTCTTCCATGTCTCTTAACCACTCATTCTTTCTGTTTCTTTATGTTTCACTTTTGCACTTTGGGCAAAATTTCCTCAGATATAACTTTTATTTTATCAGTCTTCTCCTCAGCAGTGTCCAACATGCCTTTTAACCTGTCCAGTTCATTTTCATTTTTAATGATTATATTTTTAATTTTTATAGATTATATTTAGTTCTTTTTTATTTCTATCCAATTTCCAACTTCTTTCTTTTAGCACTCTACATCCTTACTTTATATATGTTTCATATTTTCTTTCTTATTGGAATTTTATTTTCTCCTGTTGTTGGGGTTTACTCTTCCTGGTTGTCTTCTTTGCTCTCTCACTTATGGTAGCTGTTTTCCTTGTTTCTTCTGTAATTTTATTTTATGGTGAGCTCTTCTTTGTCACTGCTTGTTTTCTTTTGTAAGGATCCCTTGTAGCCTGGATTGTGGAACCATTCTCCCACAAAGTTTTATAAGGTACTTCAGAGTATCACTGACGAGGAATAGATTTTTATGTTAATTTCTTGGTTTGTGGGCTTCTGGGTAAATTCTTCTGGGTTTATACTATTAATTCAAACCCGAGATCCACACAAGGCACAGGCCTGAGGTTGGCTGCATCAGGGGAGATTTTCTGTTTAAATCTAGGCAAAAGAGAGGAGCTTCATTATTCCCTCCCTGTGCTGACTGGCAGATAGTCTTCTAGAAAAATCTTCTATGGGGGAGTGCTCCCATTCCCCCCTTCACGGACACTCAGAGCACATGGGTGTGGAAACCCCACACTGAAGCAGTCAGATTACCCTGGTGATAACCTTCTCACTCCTTCCCCAAGGTCAGTTAGACAATCTGCTCATATAGTAGCTACTCTGTTTTCAGTTTCCTCTTTATCCTTGTAAATAACCTCCTTTCTTTCTTGGGAAGTCAGCTATGCATTTAAAATAATCTTTATTGTATTTTGTCCAGCATTTCTTTTTATTTTAATCCAACATTTCTAAGTGTTTGTAGAAAGGCGTTTTTCTGGTTTTCCCATACACCATCTTGTTAGAACCCGAGGTCTCTAATCTCCTTCCACCTCAATTTCTCCACTTAGAAGGTAGGAATAATGTTGCCTTCTACAAAGAGTTATCAGGATCAAGTAAGGATTTACATAATCGATCTAGCCACAGGGTAAGTACTCAATAAATGCTAGCAATAATGATTACTGTTACATTGATATCATATGTGTTTTTTCTTTTTATTGATATTTGTGGGTAGACTAGCTGGAGACCTTTGAAAATAAAATAGCTAATTTTCTCCCAATGCAGGTTGTGATCTTTAATTGTACCATATTTATTCTCAGAGGGAGGTGGGGAAAAACCAATAAAACTAAAAGTCAGGGTTCACATGGTATGCTAATTACAATAATGTATATTATTTCGTATCATCCATATAATAACCCCATGACATAGGATGTTGTAACAGTCAGGATGGTAACAAACAGCCCCATGATTTTAGGGGTAGTTGATCCAACAAAAGTTACCTTCTTGCTCAAGCTGCATGTCCAGTGCAGGGCAGCAGAGGACCCAGCATGTCAGAGCTCCTTAGGGCTCTAGGTTGACAGAAGTTCCACCATCTTGCACCTGCACCCTGTACAACAGGTGGGGAACTGGAAAGCTGTGCGTGGACTTTTCACTGTCTCAATCTCTCATAACTTACTATCCCAAACTAGTCATGTGGCCCTGGTCAACTCTAAGGAGTCGAGGAAATATAACGAAAGTAATGGGGTTTGGGGTGATTACATCTGTCTCTGCCACAGGCAGGATGGAAAGACAGGAACTTTTCTCAGACGCCCTCTAAGTGTCCAGCACTGTGCTAGGCATGTGTCCTACTTTCTCAACTCTCAACAGTCCTTCAAGGTAGCTTTGCGTATGAAGAAACAGGAGCTGGAGAGGTTAAGGAACTCATGTGAGATGCCACTTCTAATAAGTGGTAGAGCCAAAATTTGGATTCTACCTTCTGACTCCACGTTATCTGCTTCTGCCAGGGGACAAAAAGGGCCAGAGACACGCAGGGAGGTGAGAGGAGCCCAGAGGTCAGCACTGGATTTCTGTATATATATATATGTATATATTTATATATATATATATATATATATATATATATATATATATATATATATATATATATATATATATGAGATAATACACAAATTGAAGTTACCAAACAAATCTAAGCCATTCACCCTTGGCACTAGGAATTTGGGTGTAATTAACAATAATAGCAATAACTCAGCTTCTTTCCATTATTCAGTTTGATGATCACAATAGCAGAAGTGTAGATTTTATTCAAATAATACCTGTAAATCTAGTTTTAGTAAGCCTAAACTCTTCTAAATTCACAATACTTAATCTTATTCTTAAATGTTTCCAGTTAAAGGATTCTGCCAGGTACCTAAAGAGCTCAAAGTCTAACAATACACCTAATGTTGAGATAATCCAATGATTGCATTGCTTATCTGGGACACACTCTTTTTTGTTTGTATGTTTGTTTGTTTTTGCGGGTACGCGGGCCTCTCACTGCTGTGGCCTCTCCCGTTGCGGAGCACAGGCTCCGGACGCGCAGGCTCAGCGGCCATGGCTCACGGGCCCAGCCGCTCCGCGGCATGTGGGGTCTTCCCAGACCGGGGCACGAACCCGTGTCCCCTGCATCGGCAGGCGGCCTCCCAACCACTGCGCCACCAGGGGAGCCCTCCAGAGCCCAAGTCTGCCTGTGTCTACCTTACAGCAGTCTTGGGGTTCACCCTGGGTCTTGGGGTTCACAGACCAGGCTCAGCAGAGACCTTGAGAAGAGAGCGGGCTGGGGCTCTGAGCCTGAGATGGGGGTCCCCAAGACGGCTCTGCGGGGAAGGGCTGGCGGCAGACCCGCGATCCTCAGCTAGCCGCAGCCTCTGTCCCCAGCAGCTGCGGGCAAGAGGACCCTGTCTGCAAAGGCCACGCAGTTGTTTTAGATTAGCATACAAATCGACATTAGTGTAGTACATCTGTTGTTAATCCACATCCCGGGGAAGGGGGATGCCAACACGTCGTTTATTAGGCACCTCGATCCCATAATGTCCTTTTTTTTGCTGCCTTTGTCTTCTATCGGCCTCCATAATGGGTTCCAGGATGTCTTTTATTTTGCTACAGACCACGTTTCCTCCTGCCTAACAGATCAGAACGTAATGGATTCCAGGATGTAATTTATGCTATTTTGGAATCAGACTCTGTACTATTAATTCTAAAGCCTTTGGGCAATCTCCAGGGAGGCCGGAGTTCTCTGTTTGCCCCCCTGGTCATCAGACAGGCACCAGGAACCCAAGCACAGTCCAGGGGCTGGAGAGGGAGGGAGCCCATGCGGACAGCTCCCAATTAAGGGAATTCCAGGCAGGCGTGGGAGAGGAGGCCAGAGGGTGCTGGTGGAGACAAAGGAAGCTGAGAGGATGCAGAGCCAGGAGGGGGAGGTGCAAGATGTTCGAAAAACCCAGAGATGAGCAGAACCCCTGGGGGGCTGGTCACAGACACTGGACCATGGTTTTTGAGCCCTTGGGGAAGAGAACTTGGACCCTGGGCATTCGGGAGGGACGAAGCCCCAGGGAGGTGTCTCCCGGAGGAGGGTAAGGCCATGTGAGCAACAACACGGCCCTGGGAGCCACCAGACCTGGACCCGAGGCTGAGCTTGGTGACCTGGGTCCTCTTGCTTACGGCTTGCCCTAGCATGGTCACTGCCCCTCTCTGAGGCTGGCATTCTTCGCCCAGAGCCATCACTGAGCCCGAGAGACACATCAGAAGTGTTGTGGACATGTGCAAGTTCTGGAGAAGCCTGAGGATTTTGGTCCTGAGTGCAGAGTGTGTCCATTGCACTGACCAGCCTGCCCCCAGCTCTGCCAGGTCCCTTCCCAGCGCAGGATACCTTCGTTTGAATTAGAGAAAGAGCCTCTAGGAGCATGGGTTCCGGGGAACTCTCTCCCTTCAGGCCCCGAGGGTGGGGGAGACACAGGGGTCTCTTCTGTGCCCTGTGCCTCGGGACCACACACACTCCAGGGGTGCACAGCCCAGGCAGATCTCTGGGGCCGTCCTGCCCCCAGGTGCTCTCTCCACCCTGGTGGGCAGCTCCTTCCTCACCAGACAGCCTGCGCTGTAGTCTGAGTCCCGCCACCCCGTGTAGGGCTCCCCAGTCATGCCTGCCCCCTCTGCCTGCTGCCAGGCCCTGGGGGCTAGGGTCTGACATGGCCCCAGGGGGTGGGGTCAGAGGGTCTCCTCCATGTGACCTCAACCTCTCCCCTTATGACCAGGTGTTCAGTGGTCTGTCCCGCCGTCCTGGACAGCTTCTCGAGAAGGGGAGGGGCTCAGGACCAGCTGCCCTGCCTGGCGGTGTGTTCTGGGGGCTTCGAGGTGGATGGAGTCCAAGGCTCCCCTCCCTCCTCTGGGACGGTCATGTTCACCTGCAGCCCTGAGACCTCTCGCCCACACGCTAGCCCTTTAGTTTTCCACCCCCTGTGAGGGACGCCTCCCCCCTGAAGCTGGGTATGGAGAGGTTCTGAGCAGAAAAGAGCCCCTGGGTCAGGTCAAAGCCCTTTGCAATACTGGTCTCTGAGGCCACGAAGCAAACCCTCTGTGTCACCGGTGGGGCTACTGCCGTATCTTTCACGTGGAAGCCTTTTAAAAACAATTGTGGTAAAATATACATAAGATCAAATTGACCGTTTTAACTAGTGTTAAGCGCACAGTGCAGTGGTATTAAGTACATTCACGTTGTTGTACAGTCATCACCCGGCCTCCATCTCCAGAACTTTTTCATCATCCCAATTAAATTGCAGACTTTTAAAGGGGAAAAAAAGTTGACTGTGTCTCCTGACCAATATATTCTTCTCGGTTATCTCCACCTCTCGTTGTCTTTGAGGTATTTTACAGCTCTGTAAAGCTGTACCAAACTAGGAATAACGCGAATGATGCTCGTCCACATTAAAACAAATTAATTGAGTCCAGTGAAATGCAGTTGATTATTGCCCTAGGGATGGGTCGGTTTGCATTTATTTGTAAATTCATCCCAGCATTCCTTATTTGCCTACATGGTCTTGTGGGTCTCAGAGTTCTCCTTTGAACTGCTTGTAGCATCTTTCTGGTTTGTTCCCTCTTTAATTAATGCGTTAAATAAAATCTTTGACATATGTTCATTTTATGTTTGTTAGAGAACTATGGCCTTTTTCCCCTTTTGTTAGAATTGGTCCTTTTTAAAAAATTATTTATTTATTTATTTATGGCTGTGTTGGGTCTTTGTTGCTGCGCGTGGGTTTTCTCTAGTTGTGGCGAGAGGGGGCTACTCTTCATTGCGGTGCGTGGGCTTCTCATTGCGGTGTCTCCTCTTGTGGTAGAGCATGGGCTCCAGGCGCGTGGGCTTCAGTAGTTGTGGCGTGCGGGCTCAGTAGTTGTGCTCGTGGGCTCTAGAGCGCAGGCTCAGTAGCTGTGGCACGTGGGCTTAGTTGCTCCGCGGCATGTGGGATCTTCCCGGACCAGGGCTCAAACCCGTGTCCCCTGCATTGGCAGGCGGATTCTTAACCACTGCGCCACCAGGGAAGCCCTAGAATTGATCCTTTAACAAGATTATAGTCTGCGGAGCTGGGGGCAAAGTGGTTTACCCCTGAAATTCCTCAGCCAAAGTCACATTCCCACATGGGGTTGGAATATGTGGCTACTCAGCAGGGCTGGGGATTCCTTGTACCTTAGCCTCACTGGGAACCTGTGAGGAGCTCAGATCTGACAGGTGAGAAAGTCACAAGGGAGAGGAGGGGGGTGGGGAGAAGGGCTGGGTGGGGGGCCTTTGCCCCGCTGTAGAAAGGGCAGGGCCCGGGGTCTTCTCAGCTGTCAGAGCTGGAGAAAGAGATGCCAGATATATTCCATCCTGTCACCCTGGGAGAAAATGACAGCAATAACACAGTCAGCCAGCCAGAGCTGGACGGGTTCCTGCGACCACGTCACCCGCCAGCTTGCTTGTGTTCCTGCCAAGGCCCCGGGGCCAGTTTGGATTCGGCCAGGTCCTGAGTGCTTCCTGTGTGCCAGCGCCTACTCTGGGCCCATCACATCTGCTCTTGTTGACCCTTGGGACATCCCTGTGAGGTGTGGAGATGAACTTCCCGAGCCTCAGGAGGGTCAGGTGACCAGCCCAGGTCCCACTGTGGCCAGATGGACAGCGGCTAAGGGTCCCAGGCCTCCAGCCCTGTCCACCCACTGACATCAGAGGGTCAAGAGGCAGAGGGACCCAACTGGTCCCCAGGGGAGCAAACCACTTTCCAGGGTGCCTGGAACTGCTCAGACAATGGGCTTTTGTTTGGTTCAGAAGAAAAGGAGTCGTTAAAGAAAAAACCAAAACAATAAAAAGCGTTTGCAGGGGAAATGTAAATACCGCCTGCTGGGTGGCTGTTCATTTGGTTAAAAAAATGCATCTGTCACTGGGGGAAATTGCAGGCTTGGTCCCTTCCGCAGCTGTCTGGCCGGCAGGTCACCTTGAGTCCAGGGCTGCACTGGCGGGCGGTGTGGGGCGGGTGTGGTGTGGGTGCGACGCTGGGCCCCTCCCAGGGGTCTGTGGATAGTGGAGCTCCCTTGCAGCTGGCTCCCGGCAATCACAGCATCCCCCACAGCCTCTCTTTGTCCATCTGTCCTTCTGCCAGCTCTCCAGGGTTGTTCTAAAAATAATGCACTTTTGTGGGAGGCCTCGTGGTAAAGCAGAGAGACATAAATTCAGAGTCTCCAAGGAAGCTCTTTGAGCCTCAGTTTCCTCATCTGTAAAATGGGGACGATCGTGCTTTTCCCTGCAAGGTCTGATCAGCTGTGCGCTGGAGCTGCCTCCTACTTGCTCACAAGAGCCAATGTCGCATATCACCATCCACCTTTGTGTTCAGTGATGTCATTTTGGTAGCTTGAAATCGGCCACGGGGGGGAGTATTTCCACCACAGAAACCAGCAAACACTACAAATAAAGGATCGCCCCTGCGGAGAACCGGTTGTTAACCACTTGCCAGCACACCACTGGCAGGTGTTTGGTGCCCTGTACTTGGGACACTTGTCCCCTCTGGGGTGAGAGCACTTTGGTGTAAAAAGGATGCAAGATCACTGGGTTTGGATGGGCTGACAAGGGGGCGGTCCTGGCCTGGAGGCTGAGACTCTGGATGCCTGAGGCAGAGTCCAGTGGCTCAGAATCCAGGTCAGCACAGGTGCTGAATTTAAGAGAAGAGGGTAAGAATTGAACTTTGCTGGAAGTGACATTTCCTACTCTCTCTTCTTGCCCAGACAGTGGGACCTTCTGGGAAAAGCCTTCTTTGCTTTTTCTTAAGAACAAAAACAGGAGATCGAAGTGTAGTGGTTCAAATCATATGGATAATGATGACAACGATTTGTCACCATTTCTTGGGCCACTGCCAGGTGCCAGGTGTGGTCGGCAAACTACGGCCCCTTGTTGCATTTAACGCCCAAACAAGCCAGGCGTTGTCATACCCCTTCCACGGGGGAGCAAAATCAAATTAGGAGAGGCATAGTCACTTTGAGGGGCATCCAGTGGGTAAATGGCCAGAGCTGGGGTCCAACCCAGAGCTGTCTGAGCCCCACTCACTGCACTAGGGAGAGAGAAGCTGGGACAGACCAGCCTGGCCCTCACCGCACCCTGGTTGCCCCCACAGCACCTGCGCCCCCTCCCCACCCCTCCCCTCCAGACTGGCCATGCTTCGTCCTTCCTCCACCCAAGCTTAGGCAAGGACGCCCACCCCAGCACCTCCCTGTTTGCCCAGCAGGCTCTGCTCTTCTGCAAAGACCCAGCTCAGAAATCACCTCCTCCGTGAAGCGCCCCAGATTCCCCGGGGGTCCTGCAATGGCCTCTCTGCTCCATCATCAGAGTCCTGGCCACACTATGTGAACACTGCTGGGCAACTCGGCCAGCCCCTTTTCACTTTTGGTGCCACAAACCCCTTTGGCTGTCTGCAGAAGCCTGCAGGTCTTTTCTCAGAATAATGTTTTTAAATTCATAAAAGAAACGATCAGGATTACAAAGTGCTGCAAGCTACAGTTATCAAAAAATCTTTTTAGGGAATTCCCTGGCAGACCAGTGGTTAGGACCCTGCACTTTCACTGCCGAGGGCCCGGGTTTGATCCCTAGTCGGAGAACTAAGATTCCACAAGCTGCCTGGCAAAAAAAAAAAACAACCCAACTTTTAAAAAATACAAATTATAGGTAGAATAACCCATGTGTTTCTATACTAACACGCAAATAGGAAGATCTAATAGTGAGCCTAATGGCGCCCAGAACGTCAAAGTAGTGCTGAGCGTAAATAATATTTCTAAATAGCTGTAGCAACTGTAATGTGAACTCTGCGAGCTCTGGAGGGAACAAAGATATAGGTACTTCTAATTCTGAATCGTTCACGTTGCTGTTAGTACAGTCACCATGGAAAGAAACGCCAAATTTCAGTTAGAAGTTGGTGAGAATGAAGATGTAATTCTAGGGAACTTCCCTGGTGGTGCAGGGGTTGAGAATCCACCTGCCAATGCAGGGGACACGGGTTCGAGCCCTGGTCCAGGAAGATCCCACATACCGTGTAGCAACTAAGCCCATGCACCACAACTACTGAGCCCGTGCTCTAGAGCCTGCGAGCCACAACTACTGAGCCCACGTGCCGCAACTACTGAAGCCCACCTGCCTAGAGCCTGTGCTGCACAGCAAGGGAAGCCACTGCAATGAGAAGCCTGCGCACCACAACAAAGGGTAGCCCCCGCTCGTTGCAACTAGAGAAAGCCCGCACGCAGCAACAAAGACCCAACGCAGCCAAAAATAAATAAATAAATTTTATTTAAAATATACATATATATATATATATATATATAATTCTATTTCCCATCACAGTTCATACAGTCCTGATTTCTATCCTTGGACCCTGGCTAAGAACCTCTGCTCCAGAGTCAGGGTTCCTTGAGGGCCGGGATTGTCTGCATTTCCAGGACATTGAGTCGTGCCTGGTTTGGACCATGCACACGAGCTGAATCTAGCAAACAGCAGGTTTGTGGAATGAGTGAGTGGAGTGAGTGAGTGAATTAAGTGAAGGAAGGCATGGCAGGGGGCCAGGCCCCAGTCTTCCCCAGGCTCTGGTCCTCCACCTGTACTGGTTATTGGTGTGAACGTGACTTGGCTTAGCCCGGCTCTGTGACGGGAAGCATACGCTGGCTGTCCAGTCCACCACGGGTTGCAAGTGAGACCCCCTCTCTGAATCAGTGCTTGTCACTTGCTGCCCCAAACTGGCTGTGATTCATCTTATCTCTGGGGGAGGGGAGCTGTAATCATCACGTCCCAGCTTCCCCCCCTGCTTCTAAACCTTCCTCCTGGCAAGTGCAGCCTGAAGGAGCTGCCATGGTTGGAGAAATTAATTGACCTGATACTATTCTGGCCCATAGAAAAAAGACTTCGAGGGTTATCTTAAAGAGGCATTACACTATCCGCTGAGAATGTCAGGCTATCAGGGAGCTGCCTGGGAAGAGGAGCCATCACCCCCAGCTGTCACTGGCACGCAGCGCAGGGTTGTAACGTTATCCAAGCTCTGGCAGTTCGGGGCTTTGCAAAGCACGTGGCCTCAATTTCCCTTAATTCCCAAGAGAAGCTATCCAGCTCTCCAAGTTTCCAGGGGACTTCTGGCGATGGGATTTGGAGCAAGGGCACAGCCAGGCACTGTGGACAGCCCAGGGTGCTGTGCACCCCATCCAGACGCTCTGGGCCCAGAGCCTTCAAAGACCCCCTGCAGGGCTTCCCTGGTGGCGCAGTAGTTGAGAGTCCGCCTGCCGTTGCAGGGGACACGGGTTCGTGCCCCGGTCCAGGAGGATCCCACATGCCGCGGAGCGGCTGGGCCCATGAGCCATGGCCGCTGAGCCTGCGCGTCCGGAGCCTGTGCTCCACAACGGGAGAGGCCACAACAGTGAGAGGCCCGCGTACTGCAAAAAAAAAAACCCCAAAAAACAAAGACCCCCTGCAGAAACCAGAAAGTGGCTCAGCGTTCCTCCATGTGACCTGGCCTGTAGCAGCCCCATGTCTGCGGGCAAAATTGACATTACACTTGCCAAGATCATTTGCTACCGTCTGGAGTGGAGCAGGGTCTCAATGCATCTGACTCCTGGACCAGGCGGCTGTGGCCAGGGCCATGGGGCTGATGGCAGGCCACGTCCAGCAGAAGCCATCAGGTCTTAGGAGCAAAGAGTGGCTTCAGCCATTGGCCTCCATCGGGGGGAGGAACGTGCACCTGCCAGGCGCCAAAGGTAGCATGGCCTTATCAGAGCAAAATGTCCCCAAGGGGTGGATGCTTGTGGCTCACAGCATGCTCTGTCTGGCAGGCTGGAAAACTTGCATCATCCTTAGCCTTTATTTTTTTTTACTTCCTCTGGATCTAGTTTGTTACCAAAATGGGTCTGCAGCATTTAGGAAGCAAAGTAGGACCTTGCCTGTATGGCTGCTGGTGGGCAAGGTGAGCGATCGCTCTGCACTCCCAGTGTTTGGAGCTGAGACTCCTGTGGCTAGGGCGGCAGGAAGTTCATCCTATTTTGTGTTCATCTCATTTTGTCTGTCCTGTACTGAGTGCCTTGCGTGCCAGGAACTGGCCTCAGCCCTTTAAAGACATTTAATCTTCACTGAATCCCTGCAACTACCATGAGAGGCTGGCATCATTGTGTAGCCAAGGAAACTCATCTCTCAAGGCTGAGAGAAGTTGAATAGTTTGCCTGAACTCACCCAGCACATAAGTGCCAGGGTCAGGAATTGAACTTATAACCTGAAATGATCTATGGCCCCAAGAAGTAAGGCAATAAGTGGAAAATTAGGGAAATAAGACCCACTCTTTGTCCCAGAGGAGCTCATGCCAGTCAGCAAGGGGACAGATGTAGAGACAGATAAACTGGACACAACCTCGTATGTACCATAACAGAGGAGGACACAGGCTGTGGGCACTCAGGGGCGGGGCGGCCAGCTCCCCCAGGGGCAGGGCTTCCTCGAGGAGGTGTACCTGGAAAGACGAGGAGGAATTGGCCATGTGAGATGTGTTGGGAAAGCCCTCTTGGTAGGGGGACAGCAAATGCAAAACCATGGAGGCAGATTCAGCGAGAAATGAGTGGTTCTTTGTAAGCTCTGGAGCACGGGTGCGTGGGGTGCGTGGCTGCACACGGTGATGCCGCCTGGCCAGGCGGACTTGAACTTGGTCCTGTCGGTGACGGGGAGCCATTCAGGGCTGGTGAGCGGGGAAGCGAGGAGAACTCAGACCCACGTTTCAGAAAGAAGTCTGTGGAGTTCCAGGAGGAGGATTCCGGATCGGGGAGGGAATTCAGGGACAGTGGTGGTCACTGCTCTGCTGTTTCCCTCACTCACCACGTCCATTTGAGAAGAGCTACGTGGACTGGTGGAAGGAGGTTTCTGGTCCAGGAATTTCCCCAAACTAAAGCCCTTAGTTTGCCTTATAGGAAAACTAAACCCAAGGCTGCCTCCTGTGCTGGGTTGCTTGCTTCCCTGGGCATCCTGCCCCGGGACCATCAAAGTCACATCAGAGTGATTAAGAGAGGAAATCCAGGTGTGAGAAACGGGCACGGGCTCGGGAGCTCCGGGTTCTCATGTTGGCTCTGAGCGCCCTGGTGGGCCTTGGGCAGCATCCCACGCCGCTAAGCCTCGTTTCTCTATCTGCAGCATGCATGGTGTCCTCAAGATGCTACCCACCCATGAGTTACTTCATGACGCTGGTTTGAGGTCAGGAAGGGCTCTTGGAGACTAGCAAACAGTAGTGTGTTTTCCTTGACATGTTTGTCACCAGCTTTCACGAAATCCCAGTGGATGTGTTCCCAAGGCAAAGGCTATTGTCTTTTGGAGACACAGACTGGAGACGGATTCTTTGGGGTTTGCAAACTCGAGGGAGACAGAGAGGCCGTGCAGTGGCTCCCTGCACGCGGCACCCCCCGAGAATCTGGTCTCCATTGAACGCTCGCAGGCATGGGTGTAAGCTGATCCGCGCACAGCAACAGCGCATTAATGAAAGTTTTGACAGAGAGATTTCATTTTGGAACGCACATTCCCTGAAGGGTTTGTAATAATTGCGCTTGAAATGGAGCCATGGGTCTCAATGCTTTCCAGATTGGGGGAGCAGAGGTATGCTTCTTTCTGGAAAGGTCGGGCTGGTAGGGGGAGGCCCTCAGCCCCTCTCTCCGCATGGGTACAGGGCCACAGGCTGACCCCAAGACCTTGCACCTCCAGCTGTGGTCTCCATGTCCTCCCATCCTGCAAGGTGGGTGTTAGGACTCAGTTTACAGCTGAGCAATGGTGGTGATGGAGCTTGCTGGGGTCTGAGTCATAGACTGGGTGGGGACAGACTGGGGTCTCCTGCCTCCCCCCAGGCCCCTTGCTTCTTGCCCCAGAAATGCTTTGGGAAACGTCCGCCTCCCAGAGTCCCACCCTTGTGTCATCTGTTCTCAGGTGTTTGGGACCCTTCTCCAACTTGGCTTCTGCCCACCCTGGGGGGCAGCCACGGAACAGGGCAACTTCTGGCATCTGCCTCCCTCCCCCACCTCTCAGCCCCCCTTGCCCCCTCCATCTCAGCCCCACTGACCCCCTGGTTGTACCTCAACACCAGAAGCCCAAGTCCACCCCAGGGCCTTTGCACTTACAGTTTCTTCCAGCTGGGAAACTCTCCTATCAAGCTATCTAAGCAGAGTGGCCCCTGCCCCACTTTACCTATTCCTTTACTCTGCTTTATTTCTCCCCATGACATGTATCACCCACAACCTATGAGTGCCACATAATTGACTTTAATTAATTAATTAATTAATTATCATGCTAATTATCTTTCTGCACTGGAATGTTGGTCATCCCTCTAAGGATGCTGGAAAACAAGCAAAGGACATGCCCTTCCATGGGACAGATGCCTTTATCCCAGAAGGTGTGTGAGAAGCAGGACTTGTGGATGTGGGCAGGAAGCACCTTTATTATCGTCTCCCACACTCCCTTTAAAATGTATTCAAGGTGGGAGTTCTGCCGCAGCTCTTGAGCTACTCAGAGTGGAGTGGCCATTCTCACCTTCTCTGCCTCATCGCTATGCCCCCATCTCTCTCAGCACTGTTTCCAGCCTCTCCAGTGTTGAAGCAGGGGTGCGGGGTGGAGGCGAGGCCAGAAGGGCAGGAGAGTGGCTACTTGTGTAATGCTCGTAAATGGCTTCTCTGCGTGGGGCTTCCATGCTTAGAGCTGCCTTCTTTTTCGAGGGGCACCCCTCGCTTCTCCATCCCAATCACCTGGGTAAATGCATTCTCTTCTGGCGGTTGCTTCCGCCCTTTTCAACGGCCAGGAATCCAGAGACCATCTCTGACGTCTGTTGAGGTCTGTTCATCTGCGATGGACAGGAGTTAAGATGATGCCCAGGCAGGCTGATCCTACAATTCTTGTTGGTACTGCCAAAGCAGCCAGCCTGCCAGCCTCTCATCCTCTAGATTTCCTGGGCCAGGGCCACCTGACAGCCTCAGTATCCTGTAATTACAAGGAACTCCCCTTAAGCTCTCCAAGTGGCCGGACCAGCTGTCGCATTGAAGCCCGCTCACCAGACTTGAGGTGAGAGGCCAGCACTTTGGGGTTCCTCAGCACGCCCCATCCTGTCCAAATAAAACTTCAAAAATCCTCTCAACTCTTGGATAGCTCTGATGGGAGCGAGCTAAGAGGTTTTCCGTCACCTGCTTTGAACTTCCTACATGATGGTTTGTTTCTAAATTCATTTTGGTATTTGTCAGCTTAGTGCTTTAGTGGAAACTTCCAGTGGGAATGTCCTGATTCATCGTGGAAACAATACCACAGTTAGTGAATGCTTTCTTGCTGCCAGCATTCTCTCACTGAATCCTCCCAACAACGCCATGAAGCAGGCTATATTATATTATTTTATTTTATTTCATATCATCACATTAATATATGTGTAATTATATAACATAACAATATATATTATTATATATTATTACGATTGTTATCCCCATTTACAGATGACAAAACTGAGGCTCAGAGAGATCGGGTAACCTGTCAAAGGCCACACAGCCAGCAAGTGGCTAGGCACTGCCAGGCCTTTGTTTACCCACTGAGCTTTTCTGCCTTGATCCAGGCATAAGGGCCAGAATGAGATCTGCCTTTTTCCAAAGTTCACGTGCAGGAAATGTCCCTGCCCATGGGGGCAAAGGCAGCCTCGAGACGCTAACACAGGCTGCACTGCTGATCTGCACCTTGCTGGAAGGAGCAGGGTTGTTCTTGCAAACCACTCCCTTTCCTCCTGAATCTCCGAGGATCTCAGGTCTCTGCTGGGAGTTGATGTGTTTAGGAGGGTGTGTAAAAATGCCCAGCTGGGGGCTCTCTTTCCACTGGCTGACATGCCCAGGGCTTGGGTACCGGAGGCCCCAGGAATCACATAGAAAGGTAGCCCAGTGGGCATGGAACCGGGCCTGGTGGGCTGGTGGCATCTCTTCCAGATCATGGTGAGGCCCAAGGAGCATGCTGCACCTGGCCTTATGCAGAGACCCCTGATCTGGGGAGGAAGGGGGTCTTTTGACGGTAAATCCTATATCACAGACTTCCAGGGTGATCCTCTGTAAGTCACACTCATCTTTAATGTCCTTTGTGTAAGCCAACCATCTCCTCACATTGGTCCAGCAGCATCGGCTCCAGGATGAAGCCAGGCCTCTGGGGCGGGGCCGTCCGCTTCATTAGAACCAGATTCTCACTGCAAGGCTCAGGAGTTGGGCCTCATATCCGGAGGTGTTTTATTTTTATTCTTATTAAAAAGAAAATTGCCCTGATCATTTAAACAAGGCCGTTAAATATGTAGGGACCTGCCAACTGAAATAAGCCTGAAGGATTAGGGAGGAAATGGGATGGTGGCCGTGAGAGCTGCTGGCTGGCAGACCTGCACACACCCTCACTGCTGGCCCTGCTGCAGCTCCCACTGCCACCCCGTTGGGTCTGGAGGTGGTGGTGGTGGTGGGGTGAGGCCAGGAGGGGCTGTGAGCTCAGAGGTGACACCCCTTGGAGACGGCCTGTCTCTTCACACCCCAAAACCTTCTACTCTTTCTTCCAGATTCACTGGGCACCTCCTCCAGGATGCCTACCTGTGTCTCTCCAGGTGGAAGCCAGGCTCTCTCTAGGAGTTGCCCTCTTTTCAGCTCTTGTAACTTTCTGCCTGTTGTTTCTGCCCCAGGTCTCGATCCCCTGCTCAGCCACACGCTCCATTTTGGCAAGATGGTCACGGGGTTTGTCCCCACCGTGCCCAGCACACACCCTGGTCTATATTGGTGCTCGGATTCTAGGTGTGTGTGCCTAAGCCTGGTGTGTACGTGCACCTTGTGTGCAAGCCTGGGCTGTGTGTGTAGTATGTGTGTGCTTGGGACGTGTGTGAACGTAGGATGTGTGTGTATATGACTCAGTGTGTGCATAAATGCTTGTGTGTGAGTTGTGTATACATGGCTCTGCAGTCTTAGTTCAAACAGCTCTCCAGAAAAATACACGTGGGATGGATTATCCCTGAAAAGCCTTAGAGGTCATTTGGTCCAACCCCCTTTTTATTCAAATGGAGAAACTGAGGTTCAGAGGGGTATTGGGCATTCCATGCCTACTGGCCCCAACTCTGAAACTCCTTCAAAGCTAGAGGTGGAGACTTCTAAAGAACTGGTGGCTGCCAGGAAGGAGACGGGGCTTGGGTGGGAGTCGGGCTGGAGCCCCACCGTCCTCAGGGACCTGTGAACAGGACCTGGCAGCTGCAACCTTGGAGGGTGGCTTAGCCAGGAACCCCCTTCCCTGGCCCCATGTGAGTGGGCGGCTCAGCCCATGGGCGCCTCAGCCCATGCGTTCTTGGGGGATCAATCCTCCCCTCAGCATGCCCACCAAGTGGCTGTCCACCCTCTTCCTTCCAGGGATGGGCACTCCCTCCCTCCCTCCCTCCCTCCTGGGGAAGCCCCTGCTCTCTGCAGGAAGCATCTCCTCTGAGGGGACTGGGACCCTGCGTGGTGTCTTCACGCTCACTCTGGTTGTCCCCAGCACTCATCTGCTGGCCCAGGCCACCTCCTCCTCCCCAGGGTGAACTGGCCCAGTACCTTCTGTGGCTCCCCAGGACCCCGCCTGCCTGCTCCCCCAGAACCACCCCAGTTTGCCCATAACCCCCAAAGAATCAAGCCTGCGCTACGTGTACTGGGTCCCTCCTGTCACACACCTTTTTCATTATTTCTTCTCTCATCAGCGATGGGACTTCATGGCAGGACCCAGGTCTAGGGTCCTAGGTGCAGAGACTCTGTGGGGCTCCCCTTCTCCTTTGTTCCTGCAACGCTTTCCTTCCTGTGGCCCTGAGGCTGCAAGGCACTGGTGGTGGCACAGCTGTCACTGCCCTGTCTCCCTGTTCCTGGTTCTTTGTGTCTCAGAAACCGTGGCTGGAAAATAAGGCATGAGCCAGCGCTTCTCAAACTATCTCATTGCTCATGAATCACCTGAGGTCTCGGTAAAATGCAGATTTGGGCTGGGCAGGTCTGGGGCCTCACCTGAGAGCCTGCATTTCTAACAAGCTCCCAGGAGATGCGATGCTGCTGGTCTGTGGACCCCACTTGGAGTAGCAAAGGTGCTGATGAAACACAGAGCCCAGAGAAGGAGCCTCAAGGCCAGACGTGGGGACTCTTCGTCTTTCAGCCTGAAATCGTGGGCACTGGGCAGGTTGGAGAGCAAAGGGGTGTGCGTGGCAGGTGTTACTCTTGTCCACAGAGAGTCCTTTGTGTCAGCCTTCTTTGGGGTTATTGAATACAGCTCCGGAACTGTCGTAGAAACATGTTTGGGCTACTGTGGGTCTGCCCCTTCCTGTGTTTTTTGTTTTTTTTTTTGCCGTACGTGGGCTTCTCACTGCTGTGGCCTCCCCCGCCGTGGAGCGCAGGCTCAGCGGCCATGGTTCACGGGCCCAGCCGCTCCGTGGCATGTGGGATCCTCCCGGGCCGGGGCACGAGCCCGCGTCCCCTGCATCGGCAGGCGGACTCTCAACCACTGCGCCACCAGGGAAGCCCAGCCCCTTCCTGTTTTACAGCT
>NW_006796716.1:3829806-3859368 GCF_000442215.2 Lipotes vexillifer | reverse complement strand
GCACGGGCGCGGCGGCCATGCCTCACGGCCCCAGCCGCTCCGCGGCATGTGGGATCTTCCTGGACCGGGGCCCGAGCCCGCGTCCCCTGCATCGGCAGGCGGACTCTCAACCACTGCGCCACCAGGGAAGCCCAGCCCCTTCCTGTTTTACAGTTGTTCAGCCTTTACAGTGACTTCTGGGAAGAGGGTGTGTGTAAGGCACCAGCTGACCCTTTCTCTCAGCAGCGGGCTCAGGACAAGGGAGATGGCCTTGACCTGAACCCTCATGTCCATCTGGCTCCTATGGACCCCAGCTTCTCAGCCTCCCTGGGTTTACTGCCTCGCGTGAGCCAGTGCCCCTTCTTTGCCTCAAGGTGACCCCTCCTCACGCTTCGGGATTTAGGGGTCCAGGCTGTGTCCCCCCATATGCAATTCCCAATGCAGGGGGTTTCCACCAAGCTCCTCCTCAGGCCCAAGGCTCCAGCATTTCTGTCTGCCCGGGCGACACCAAAGCTGAGCATTGATATGTGTGCTGGAGCCTGTGATTCATAAAACATCTCCCTCTGCTGCCTCATAGGTCCTCTTCCCCAGGCCCCGGGAGGCCATCGGGGTGGAGAGGGTTTTTATGATTTTTTTGTATTACACACACGAGGCCCCCGAGCTCAGAGGAACTCAGTAACTTGCCCAGAGTCCCTGGCCACCAAGTGTCACAGCCTAGGCTCTTGATTATTGTTCAGATTCTCTGACTCCAGCGAGGACTCGAGCCACTGTCAGCCCCGCCCACAGTGTGTGTGTGCGCACGCGCGCGTGTGTGCTTGTGTATCTAGTCACGTGTGTGGATGGGCCTGAGTGGGCCTGGATGTGGCCATGCATGTGAGTCCCATGTGTGTGCATGCGTGTGCATGTCTGTACACTGCACATGTGTGACATTGTCCCTCCCCTGCCATTCAGAAATGGCACTGGTGGTGCTGGGGGACTGGGATGACCATGGGAAACCATGAACTGCAATATTTGCTTTTCATTTTGACATCCATGGTAAGTGCAACTCCCTTGGAACCAGGCTCCCGGAGGT
The DNA here is from genome assembly GCF_000442215.2 of Lipotes vexillifer. Lineage (NCBI taxonomy): Eukaryota > Metazoa > Chordata > Mammalia > Artiodactyla > Lipotidae > Lipotes > Lipotes vexillifer. The sequence goes on along the minus strand of NW_006796716.1, from coordinate 3,858,317 downwards.
TCTGGTAAGTTGGGACAGGGCATCCGTAGAACAAAAGGAAGATGCACAGAGAGGAAGGGCAGGATCTGTGACTGGGGCTCACACTCACGGTCTGAGCCTCCCAGGTGGTGTGTGACAGCCCAGGGAGCAAGGGCTCTGTGCCTCCGATCCTTGGAAGTGTTCTAGAATCCGTAGAGGTTTGTCATTTCACAGAGAAGCAAATGCAACCTTCGTGCCCCCCCACTCCGCCCCTGAAAGGAGTCTTTTGTGAGGTGGCTGCTGGTCCCCCACTGTTCAGTAGAGTCCGATGGATCTGGGATCACCACATGGTGCCTCAGCACTGCACTGTGACACTCCCTGTGCGACACTATACCAGGTGCTTTACGTAAACTAGATCCCACTACAGCCCAAGGAAGTGGGTCCTATTATTATCTCTATTTTGCTCATGAGGAAACTGAGGCTCAGAGAAGTTAAGCAACCTGCCGGGAGTCACACAGCTAAATAGAGGTGAGGCCAATCTTTAGACTCAGGTCCTAACCACCGGGCTCCACTGCCTCCTGATACTTCTGAGTGCTACACACGAATCAGGCGACTTTGTGCAAGTAACAAGACTGTAAAACAGGGGTCTCCACGAGGATTGAATGACAGAACGTGAGGGAAGCATGCCTGGCACATCATAGGTGCTCAATAGATGCCCTGCCCTCCTGTGCCTGTTCCCTCTGGGTGCACCCATGGAGGGGGTGGTGGAGTGAGCTGTTAGCAGAATGGGCTCTTGTCTGCCTGAGCCTGCCCTGGATGGACACCAGACCTGCAGGTGGAGGCTGCAGAGTGGGATGTTGGGCCAAGGGTTCAGAGGAGACTTGTCCCTGCTCCCCAGACATCTAAAGTGCTGTCATGGGTGGGGAAGGAGGGCCAGCAAGCACACCTGAGACCAAGGGACAGAGAGGGAGAGATGACCCCCTGGCAGGTTCCCAGAGAGGCAGTGGACTTCTTGTTGGTGGGGGGACATTGAGGTGAAGAGTCACGTGGCACACTGGGGTGGGCTTGATCGCATTTAAGTCACCTTCTGACTCTACTTAATTGCAAGGACCCCACAAGATCCAGTTGGCACTGGGGCCACTCCACCAGCCCTGCTCCACCGTCCCGCCTCCCCCCCTCCCCCAGCTGAGAGAAACCAGAGAATGTCAGAGATGGAAGTCACCTTTTGACATCTAGGTCAAACACCTTCTCTTATAGATGGGGAAACCGAGGCCTGGCAGCCCAGACCCGAACAGACGTTTGCCCAGGATAACACAGCGTTGTCACAGGCTAGACCTTCAGTCTTCTGATCGCCTGCTGGAACGCTCTGCTCTCCCCACCTTGTTCCACTTCTGAGGACCCTAAGACAGGAGAAGCCAGACCCGGGGCTGTCCTCCCACCCCCCAAGCCACAACCCTTGATTTCTTCCACTCTGTCTTCCCCCCTCCTCTCCACCAGGCTTGAGAAAGCCTTGGTTTTATAAAGGGAAAGGATACAGTAAAAGCCAACCCATTCAGAGCCTTGAGGACAAATATTTGAGAGTCACCAATTACCTGATCCTCAAAGACATGCCTTTGACTTGCTTCCTGCTCGTCTTGATTATGCGGCCCGGCGGCCTCCCGGGATCCCGGCTGTGACAGCCATATTGCACACACATGTTCTCTAATAAGCTGATGCCGAAAACCACATTAAAATGAGCCGAGGAGAGGGAGTCACTTTGTAACATGCTTTATTTTATTTTATTTTTGACTTGGAAAGAAGCATGTCTTGGCTGCTAATCAAAGATCTGGTGGGGGCCTCTTAGCAGAAACCAAACCCATCCCAGGCCAGACCTGCTCACCCAGCCCCCATGGACAGCGACAGCGGCTCCGGCTCAAGGGAGCTGGGAAGGGGACCCCAGACCTTGGGTGGGCCATGCGGCTGGTCCAGACGTTGGAGGTGGGTCCTCGGTGCCAGCCTGTGTCTGCCGCATCCAGGCTGTGGGACGCTGGATCTCTTTGTTCTGTTTGGTTCAGCTGCAGTGTTCTGGGGTGTCAGGGCTCCGTTTGTTCCGAGCAACACGGACTCCTTCTTATTAGTAAGGGGGCTCTGCAGCTCCCATGGAGAGAGTATGTTTAAGGATCTTCTTGGTACGGGAGGGGGGCAGTGACTCAGGGTCCCACTCAGGTGGGATGGAAGGATACCCTGGCTTCACCTTGGCTTGCTCTGAGACCGCAGAAAGATCCCACTCCCTCCCAGGTTTCCCATGACAGCTCTGCAGGATGGTTTGGATCAGATGGGATTCCCAGCCAGAGTGCTAGCATCTCGAATTCATGGGTCGTGCGCTGAGATTCATTCCTTTACGTCCAACCACCCTCTGGATGTCCTTCTTAGATTCCAAAGGACCCCTCACCCCCTACACGTCCAAAAGCCAACTCATCATCACTCTCTAGAACCACTTCGGGTTCTCCTTGCTCAGGGATGAGTGTTACTCTAGCGGCTGTTGAGTCCAGAAACCTCAAAGCCCCAACGCTTTCCTTTCCTTTGCAACCCCGGTTCCAGGGATCCCTAAGTCCTGTGGATTCACAGCCTTTGAACCCATCCTCTCTTCTCTGGCCCCTGGTTAGACCCCGCCCACCTATCACCTGGACCGCCCCAGAAGCCTCCAGTCCAAGATGCAAATTAAACATTCCCTTTCCCTCTTTGAGACCCTTCTGGATATAAGCCAAACAGCATCACCACTAGTGCATAGTGTCTTTGTGCGGAATGGGAAAAGGTGCTTCTTTCTCAAGGCACTTGACTGCCATCTGCTGGAAAATGGTTGTAATAAATATACGGATCTCTGATGGCCGGGCAGTGATGGCGCCCCCTAGGGTTGTGCATGCGCAGTGGTCCGAATCCAGACATCTCCTGAAGGCCCTCATATCTCCAGCCCCTTTTACCTGCTCACATCTTACCCTCTAAGGATATTGAGCTGTCTATGCTCCAAATGCATGATGGTTAAGGATGATTTGGGAGACAGAATCCCAGCTTTACCACATGCCGGCTATCAAGTTCCTTACCTTCTGGGTGCAATAAGTTTCCTCATCTGTAGAATAGGGATGAGAATAAGACCCTCCTCACTGGGTTTTTGTGAGGATTAAATGAGTTAATATTTGTAAAATGTTTAAAATAGGGTTTAGTGGGGAATTCCCTGGTGGTCCAGTGGTTAGGGCTCTGTGCTTCCACTGCAGGGGGGGATCCCTCATGCTGCGTGGTGCAGCCCCCCAAAATAATAAATAAAATAAAATAAAATAAAATAGGGCTTGGTGCATTGAAATGCTATATTAGTATCTTTTATTATATTATTATTATTATCATCATCATCTCACATCTCGGTCCTTTGCATGTATTCCTTCTGCTGAGAACGGCCTCTCTCCCACACCGCTCTGCCCTTCTTTGTTTGGTCAGCTACTCACACTTCAGGACTTAGAAAGCCTTTCCTGACCAAGGCCAGGCAGGTCCCCACCCTTCCTCCTCCAGGCTCCCCCAGCCCCTGGGTGACCCTCAGGCATAGCCCTTGTCCCTTAGATGTCCCTGGGCTGTGAGCTCCTTGCCAGCAGGAAAGAGGTTTTATTAGGGTGTGAATGTTCAGGCCCCAGCCCAATGCTGGCCTCAGACCAGGAACTTCCCAAAGCTCATCCTGAAAATCACCTCAACTCATTTAGAGCATTTTGCTGTTTCATACTGGTTTTAAGTTAAGTAGCCATCGTGTAGGATCTCAGTTCAATATGGTAAAATAAATATTCCTTCGTCGATATTGTTTATGGAGTAACTAAGCCCTTTTACAAAAGGAAGCTGAAGGGGAAAATGAATAATAACAATGCACATTACTTGCCCACTATGGTGAGCACCTCCTGTGTCCTTCCTCATGAATTTTTACAAGAACAAAAACAACCCTACCCATAGTCCTGTTGCAGGAAAGAAAAGCGGGGCCAGAGAGGATGGTCATGTCCCAGGTCTCAGGCGAGTCCCTGGGACGGCCGCCGAGTGTGGGTTCTTGGCTTCGCACAGGAAAGAATTCAGGAGCGAGCCATAATAAAGAGAAAGGAGGTTTATTCTGGGAGATACACACTCCATAGACAGAGTGTGGGCCATCTCAGAAAGCAAGAGAGGCACCAAGGTATGGGGTTGTCAGTTTTTATAGGGGTGGGTAATTTCATAGGCTAATGAGTGGTAGGAGTATTCCAGCTATTTTGGGGAAGGGTTGGGGATTTCCAGGAATTGGGCCACTTCCCACTTTTTGGCCTTTGTGGTCGGCCTTGGAACTGTCATGGCACCTGCAGGTGTGTCATTTAGCTTGCTAATGTGTTACAACAAGCGTATAATGAGGCTCAAGTTCTGGTGGAAGTCAACTTGTCCGCCATCTTGGACCTTGTAGGTTTTAATCAGTTTATGCTGTGTCCTTGGGCTATGTCATTCTTTTAAAGGTTGTGCGCTGCCCCCTTCCCATCTCAGTCACATTTTACAGAAGAGAACATTGAGGCCCTGGAGGTTAAGTAACTTGCTCAAGACCTGTCACTAGTAAGGGGTGGATCCAGGATTGGAGCCTAGGTCTGACTGATTGCAGGGGTGGAGGGAGAGGTGGAGAAGCCTGATGGTCTGCAGGCTGCTGACTTCTGCCCTGAGGTGGGGGGGGGGCAGGGCCTTGAGCCCCAGGGACTGAGGAAGGGACATGCTAAGGAGGTGCAGAGGGAAGAGTCTGTCTTGGCATCATGACCATTCTGTGGGAGCCATGGGATTGTATGCTGGGAGACAGGAAGTGAAATGGACATTGGGCATCACAGCAGCCTGGGGATCAGAAGCCTGGGCTCACATCCCAGTTCTGTCGCCCGCTGTGGCCCCGGAGAGTCGCTCACCTGACTGAGCCACAGCTTCATTTTGCAAATATCACATCTGCCTGGGGCTTGCGTGCAGGCAGCTGATAAGAAAGGCTGTGTAAATCGGTCCCAAAGAGAAGCAGTGCCTGGGGGCCAGGAATTCTCTAGTGAGGTTGGCAATTATCTGAAAGGAGATGCGAGTCTGGGACTGAGGGACTTACATCAGCAGCGCTTTTTCAGACCAACATCCTTTCCCGCTGGGGCATGACTTTGCCCGTCATTCTTGGGGTGGGGCCGTACACCAGAGCAAGGCCTAAGAGGTCCGGCTGGATGTGTCCTTTAGTGGCTTAGCTCAGGGGACTCGGCTCAACCACCACGGGGCGGTTGGAGACAACTTACTGGATCAGGCGCCTGAGATGGGATGGGGGTCTTGTCCAGCCTCGGGAAGCATATCCTATAGTTTCTACTAGATTTTCAGGTTTATTTATTTTAAAAATAATTTATTGAGGCAAATTTCACATAACATAAAACTAACCATTTTAAAGTGAACAGTTCAGTGGCATTTAGCACATTCATAATACTGTATAACTACCATCTCTCTCTGGTTCCAAAATGTTTCCATAACTCCAAAGTAAAACCCCTTAACCAATTATTTCCCACCTCACACTGCCCCCACCCCCGCCGCCCCACACCTGCCTCTGTCACCCACCAATCTACATTCTGTCTCTGTGGATTTATCTATTCTGATATTTCATATAAATAGAATCACACAATATGTGACCTTTTGTATCTGGCTTCTTTCGCTTAGCATAATGTTTTGGAGGTTCGTCTGCATTGTAAGCATGTATCAGTACCTCATTCCTTTTCATGGCTGAATATTATTCCATAATTTGTTTAACCATTCATCTATTGATGGGCATTTGGGCTATTTCCACCTTTTGGAAATAGTGCTGTTATGAACAGTTAGCCTCTATGTACGCATGGTTGTTTGAGGACCTGTTTTCAGTTCTTGACATGTACCTAAGGTCTAAGGGTAGAATTGCTAACGTTACCGAGTCCAAGCTCGCTCTGCTCGCCGGACGACAGGCCAGTGAGTCGGAAACAAGGTGCTGAGGCAAGGAATACGACTTTATTCAGAAAGCCGGTAGACTGAGAAGATGGCAGACTAGTGCCTCTGAAAAACCATCTTATCTGGGTCTGGATGCCAGTTTCCTTTATAGAGTCAGAGAGGGAGAGGCGGTGAGGAAGTAATAAGTAAAAGGGCCATCAGTCTTGCAAAACATCTCCTGGAATGACCAGCCTCCGTGAGGGGATGTGTTAGTTTCTTTTTTCTTGCAGCCATTCACAGGTGGACAGGGTTCCTTGAGGCAGGCCATTATGTATGATTACAATAACAAAAGCAACGAAAAGCAAAGGTTAAAGTCAAAGAAACAGATCCAACGTGGAGTCGATTTAGCTCTTCCCTGTGACAATTCCCCACTGTCAATGTCCATACCACAATCTTGTGGAAAAAGGGGTGACAACGTTCTAACAGCTCCTCAGACGGATCTTTCTGGGAGTGTCCGCCACCGGTGTCAGTGTTCCAAATGTTGAGATTCGTCTTTCGTTCCGCTTTGGAAGTGTCTACTTTATACCTGTAGACTTAAAAATATTCACAACCTAAAAGTTGAGAGTTATCAGGAATTTTGAGGACTTCAAGCCCAGGAGGCCGCATCTCAAGTTAAGGAATTTAGTGTTTTCCTATGTATGGGAAGATGCAAGAGTCTGGGCTTACTGAAATAATTTCTTTGATATGCACCACAGCTATCTGGGGCCTGTATCCTGTATTTTCACGCCCTGAGTTAGGGAGTGGCTGCAGTCTGATGGCTGCTAGATGGCAGGCATTCCCCTTCCTGAGTTTCCTCAGGGTTCACCGGCTCACGTTGGAGGGCTGCAGTCGCCAATGACTGATCCCCTCCTCTTGGTCAGGAATTTGACCAATATTTGGGAGACATTTCACGATCAAATTTTGTCCCACGGTGCTGGAAGGCTCATCCCAGTTCATGCGAAATTTCTTGATATGCCACTCCAGGTGCTAATTTTTGGATTAGGCCCTATTGATAATTAAAGATTCTCTGGATCCTCGAATTATGATCCAGGAGACATTTTCCCTCGTTGCTTCTTCCCATACCTAGAATCACATTATTACAATTATTTTATGCTATAAAAGTGATATATTTCCTTAAGATGTTTAGCCATAGAAGTTTTGTTGGAGGCCCGGTTACACACTGGGTACTGCAAGAGACAACAATCTTATAAAATAGACAGGATATAAGTAATGCAGCTAGTAACATTGACAAAGACATAGTGCAGCAGGGAGACAAAGCACAAACAATTTGGAAACAAAGAACAAATCAAAACAATGATTAGCATAATATCAGGTCCACAGGAGAGCCAGCTGGAGACAACAAATTCTGGCAAGATCAGGTAGAGAGAAAAAGATAAACGTTTTGTCTTTGTTTACATACTTTACCAACTTGTGTAGGTCATAGCATAAGAGAAAAGGTTTTTCCGAAAAACAAAGATTAAAGCCAGTATATTTCCCAAAGTCTAGTTAGAAATCATATTTACCAATTCATTCAGTCCCATGTAATTAATTCCCATTGATCGGGATAAAATAATCGGGTTTCCCATTAGTTCTGTCAGTTGTTACCCAGCCCAGTGACATTATCTAAAGGCTATCAGAAACTTATATTTGTTAAAAAGTTCCTTTTTAATCGGTCTTTCTTGAAAATCCTCAGTTTGTAAAAGCATCAGGACAAAACTTAAAATAGCATGGTTAAAGATTTGAGTACAATGCAATTAGCAAGAAACTTGGATATAACATTTTAGAATAACTAGTATTATGATTGATAACATATCAGGACACATCAGATGTTAGAGATTCCATATGACCATATGAATTTTGGAATATCTGTATAAATGACATTTATCCATACACTATAACCAAAGGTTCATCTCCAATCCCTTGACAATGTTTTTGAAGTAATTTAACATACCGAATAAACTTAGTTTGACATTTTTCTCTGAGATGTCTCAGAGATGTTCTTTCAGAGTATCCCAGAGTCAGCTGGAGGCTAAAAAGTTTTAGTCAGATTTTGATATTTGGGAAGTTTGTTAAAAATATCAAAAAGGTTTTAAAACACAACAGGATCGTAAGTCACTGTGAAACAGTACTTATCCATTTAACCAAAGTCACAAAACGATTAAAAGAATACAAATACGGATCATCTGTTATCAAAAGGAGCAGGTCTTGGGCTTGCCTGGTGGCGCAGTGGTTGAGAGTCCGCCTGCCGATGCAGGGGACGCGGGTTCGTGCCCCGGTCCGGGAAGATCCCACATGCCGTGGAGCGGCTGGGCCCGTGAGCCATGGCCGCTGAGCCTGCGCGTCCGGAGCCTGTGCTCTGCAACGGGAGAGGCCACAACAGTGAGAGGCCCGCGTATCGCAAAAAAAAAAAAAAAGGAGCACGGCTAACAGAGAGAGATCAAATTCCAGTCTTGTATTAGCTTACTTAACAAAATCCATTTACTTAGTTAACTTCGATGTGAATTTAGATAATCCTGACTATGTATAAAACTTTCTCAGTAAAATGTAATTCCATTACTACCTTCTTAACTGAAAACACGCATTCTACCATACTGAAATGTCTTATTATTTTCAGTAGCTTTAATTATATATTTAAATTAGAATCCCCGATTCTTAAAAACCTTAATTTCCAGTGACAACCAAGAGGCAAGTAATAGTTACCAAAATCTGGAGAACGTATTTTTGATGATTTTTAGAACATAATTATTCTTTTTTTTTTTTTTTTAATTTAGTTTTTGGCTGTGTTGAGTCTTTGTTGTTGCGCACGGGCTTTCCCTAATTGCGGCGAGCGGGGGCTACTCTTCGTTGTGGTGCGCGGGCTTCTCATTGTGGTGGCTTCTCTTGTTGCAGAGCAGGGGCTCTAGGCACACGGGCTTCAGTAGTTGTGGCACATGGGCTTCAGTAGTTGTGGCTCGCGGGCTCAGTAGTTGTGGCGCACGGGCTTTGTTGCTCCGTGGCATGTGGGATCTTCCCGGACCAGGGCTCGAACCTGTGTCCCCTGCATTGGCAGGTAGATTCTTAACCACTGTGCCACCAGGGAAGCCCCATAATTATTCTTATAGTTTACCTAAAAGCACTTATCTCATTTATATTTAAAGTTTCATCATATCAAGTTATTTTTCTTGCTGACAAATTTGCAACAGGTATAACAAGATTTATTTAACTTTTATTAAACCTAGGTGCAGTGAAAGTACTATACTTAACGTTGTTGGCTCTAAAGACATGTCTATATTAATTAGATCAACAAACTTAAACATTAATACCAGGTATTAATTTAATACTATATATTTCCCAGTTCACGTGAACCTGAAACTCATTTAGCTTAATTTCTCTCTTTTTAAAAATATTTATTTATTTATTTTTGGCTGTGTTGGGTCTTCTTTGCTGCGAGCGGGCTTTTTCTCTAGTTGCAGCGAGCGGGGGCTACTCTTCGTTGCGGTGTGCGAGCTTCCCATTGTGGTGGCTTCTCTTGTTGCAGAGCATGGGCTCTAGGCACACGGGCTTCAGTAGTTGTAGCATGCGAGCTCAGTAGTTGTGGTGCACGGGCTTAGTTGCTCCGCAGCATGTGGGATCTTCCCGGACCAGGGCTTGAACCCGTGTCCCCTGTATTGGCAGGCGGATTCTTAACCACTGAGCCACCAGGGAAGCCCTAATTTCTCTTGTATGTAGAATTGTTTGGTTTGTAAGCGCTTACTTTTCTTTAAGCCAATTAAATAGAGCTCATTTACAGATTGACCTCAACAATGTTATCCAAAGACACAAACACATACAAATACACAAACAGAGAAACATCGTAGTCTCATTTCAAAATTTCAGCCCTGAGTCGGGTACAGCAATGTAAAACCCATCCGTTTACAAAAGAGGTTGGATTAAAGTTGGTTTTCTGGCAGATGGAACAAATCAAGCTCACTTGTCTAGATGGCTAAACTCTTTCGACTAATATTTATGGAAAGGAAAGCAAGAAGTTCTAAATTACTGTACCCGCTTTTTCAAAATTTGCATTTTAAAAAGATGGCAGAGATAAGGGTTTTTGAGAAGATCAGATAGGACATTTGTATCTCAAAGATACAGTCAAGTTTCTCCAAGGATGACTTTGTTTCCCCTTTGTTTAGTATTCACAAGCCTCTTAAGATCTCCCGTATTTATTAGATAATCAGTCAACTTGTTCCCTACTGTCAATGTTACCCAGGCATCTGTGGGGAAATCAGAATCAGACGCCTCAAGTGCAAGGGAGTCCCCTGGCCTCTTACAAGACATTGGGGCAAGGGAAATTGCCCTGCCGCAGAAGTGTCTCCCGGTCCAAATTGGGTGCCCTGTCAGGTCTTAGATGGTGGTACTAAACCAGGTCCCTGGGCCCTGGGGGTTATCACAGAAACGTCTATTTGATCCCCTTGGGTAGGGGAAATAGGAGGCAGTGAATATGTTGGCGGCACAGGAGGGGGGCAGATGCAACAACTGCCGGTGCAGCCCACTCAGCCACTTGGGGAGCTGGATAGGCTGGAAGGGGGGTTAACTTTTGAAACAACACGTCCCCACTCTCGTTTTTTTCTATTCCCTTGTAGAACAGGTCTCCCCTTGGGTTTCCTTTCAGACCGCTGCGCCATAAAGGGGCAGCCCTCTGACTCCTTTTCCTCCTGATGAAATAGCATAAATGCCCCTACATATGAAATCTCATCTCTTTTCCCTGCTCTTTTTTTTTTAAGTAAATTTATTTATTTATTTATTTTTGGCTGCGTTGGGTCTTTGTTGGCGGTGTGCAGGCTTCTCGTTGCGGTGGCTTCTCTTGTCTCGGAGCACCGGCTCTAGGCGCACGGACTTCATTAGTTGTGGCTCGCGGGCTCTAGAGCGCAGGCTCAGTAGTTGTGGCGCACAGGCCTAGTTTCTCTGCCGCATGTGGGATCTTCCCGGACCAGGGCTTGAACCCATGTCCCCTGCATTGGCAGGTGGATTCTTGACCACTGCACCACCAGAGAAGTCCTTCCCTGCTCTTTTGCAGAAGATTTCTAACTGTGAGATTGTGTAATAATTGAGTGAGCCATTCAGGGGCCATCGTTCTTCTGATCCTAACGTATATTGGGTCCACACCCTTCTACAATAGTACCTCACGTCTTTCTTAGTCATAGCCTCATGGCTATGTTTTGCCCATTTATCTAATATATTCCCCAAAGGGCTCTCCTTCAGGATAGATATTTTCCACTTTTAAAAGTTTGATAGGGGCTTCCCTGGTGGCGCAGTGGTTCAGAGGCCGCCTGCCAATGCAGGGGACACGGGTTCGTGCCCCGGTCCGGGAAGATCCCACGTGCCGCGGAGCGGCTGGGCCCGTGAGCCATGGCCGCTGAGCCTGCGCGTCCAGAGCCTGTGCTCCGCAACGGGAGAGGCCACAACAGTGATGAGGCCCGCGTACTGCAAAAAAAAAAAACAAAAATAACAACTTCCAATACAAAAGGCACAGATTCTAGCACTGATGCACACAAAACCAACACAAAACCAAGACAAGACCAACGAACCCGTTCCCAGATCGGGTAGACTTACCCTACAAAACCAACGAACTGGTTCCCAGAATCAGGTAGAGTCCAACAACAGTTCCCTCCTCCAGCAGGTACCCCGACCAGATCGGCTTTCCCGTAAAGGAAAAGCCCAGACTGAAGGGGAATATGTTCCCAGCGTGCAGGCCAGAGCGACTTACCCCCCGGAATCTAATCGAGTCCGTCGATTTGTAGCCCCAGATGGAACCGAAGTTCCCCAAATGGAAGTTTCTCGGTTCCTTGCCTCAACTGCCAAATGCTGGGGTACCTGGTGCCACTTCAAGGGAACTTTGAAGGGAAGATCCTCAGGACAAATGGTCCTGGCAGCTGCTAGGGCCTTGCCCCAACATTGCCTGAGCGGGACCAGCTAGGCAGCAAGGCGCCTGGCTGGCCAAGCCAAATTTGTTACCGAGTCTAAGCTCACTCTGCTCGCCGGACGACAGGCCAGTGAATCGGAGACGAGGTGCTAAGGCAAGGAATACGACTTTATTCGGAAATCTGGCACACCGAGAAGATGGCAGACTAGTGTCTCTGAAAAACCATCTTATCTGGGTCTGGATGCCAGTTTCCTTTATAGAGTCAGAGAGGGAGAGGCGGTGAGGAAGTAATAAGTAAAAGGGCCATCAGTCTTGCAAAACATGTCCTGGAATGACCAGCCTTGGTGAGGGGATGTGTTAGTTTCTTTTTTCTTGCAGCCATTGACAGGTGGACAGAGTTCCTTGAGACAGTCCATTACGTATGATTACAATAACAAAAGCAACGGAAAGCAAAAGTTAAAGTCAAAGATATAGATCGAACATGGAGTCTGATTTAGCTCTTCCCTGTTACACTAAGTCATACGGTAGTTCTTTGTTTACCTTAATGAATAACCAGCAAACTGTTTTCCATAGCAACTGGACCATTTTTCATTCCCAGCAGCAATGTACATGGGTTCCAAATTTCTCCACATCCTCGTACACACTTGCTATTATCTGTTTTGTTTTGTTTTTCCTTTTTTTTCTGCCACACCGTGAGGCTTGTGGGATCTTAGTTCCCGACCAGGGATCGAACCCACTCCCTCGGCAATGAAAGTGGAGGGTCTTAACCACTGGACCACTGGGGAATTCCTCCAAAAATTTTTTATTATTAAGTCTTGTAGACGGTGTGAAGTGGTAGCTCATTGTGGTTTTGATTTGTATTTTCCTAATAACTAATGATGTTGAGCATCTTTCTGTGTGCTTGTTGCCCATTTGTATATCTTCTTAGGAGAACTATCTATTCAGGTCCTTTGCTCTTTTTTAAATTGGGTTGTTTGTCTTTTTGTTGTTGAGTTGCAAGATATTTTGGACACTAGACCCTTTTCAGATATAGGATTTGCAAATATTTTTCCCATTCTGTAGGTAGTCTTTTCACTTTCTTGATAATGTCCTTTGATGCACAAACATTTTTAATTTTGATGAAGCCCAGTTTATCTATTTTCTCGTATGTTGCTTGTGCTTTTGGTGTCATATCTAAGAATTTATTGCCAAATCCAAAGTCATGAAGGCTTACCCTGAGTTTTCTTCTAAGAGTTTTATGGTTTCAGCTTTACATTTAGGTCGTTGATCCATTTCAAGTTAATTTTTGTATATAGTGTGAGGTGGGGGTCTAACTTTATTCTTTGCATGTGGATATCCAGTGTTCCCAGCACCATCTGTGGAAGAGACTATTCTTTCTCCGTTGAATGATCTTGAAACCCTTGATGAAAATCAGTTGGCCAAGACTTATGGCTCTGGCTTTTTTAAAGGCCTGTGTTCTTTCCCTGGCTCTGCCACTTCCCAGTGTGTGCTGTGGGGAAGGCCTTAGGCTCTCTGAGCCTCCATTTCCTTGTTTATGAAATGAATCCTTGGGCTTGCTCAACACTGAGGCTGTGTGGCTCCCTCAAGGGCTCCGTGTTCTGAGTTGTAATTGCCGTGGGCAGGCCAGTTCTGAGTTGGCTCTGCCAGTGTGGAGGGGTATCACCCTTTCCTGGCTCCCACTTACGGCTGACCTCTCTCTGGCTTCTTCAGAGAGCACATTTCTCTTTCCCGTTGGTGGAGCTACTGAAAATCTTCTGGGTCTGCAGTCTTCCATAGCCCTTGTGTTGGAGTCAGAGTTTCAATCTGCTGTTTGAGGGTGTGGGTGGAGGATGTTAGTTTTCCCATCCGCCTCCCTGTTTATTTATTCTGCAACTCTGAAAGCATTTGCCCAGTACGTTGGAAATGAAATCCCCAGACCAGACCCAAGTCTCTGCTGTGCTGCCAGGATTACAGTTCTGTTGGGGGATGCTCTTGGAATACTGCAGTCCTGAAGATGCCAGAAAATTCCTAACAGTTGCCCACCTGGCTTCTCCCTACCTTTCAACAGTCCTCGATGGTGACTTGTCCTGTTCTTTTCATTTTTTTAAAAAAATTATTTATTTATTTATTTTTGGCTGCGTTGGGTCTTTGTTGCTGCGGGCAGGCTTTCTCCAGTTGTGGCGAGCGGGGGCTACTCTTCATGGTGGTGCGCAGGCTTCTCATTGCAGTGGCTTCTCTTGTTGCGGAGTACAGGCTGTAGGCTCAGGCTTCAGTAGTTGTGGCATGCAGACTCAGTAGTTGTGGCTCGCGGGCTCTAGGGCGCAGGCCCAGTAGTTGTGGCACACGGGCTTAGTGGCTCTGCGGCACGTGGGATCCTCCTGGACCAGGGCTCAAACCCGTGTCCCCTGCATTGGCAGGCGGATTCCTAACCACTGCGCCACCAGGGAAGTCCCTGTTCTTTTCATTTTGAGGAAGAAAACTCACATCTGTGTACAGCTCCTGCCTACTGTGGGCCTGGTTCGGTGTGGGGTGGGGATTCATGCCAGCTGGCACGCCTATAATTCTCACCATAGCCATGTGAGGGCAGGAGAATGGCCCACAGGACAGGTAAGGGGGCTGCCTTGCCCAGGTTTGCTTTTAGAGGCCTTGGGAGGTCCTGGGAGAGGCTCCTTATGTGCCGACATGGCTTTCTGCTGCGGAGGCATTAGGGACGTCACCTTTCCACTTACCCTCCTTTTTGGGAGGCCCCTGAAGGAGCTCCTCAGACCTTTGCCAGAAGTGCAAGTTCCGTTTCCTCCAGTAGCTGGTGGTTTCTGTTCTAGGGATGTGATTCTCTGTTTTACCTTTTAGAAAGCCTAGAGCCCCATACTATCGAAAGGTTGACAATTGTGGTGGTTTTCCCAGTTCCGTTTTTCATCCCCTCACTTCAACCCTGGCTCCATTTTCTAACCTGATATTTGCTCCGCTCCATCTTTCTACCTGTTTTTGACCTGCATGTGTGTGTTTCAGCATCTCCAACCAATCTTCCCTCCTTCCTCATCTGTAAGAGAAGGGATTGAACTGGACAATCAAGGCAGTGGTCTTAACATTTAGGGGGGTCATGGATCCCCAACTCTGAGAATTGGACAAAACTTCAGACAGTTTCTTCTAAAACATGCCCAGGACAGATCATCTTGCTTACAGTTTCCAAGGGTTCAGAGACTGAAAACCTTTGAGGGTTCCCTGATCTCTCATTAAGAAGCCTGTATCCAAAGGTCCTTCGGCCTCAGTGGGAAAACAAGGAGAGACCCCCCCCCCCCGAATCCTTGCCGGGTCCCATTTCACACGGGATAAGGGTCACTTTTCAAATTGTCAGGCACTTGGGACTTCCCTGGTGGCTCAGTGGTTAAGAATCCACCTGCCAAGGCAGAGGACACGGGTTTGAGCCCTGGTCCAGGGAGATCCCACATTCCGCGGAGCAACTAAACCCATGCGCCACAACTACTGAAGCTCGTGCACCTAGAGCCTGTGCTCTGCAACGAAGAGTGCCCCCACTCACCACAACTAGAGGAAGCCCGCGCGCAGCAACAAAGACTCAACGCCGCCAAAGATAAATAAAATAAATAGATTTATAGAAAATCAAACAAAAAAAGCCACAAAAACCCCACAGATTCTCAGGCACTTGCCCACCCACTAGAGTGGTCCAGACCTTTCTCAGCTGATCCTTGGGGGTAAACACACTAAGTTCTGATAGAGCAGCAGGACTTTTGGGACCCCCCCCGATCCCTCATAACTGGGGAAGAAACCCAAAGGAAACTCTGTCCTTGGGGCTGCAGAGCAGTATATGGAGGAGTTGGGCTCAAGATGGAGCCCAGCCAGCTTCCAGCTGACCCTGGACAGGGCCTGGCATCTCTCGGGTCCAATGGTGAAATGGGGCTAAACCAGGAAACCCCTAGTGGAAGTGTGCTAGCTCAGGGAGCTGGGGTCTCCCTTTACAGTGAATGGATAAAAGATTCCTCCACCTCTTCCCATAAGTGGAGCTCATGTCTGTTTTCCCTAGCTGGGACTGAGTCATAAAAATTCTTTTATGATCCATTTTCTGGCCCCCACCCCTGTTTTTTTTGGAAATCTGGAGCAGCATCCTAAATTTCCTCGGCCTAATTTTAGTCTCTGGGAACTGCAGCCAGATGATGTCAGACTGAATATTAGATGCCATTGGTCTTCCCAGGCCAGGCTCTGTCACCAGCTCCCTGCAGCTGCCCCATCCCATGGGGTCAGGTGTGGGCCTGGGAGGTGTCACGGTCACCGGCCACGGGGGGCTGAGCAAGTGATGGGAATCTTGCTTGTCTATAGGAAATGCCCTCAGCATTTGGAACCCATCTAAGTGCAGGGCTGGGAAAAGTTTTCCCAAAGGGAAGGGGGCAGGTCTCACTCCATCAACAAGCGTTCCCGGAATACCCTACTGTGTGTCCAGAAAAAGTGGGCAAGACCCTCTTCTAAGAAAGTGGACCCCATCCACCTCCCACACTCAGCCCGGCAGCACCTTCCAACAGCAATTTTTTAAAATTAATTAATTAATTTATTTTTGGCCACATTGCGCGGCTTGCTGGATCTCAGTTCCCCGACCAGGGATGGAACCCATGCCCCCCGCAGTGGAAGCGTCCTACCCACTGGACCCTCAGGGAATTCCCCAAGAATTGTTTTTTTTAAAGACTTAATTTTTTTCAGAGCAGCTTTAGGGTCACAGCAAAATTGGGCTGAAGCACAGATTTCCCTTGTACCCCCTGCCACCACCCATTCACAGCCTCCCCCATCATTGACATCCTCCACTAGACGGGTGGATTTGTCACAATGGATGAACCTACACAGACACACCCTAATCACCCAAGGTCCATCGCTCATGCTCGGGCTCACCCCTGGTGTCATACATCTTATGCTGGGAGCACCTTCTAACAACCAGATCTGATCTCATCATCCATGGGCAGATCCAGGTTCACGGTCCCTGAAGCTTATCCAATTTGAGGAGCTTTTAAATAAAAAGAATACATAGAAAACTCTTACTTTGGTGAATTTTACAAAAACCTGTGAGCGTGTGAACACATTGCCTAGAGTTTCTCTCTTGAAGGACCCCTTGCAAACGAAGGTTCCAGAAGCCTAAGCTTCATGGTTAAGCCTCTGCTGCTTCTTATTCCCTCTTTTAAATTGTTCATCTGCTTCTGCCACTCTGAGGATAAATCCCAGGCACCTTAGCAGGCGTGCAGGGTCCGGCATGATGAGACCGGGGCCCGTGTTCCAGCTACCCTGACCCGGGGCGTGCTGGGCTCTCTGTGCTCTGGGGCCCCTGCCTGGGCTGGCCTCTCCCCTAACCAGCGTCCCTGCCGTCTTCACTTGTTTGCTTCCATTCTGGGGGCCTCTGCTGACAAATCATGTCTCCGTGTTCTCAAATGGCCCATCGCTACTAATATGACAGCACATGGGACATCACAGGAGCTGTCTGGTGACTCCATGTCTCCTCCATCAGACTCAAAGTCAAGGAGCATGTTGGACCCACTGGCTACTATGTGTCGTAGCCCCTGACCTGTGGCAGGACACAGTAGAGCATCTGTTGCATAAACGGACGGTGGAAGGTTGAACGTGTGAACGGTGGAGGGAGAAGCATCCTGGGTTCCATCCTGCCTGGAGCCCTCTACTGGCCTTAACACAGCTGCTGAGCCCTGCTGACCTGACCATCCTGCACTCTGCCAAGTGTGGCTGGGTGATACATTTAGGGGAATAACCCCCTGCTTTTCCAATAGACGTATTCTCCTGAGGGCTCCTCTGTTCCTGGCCTCAGTGTGCGGTCCTTTTCCTCTCCCTAAGCCCCAGTAGCTTTAGTGACCCAGAGCCCTTGGCCGCCTGCTGGAGGATGGGGCGTGGGATGTGGACTCCCCTGACCAGCCATTCCCTCCTCCCCACCAGCCCCAGACCCTCCAGGTTCATGGCCTTGGCGATGTGATGCCGGCCTGCTGTGCGGTCTCCTGCACTTCCCAGAATGGAGCAGACTGATGCTCCCTCACTTCGCGGACCCACAAGGGCTCCAGCTGCTGAGCTTCTGCCTCACTTGCAGCTGCCCAGAGCCCCAGCTGGGCTCTGCTGCTGGGCCTCCAAGAACTCACAGAGCTGGAGGCAGCCCTTTCTGGCCAGATGTGGAGACGGAAGCCTCTCCCATGGAGATGCGTCTCGAGACATCTTATCATCAGGTCACGAAGCTTGGAGGTGCTGTCCCCTTGCAGGCTTGCAGGGGTTCTGCGGCCTGCAGATGGCTGGTCCAGCAGTGCTGACTCTCCATCTGAGGATCCCAGCTCCAGCCCCCCTGGCCTGGGGTGGGGTGGGCAGTGTGGATGGAGGAAGGAGCATTGTCCTGGGAGGTAGGCAGGTGGGGTTCAAGCCCTGGCTTCTTTGGGGTGATCTTGTCTAACTCCCATTTCTTCTTTGAGTCTCTGAGTCTATTTCATTTTTAAAAATTTATTTTATTGAAATATAGTTGATTTTCAATGTTGTGTTAATTTCTGCTGTACAGCAAAGTGATTCAGTCATATATATATATATATATTTTCACATTCTTTTTTCATATTCTTTTCCGTTATGGTTTATCACAGGACATTATAGTTCCCTGTGCTATACAGTAGGACCTTGTTGTTTATCCATCCTATATATATAATAGTTTGCATCTGCTGAGTCTATTTCTTTATCTTTATTCAAGGTAAAATTCTTCCTCCTCCTTTTTCAAAAAGTGAAGGATGCTTTGGTGCCTCCTTGTATTTGCACTTGGTCTGGGTTCTGTAGCCTTTGATCAAAACCACCATAGTCTCCACGTCTTGTCCTAGGGTGGGGCTGCAGTCGGCTCATAAACAGTGGTGCTAAATATGGGCACAGCCCAACCCTGCCCAAAGCATCAAGGAGCAATGGTTTCCTCAAAGTCTCCCGAGACCACCAACCTCCCAACATGGGGCCCCAGTCCTTCTAGGTCCATTGCTCGGCCATGATTGAGGCGTCTGTCAGTGGGGTCAAGGAGGGTCCTATCACAGAGATGCTGTGCAAAGTTCAGGAGCCAGAGAAGGGCAAGATCTGTTCTGGGAACTGCAGGCCATGCGATGTGGTGCAGAGGGAGGATGTGGGGAAGGAGACAGGTGGCGGATTCGGGCTGGGGGTGTCCAGAGCCACTCTGTGAGGGTGTTGAAGGGCAAGCTGAGGGGTTTGCACTTGACACCACAGGTGATGGGGAGCCCGTTGTCCAGAGAATTTGAGACTTTCCTTAAGGGAGCTGGTAACAGCCTGGGGAACCCCGACGGGACTGAGGACAACTGCAGGATTGAGAACTTGCAGAGGCCTGAGCCCTTCTGGAGCTGGCGTGTGGGCCGCAGGCTCTGGTCCAGGTATGCTCTTGACTGGCTGGGCTTTCTTGGGTAGATTCCTACCCTCTCTGGGCCATTGTCCCCATCTAGATAAGATAGAGTTTAGCCTCAGTGTTCCTTGAGGGACCAACTATGGTTACAGCCATCATGGACTCCTGGGAATGCAGACCAGCCCCACTTGTTGGGAAAGAGGTTCTACGGTCGGTGAGAGATCCTGCTGCTTTGGACCAATAGGCACCTGGTGGAGCCCTGGGCACGCCTGAGCTGGAGTCTTGGATTCCCGGCATCAGTCTGGGGAATTATGAACGAAGTTAGATTTGGAAACTACCTAAGTACCATTTTCCCTTCCCAGTAATTCCGACTTACTCTTTATATTCTGGCCACCACCCTCAGGAAGCCCTCCTTGACTACCCTGCCCCACCCCCTTGGCTTCCTTGGCTTGCTGTTATAATGGTCTCGTAGGTTGCCTCTCCCAGGGCCATGGAACTTTCAAGGGCTGGGTCTGTGTTCTCACTCCCTGAATCTTGAATGCCAGGGCCAGTGCCAGGGTCCTGGGCAGTGTTTGCCAAATGAATATCTGTGAGGTCATTTACTATCTATTTCTCCCAATGTTGGGCAGTTTTGAGTGCCCAGTTCTGTGTTCCGGAATTTTCCAGGGTCATTGCCATCTGGGGAATGCTCTGGGAGCTGATCGGTGCTGAAACCTGGCCTCCCCCTTCACATACAACCTCAGGCTTGCCTCTCAGAGCTGGCTGCTATTTCTGCCTGGCTCCCCCAGACCCTCACATGCCACAGGCCTCGGGGCTGGATGGAGGGGTGTCCCAACTCTTGGCTTTTGAGTCAAGTCTTAACTTGGAATGTCCTATATGGAAGGCTTCAGGGCCTTCCCTGGTGGTCCAGTGGTTAGGACTCAGTGCTTTCACTGCCGGGGACCTGGGTTCAATCCCTGGTCTGGGAACTAAGATTCCACGAGCCACAAGTCTCAGCCAAAAAAAAAAAAAAGAAAAAGGAAGACTTCAGAGAGCGTCATGATATATAGTGTATGTGTGTGGGCATCTGCACATGTTGTGAGTATATGTGCATGTGTGTGCCTGTGTGTGTATGTGCGTGCATGTTCGTGTGTGTGTGTGATCCCAGCATCAGACTCCTCATGCTCATTCAGAGCTTGGACATCAGTCCTTGGGGAGATATATATGTGTGTATATATGTGTATGAATATATGCATATATATATATATATATATATATATATATTATATATGTGTATGCTACATAAGGAACTTTGGGCCCAAGGGAATTGGCTCTGGCCAGTAGCAGGAGCCCTTGTTCATAAAGGTGTGAACCCAGGGCAGAGCTCACGCACGGAGAATCTTTCCATAATCCAGGCCCAGGTGACCTCTTAACATTAGACTACTGTGAATTCTACCATCACTTAAGTACTATGTATTATTACCCTGTGCTTGGATCGGCTGGTTGACTAGGAGGAAGATTGTATCCTTTTGCCTCATTCATCAGCATTTTCAAGAACCATTTCTTTTACATTTTACATAGAACTTCAGCTTGAAAAAAAGCAGGGAAGAGGTTGCTGGTGCTTCTGTGCCTCCCCTCCAGGGCAGAGACCAAGCGGGGGCCCACAGGATCCATCCAAGCTCTGTGGCCCCCTCAAGCTCCGGTGCCCAGTAAGCTAAGGAAGCAGAGGGTCTGACGCTGTTGCTGTGATTGCCCGTGGTAGGTGGGGAAGTGGGTCCGGGGAATCTGGGACCAAGTTTTATACCTGAGCCAAAACAGGGGGAAAGGGTGGGCTCCTGTGTTACGGGGTGCAATAGCTGAGACATAGTGAGAGAGGAGACAGGAAAAGTCCACCCCTGGCTCGCGGTAACAAGGAAGCTTGTCTGTCTGTACTTCGGAAGGGGAAAAATAAGCCTGAGGAAACAAAGCCTTGGGCTTCAACCTCCCACAGGTTCAGGACTGAAAGTTACCCTAGTTCTGGGACCACCAATTTGGTTCTGGGTTGGAGCTATAGATGAGTCAAGTGAAAAATCCGAAATAAAATGTTAGCTATTTAAATCTGGCCATGCACAAAAAGTAATAGATTGTGACCAAGGAGAATTTAGAAAATCTATTCATGTGATTCAGCTCACGAACAGTTTAAGAGATACAATTCAACACCTATTCATGATGGAAACTCCTGGCAAACAAGGTAGAGGAAGGAACTTCTGGCTGTGTAGAACTCAGCTACCAGTCAGTCAATATCACACTAGTATGAGTGAGTCATTAGAATTGCCCCTTTAAAGTTGTGAACGGGATAGGGAGGTAACTATCACGACTCCACCTGATACCTTTAAAGGAATTAAAAGCAAATAGTTTGGGGGACTTCCCTGGTGGTCCAGTGGTTAAGGCTCCGAGCTCCCAATGCAGGGGGCACGGGTTCAATCCCCGGTCAGGGGAACTACCATCCCGCATGCCTCATGGCGTGGCAAAAAAAAAAAAAAAATAGCTTGGGAAACTTCTCTCTGACAAAAGGCAGCCTTACCAAAGGCAAAAACACAAGCCACAGGCTGGGAGGAGATACTTGCAATGCGTAAAATTGACAATGGGTTGGTATCAGAAATACAGAAAGAACTCACGTGAATCAATACGGAAAAGACAGACAAATCCAATAGATAAATGGATCAAGAACACGGACAGGCCTTTCACGGCTGGAGGGGAGGCGCTGGGGAGAAATGGCTCCAAAACCTATGAAAAAATGTTCAGCCTCATTAGTGGTGTGGAAAATGCAAATTCAGACCACAATGAGATAGCATTTCACACCCACCAGATGGGCAGACTTTTGTAGTCTTGGACGGCTGCCTCTTGGGGCTCCTGGATACGGGGGCTGAGGGGGCGGTGTGGGAGGAAGAGGAGACCGGGTGCCCCGCACTCCCAGTAGGGAGGCTCATTCCAGACTCCTTTTGTCCTTGGACTTGGCTCTGGCTGGGACCGTGAGTGGTCCCAAAGCGGTGCTGTTTGGGTCCTACCCCAGCCCCTCCCCGCTCCCCTTTGCCCCTCCACCCCAGACCCTTGGGTTCTGCGAGACTGCTTCCTCAGAATCTGCCGGATTCCCTGGCCTGCCTGCCCTCCCCCCGCCCCCCATATCCCTAAAGCTCAGAGAGGCTGAAGGGAGGAGGGTGGGGCTCTCCCTCCCAACATACTGCAGCCCAGCTGTGAGCAGGGAGCAGGCATCAGACACCGAGGCCAGCCTCTGGCGGTCCCCTCACCTCCCCTGCAATGGCTCTGCTTCTGGCCCGAGCCTTCTCCCATCTGCCACTTGGTGAGTCCAGCGGGGCTCCCAGGAGCCTGGGGTAGGACCAGTGTGGACATGAGCCCTGTTCCTAGGAAAGAAACTTCTCCCACTGCTCCAGACCAGGATCTGGTTGCGGGAAAATGTGGCCAGTAAGAACCCCGACCCAGTAACCGCACTCCGTGCCTGAGCAGAAGGTTTCTCATCCCCCTCCTCTAATCTGCACGCACATGGAGCCTCTGAGCAAGGAGGATTGACATTTCCAGACCCTGGGCCACATTTTACCTTTCTGGGCTGGACCATCTCACTCCTCCTTAATTACGGGGATTCTATTATCTTCCTCTTAGGTTCTTCTGGCAGGAGAGAGGGATGGCAGAGTGCTTTGTAAGGTGTTGTGCTCCCAGTGGTACTGTATGGACTCATTCTTACTATGGTGTAAATGACTAAGGGGGAGTAATGAGGTGCCTGCCCTGGGAAGGTGAAAAGGTGCATACCCAGAACTGGGTTTTAGCCCTGGGTGGGCCACCACCTCAAATGTGTGACTGTGGCCATGAACCACTTACCACCCCAGATCTGTTTTCTCATCTGTTAAAAGAAAGGGCCTGGTGAGATAGCCCTAAGACGCTTCTGGTCTTTACAATTGTATGGGAGATTTGCTTCCTAATATGAGTACGGATAATAGCTGCCTTTTCTCTGCATGTACTCTGTGCTGATCCTGCATTCTCTCTAACCGGTTCAGGGCCCTAGGAGGTGGCCTTGATTATCCTCATCTCTTGTCGAGGGGCAGGGCCCAGAGAGATGACTAAGCCTTGAGCTATTAGGCAAACACTGTAAATCCTGCACAAATGCCTTTCTTTTGTTCGAATGTGTTTTAAGCTATTGGGACAGTCGGTGGAGGGAAAGTGTCTCTAAGAGAGAGTCAGATTGTGTCTGACTTGTGATCTAGAAAGTCAGATCAGGGGCTGGAAACTACAGGAAATTAGCAGAAAAATCCATCCCCAGTGAAGGTCTGTGCCTGATGAGGGGACTGGGCCCCATCTCAAGTGGTCCTTTAGTTGCCATGACAACCTCCTCCTGTTGGGAAGGATGCAGTCCAGGTTTGACCCTGGGAGTCAGGAGTCTTGTCACCTGCCCACTCCTCCTCCCTCCGTGTCTCGACAGGAGGCCACGTGGGCCTGGGATCCAGCCAGACCCACTCCTGGCTAGGAGGGTGGAGGGGCAGCTGACCAGTGCATGGTGGCCCCTGAGGGAGGGGGCAGGCCAGGCCCGGAAGAATGTAAGCCCCAGACATTGCCTGGGGGAGCTGAGTCCAAACGGCCCCCTGTCACGAAGCAGGAAGCTTCTGTGTTGGCGCTACGTCCCCCACTGGACGTGGGACGGGCCTCATCACATGCTGTTCCCTTGGGTGTCTGAGAACCGGGGGTGGGGACACCGAGACCCATCTATTTCTTGCCCACCTTGAACCCAGGCGGCAGATGGTGGCTGATTTGGGGGCTCTGGGCTCCCACCCCCTGCAGTCGGAGCAGCCTCTCTTTGATTTGTTACCTGTTGGGGTCCCAGAAGCCATTGTGTGTAGGAAAAAGACTTCTTCCTGTTAAAAAGGCATTTGAGGGCTTCCCTGGTGGCGCAGTGGTTGAGAGTCCGCCTGCCGTTGCAGGGCACATGGGTTCGTGCCCTGGTCTGGGAGGATCCCACATGCCGCCGAGCAGCTGGGCCCGTGAGCCATGGCCGCTGGGCCTGCGCGTCCGGAGCCTGTGCTCCGCAGCGGGAGAGGACACAGCAGTGAGAGGCCCGTGTACCGCAAAAAAAAAAAGGCATTTGATGGGACCTCCCTGGCAGTCCAGTGGTTAAGACCCTGTGCTTCCATTGCAGGGGGCACGGGTTTGATCCCTGGTCAGGGAACTGAGATCCTGCATGCCATGGGGCACAGCCAAAAAAAAAAAAAGAAAAAAGGGCATTTGATAACTGCTGCTCTGGGCCCTCTCCAACATGAGGTCAGGCCCATGGTCCTCCAGACTGAGATTCGACCTCTTACAGAGAACTCAGGAGACCTGGTGTCAGAGGAAGCTTCCCACACTCATGTCCCAGCTCCCCTAAACAGCCATCAAGAGGCAGATGGCGCCACGAAGAGACCAAGGCCTTTCCTGGAGCCCAGATGACCCCTGAATAGAAGCTGAAGCTACCTTGGGCCTTCCCCTTGCCTTTCGGAGGGATAGAGGGGAAGGGGCCTGCCCAGGTGCATGCAGGGAAAGGTCAGAGCTGATGCCCAGGCTTCTTCGCCTGGGCTTCCTCTGATGCACTGCCCCGTCCAGACCTCCGGCCTGGGGACTTTGAATTCTGCCACCATTTTCCTCTGAAAGCCCCAAGACCAAAGTGACTATGGCCCCTTCTTGCTGTCTTTGGGGCACCTCATCACCTCTCCTGAGCCTGGACCAGCGCTGCAGGAGGGGGAGGCCCCAGCCCAGGGCCAAGGCCGTGGGCGCTCTACCCAGCAGAGTCAGGCAGCCCCTCCCATATTCTGGAGGCTCTCGGTCAGCCAGCTTTGCTTTATGGCCCCTGAACCTTGACCTTGGGCTTGGAGCCTTGTTAAAAGGGATTCTTTCCCACTGACACAGAGTGATGGTGGCAGTACTGACGCCACATGTCCAAGAGGATCGGGAATCAGAGCTCGTCTCCCTGGGCTGTGCCTGGTGTCAGCTTTCAGATCCAGGCAAGGCCGCCTGCCAGCTTTGCGGGACCCTGGAGATATTTATGATTTCTTTCTGGATGAGGAAAAAAGAGGAAGAACACTTCAAACAATAACTTCAGTTTAAGAACACAAGCCTCAGAAATCCAACCAAAAGAAGCAGCTGGATCAGTGAACCCTGAAAGATAAAACATATGCAGGGATGACCCTCCCCCCAATTTCTCGATCCCCCAAATGGCTGCAGAGACTGGATCTCTTATTTCTGTTGTGATAAACCCACCTTTAAGTCCTGAGGGATGTTCCTGGAAGGCTGGAAATCACTCCGCTGAGCAAATGGTCCCACAGCCACCTTCATCCAAGCACCCGCCAGCTGTGGGGACCCTACTCCAGCCCCAACCAAGGACCAAGAAGTCCTTTATCCTGCGGGATTCTGGCTGTCCCATTCTCATGCCGTGGGTTTCTGGGGACGGACTTCCCCCAGCCGTGCCAGTCTGAAGGAAAGCCACTCCACAGCCCATTGGGAGCAGTGCTGATGAGAAAGTCATTCATTGTGTCAAGCAAACCTGCCATCACTTGCTATAACTCACCTGTCCAGAGACACAGCCACAACAGGGCCGGATCAGCCTCAGGGGGCCCCAGGGTCCAGGCACTAAAGCGTACACACTTTTCTTGGGTGCACTCACCGACGCTACAGTTCTAACTCCCTTGCTGAGGAGGTTTCCAACGCCGCCAGAGCAATCAGAAACCAGGAATCGTTAAGGAAAGAGCGCTGGCTTTGGAGCATCTGGAGCCATTTGGAGCATTTGGAGATCTGGTTCCTGCCCCTGCCTGTGGGGCCTGGGGCAACTTCACAACCTCTCAGAGTCTCCGTTTTCATCATCTGTAACAGAGGAACCAAAACACCTGTGGGGAGGATGCGTAATGCACACGGTGACGCCCGAAGAGCGTTAGAGATGCCCAGGAAGTATGTCTTTCGTTACTACATCATCATCAACACAGAAAGGACTCGGGGAGAGCAAGAATCCAGACCCAGAATCCAGTTCAGGAATCCCGGTGGTTAGTGAGGGCGGAAGGAGGGGTGCAGTGGAGACGTTCATTTCAGGGGTGAGTGCCCTCCACACTTGGGTGCGCTGTGAGTGGTCAGCACAGGTGTGCTGTAAACCTCCACTCTGGGGGCTGGGCAGTCAGGTGCTTCTTAGATGAGTTTCTCTCCAAAATGGTCCAAATACCAAAGGCTTTGCTGGCCAGAAGGCTGGATCTTTGCTGCCTGGAGGGTCCCGAGGACGCTGTGCTCTCTCCGGCTGTGCTGTCCTCCTGACGGCTTCTGGATATCCGAGCAACTGCCTCGCCCAGCATGGACCCAGGAGAGTTTGTCCCTTCCTGCATATCCTTCCTGCGCAAGCGCGAGTACCAAAGCCCATGGCAAAGGTCTGGATTGGGCCTCATGAATACACAGGGCAGGGACTATTGTTCCATTTTATTGTGGAGGAAAGCTGAGGGCCCAGTGTGGGTGCTCCTCACCTGGGCTGTGGATTGCCCGGACCCACCAAGTGGCCTCTCCAGCCCAACAGGATGCTTTCCAGGGGATCACCTTTCACCACAGAAGCCAGGGAATGGGCCACCGTGATATGATCCATTTGCTTGCAGGAAGCACAGCCTGGCTCCTTTTCCCACAGGAGAGAGAAGGGGAAAGGTGGATGCCCAGCTGATGTGCTTTCTGGCTCCAGTTACGGTTACTGGCTCAGAGAACAAAAGGCTGAAAGGGAGCATCCAGTCCATCCCTGCATCTGACTGATGGGAAGCTGAGGCCCAGAGAGGGCTGAACTCTGCCTGAGGACACACAGCACAATTCCTAATGCTGACTCCATTCCTGGTCCATCAGAAGGCATATGCTCCCAGAGCAGGGGACCAGCCCCCTGGATTTAAGAGCTCCTCCTCCTGCAGCCTCTTCTGGCTCATTTGGGTCCCCATGAGGGGTGTAGGTGGGGTGGGAGGGTTCCTGGCCTTCCCCAGAACACATTGGGTTTTTGCTGCAGTTCTGTGTGACCTGGGGAGGTCCTCTCCCACTCTGAGCTGCCCTTAACACAGCTATAAGTTGGGACCATGGATTGTGGGGCCTCACTGGCCACAAAGGTACCAAGAGATGTCAAAGATGCGAAAGGGCTTTGTAAACCCTGGGGCCCGTGGAAATGGCGAATGCTTCTGAGCTTCCACCCACGTGTCAGAAATAGGACCAGACATGGACTTCCCTGGCGGTCCAGCGGTTAAGACTGCGCTTCCACTGCAGGGGACACGGGTTTGATCCCTGGTCTGGGAACTAAGATCCCGCATGCCGTGTGGTGCGGCCAAAAAGAAGAAAGAAAGAAAGAATAGTATCAGACAGAGACACAAACACAATGTGCACACAAATGTCCACGCGCAGAGACACTCCCATGTAGACCCCCTGCCTTAGACCTGAGTGTATCCACATTAATGCTCACTCCCACGCGCACCCTTGAATGTCTGCATTCTGGTACAGGGACGTGGCCTGTGGGTTGGTCTCTCTCTATGCCCCCTCCCACACCCCCTCCCCAGCAGCAGGGCCCTGACCCTCTTGGAGCCACTGATGCTGCTCTGATGCCCCTCCCTGCGTGCCAGCCCCTCTGGCCCCGCAGTCCCCATCCCATGCCACTGCCAGATTGGGTTTCTTCTCAATAGGGCCCAGCTGCCTTCTAGGGAAGGAGGGCAAAGGGACCATGTCATCCCTACATAGCAGCGGGACTCTACTCACTTTTGGGAAGGGTATCATTTCTTAAAGAATTGCATTTATTTAATTCCTGTCTTTTCCCCGCAGAAGTCGAGGGCCCTGATGTTTTAGAAAGGAAATGCCATGGTGCCCTCAGCTGGGGTGAGGGGCCAGGACGGCATCTGGGGAAAGGCTGTGGAGCCCCACCCCACAACCCTGGGGGTAGGACTTCCAGACGACAGCAGGGTGGGGGCCACCGAGGGCAGGGCTCCAAGGAGCCCCCTGGGACTTCAGGTGTTTTCAGCAGGCCAGTTCCTGAGGCTGCCAGGATGATGGCTAAGAGCCAGTGGCAGCCCCTGACTCCCTGGGTTTGAATCCAGCCTCTGGCACCTACTAGCTGTGTGACTTTGGGCAAGTTACCTAACCTCTCTGTGCCTGGGTTGCCTCATCTGTAAAACAGAGACAATAATGGTTCTTCCCTCATTGGGTTGTTGCGGGAATTAGACAAATTTACATGAAAAGCGGTGCATCAAGGTCTCGCCCTTCCATTAGCGTCTGGCAGATTGAGTGCTCTGCGAACTCCAGTTGCTTTTTCCTCTTTTGATCATTATTATGACCTGCATGGCTCCACATGGGCCAGACCCTCTGCTCTTGTGAAATCGGAAG
>NW_006796716.1:3822907-3829749 GCF_000442215.2 Lipotes vexillifer | reverse complement strand
TTGGTGAAATCGGAAGAGAACGTTTCCTCCCCTTCTCCCCTCCCACCATGACACAAGCGGGAATATAATGAACTTCAGCATCAAAACATCTTCCTTATCTCTACTTTAAACCCCTTCCGTTTTTCCTGACTTTGGTGGAAATGGAAAACAGCTGCTCAGGGGCTGCGGCGCTTGCTGTGTACAGTGAGGAAGCTCCCGGCACAGAGCTGCCAGGTGCACCTGGGACAGACGGCCCCCTGCGGGAGAGCAGTCCTTACCCTCCCCCGGGGCCCCTGCGGTCCTCCAAGGCAGGCTACCTGGACAATGAGCTGAGGGCCCCCTTCCATATCTGCTCACCCCCCTCCCCAGGGGTGGCACTGCTGCTTCCCAAGAGGACACACGAGCATCTTTGCAGCCCCATATGATGGAGGAATATTCTGCCCCCATTTTTCAGTATACGAGAATGGGTGAGACATGGCCCCACAGGGAAGAGGGGTACACAAGAGGTTCCCCTTCCACGCCGCCGAGTGCTGTCAGCAAGGTGTACACAGGATGCATGGCAATTGGTGGGAAGGTGGGTGCCTGATTCTGCCTAGAGTGGTCAAGGAAGGCTTCCTGGAGGAGGTGGTGCTTCACTAGGAATTCGCTAATCAATGGAGTGGTTGCAAGCCATTTCTAGATGCGATGACAAGATAGACAAATGCTAAAGGCCTAGAAGAGTTAGAGGTGCTCAGAGCGTGGCAAGTAGCCCATCCCAGGGGTGGGGGTTGTCCTCAGGGCATCGGGGAGCATCGGAGGCTGACATGTCAGATTGGTGGTTTAGGATGAGCAGGACAGCAGCTTGACGTGTTTTACATACACTGACCACACCTGTGTACTAGCGTCCAACTCAAGAAAGAGAATATTTTCATCATCTTAGAAGCCCTTCTCCTGCCTCTTCTGGTAACTGCCCCCCCCCCCAAGATAACCGCTAACCTGCAGGCCACTGCCTTTGACCTGTCCTGCCTGTGCTGGAATTTTCGATAAATGGACTCACACAGTGTGTGCTCTTTGGGGGTGGTCTGTCATCTTTGTGAAGTTCATCCACGCGGCTGCACGTGGTTTGCGTGCGCTTCTTACTGTGTCAATAGTCCATTTTGTGAATATTCAGTTTACCCAATTGGCCACCAATGGGAATTTGGATTATTTATAATTTTTGGTTATTTTGAGCAACGCTGCTCATTCTTGCATGTGTCTTTTGGTGAAAGGATTTATTCATTTTTGTATCTAGAGTTGGAATTGCTCCTCCTCAGCCCTGTTAGAAACTGCCACATTTTAAAACTGTGGTTATTCCATGGACATTCCATTGATGCTCTCTTAGAGTTCCAGTGGCTCAAACTCTCTCGGATACTTACATTGTTAGTCTTTAATTTTAGCCATTCTTGTAGGTGTGGCTTAATTTGCATTTCCTGATACGGCTAATGAGTTGACCCCTCCGCCTATGACTGTGGGCCATTTGGCATCTTTTTTTTAAAAATTTATTTATTATACTTTATTTTTGGCTGCGTTGGGTCTTCGTTGCTGCGCACGGGCTTTCTCTAGTTGCGGCGAGTGGGTGCTACTCTTCATTGTGATGCACGGGCTTCTCATTGTGGTGGCTTCTCTTGTTGCGGAGCACAAGCTCTAGGCGCGCAGGCTTCAGTAGTTGTGGCGCGTGGGCTTAGCTGCTCCGCGGTATGTGGGATCTCCCCGGACCAGGGATCGAACCCGTGTCCCCTGCGTTGGCAGGCGGGTTCTTATCCACTGTGCCACCAAGGAAGCCTTTTTTTTAAAAAAAATTTCTTCACCATCACTAAGATGTTTTTATTTGTTTTAATTTATTTTTAAAATAAATTTATTTATTTATTTATTTATTTTTGGCTGCACTGGGTCTTCGTTGCTGCGCACGGGCTTTCTCTAGTTGCGGCGAGCGGGTGCTACTCTTCCTTGTGATGCGAGGGCTTCTCATTGCGGTGGCTTCTCTTGCTGCGGAGCACGGGCTCTAGGTGCGCGGGCTTCAGTAGTTGTGGCTCGCAGGCTCTAGAGCACAGGCTCAGTAGTTGTGGCGAACGGGCTTAGTTGCTCCACGGCATGTGGGATCTTCCCAGACCAGGGCTCAAACCCATGTCCCCTACGTTGGCAGGTGGATCATTTGGCATCTTATTTTGTGGTTTTATGTATTCCAAGGACCTCTTCTACTCGGTGATAGGCCTCCTCATTCTCTTAATGATGTATTCTGACGAAAAGAAATTCTTAAATTTAATGTGATCCATTTTATCAAAGTTTTCTTTAATGTTAGTGCTTTTTGTGTCCTAAGAAACCTTTGTCTGTTCTGAGGTCATGAAGGTAAGTTACCTATTTTTTCTAAAACTGGTATTGTTGGAAATTCCCTGGCGATCCAGCGGTTAGGACTTGGAGCCTTCACTGCCGGGGCCTGGGTTTGATCCCTGGTCTGCGGCACTAAGATCCTGAAAGCCATACTGCCCTGCGAAAAAAAAAGCTGTATTGTTTTTCTTTTAACATTTAGATCTACAATCCATCTGGAATCGACTTTCATGTGTAGTGTGGGTTAGGGTTCAGATTCTTTTATTTTACTTTTCAATTTGGATGTCCAATTGACCCAGCACCATTTATTGGAAAGTCCATCCTTTCTCTCCTGTACTCATATGTGCCTTTTTAATAAACCAGGTGAATGTTTAAGTGTGGGTCTCTTTGTCTATCTTTGCACCAATAATACAGTGTCTTAATTACTGTAGTTTTATAATAGATCTCATTTCTGGTCCTAAAAGTCTTCCACTTTTGTTCTATTTGTTCTAGATTGCCTTGGCTATTCTTGGACCTTTGCATTTTCATATATATTTTAGAATCAACTTGCAAATTTACACGCACACACACACAACATACACAAAGCCTTCTGAGATTTAAATGGGACTGCATTTAATTTATAGATCAAGTGGGAGAGAGTTAACATCTATAATATAAGGCCTTCCAATCCATGAACGTATCTTTCCATTTATTTAGATCTTCTTTAATTTCTCTCAATGATGTTTTATAGTTTTCAGTAGATTTATTCCTAGATAATGTGATGCTTTTGTGAATGATGTTATTGTCAATATATAGAAATATGGTTGATTTTCTTTTTAATTGAAGGCAAGCTTTTTATTTTATTTATTTATTTATTTGGCTGTGCTGGGTCTTAGTTGCTGTAGGCAGGATCTTTTTAGTTGTGGCACGGGGGATCTTTAGTTGTGGCGCGCAGCATGCGGGATCTTTAGCTGCATCGTGCACGACCTAGTTCCCTGACCAGGAATCAAAACTAGGCCTCCTGCATTGAGAGCACAGAGTCTTAACTGCTGGACAACCAGGGAAGTCCCGGAATATGGTTGATTTTTATAAACTGTCTTTGTATTCCATCAACCTTTTGCTAAATTAACTTAATAATTCCAATAATTCCCTTTAGATTTCATTGGGGCAAAGATGCTTTGGGGTGTGATCCAGCCATGGTACAAGACCCAACAATCTTGAACTCTGGGCTGGATGTGGAGGTAGAGAGGGAGGAAGACAGACTTGGACAGTTAGGTCAGCAGAGTTTTTAGGGCCATGGTGGGGTGAAGAAATCACAAACTTCACCCCTGTCCAGCCATGGTCCAGTCACTGTTTTCACATCACGTTCAGAGTTGCTGCCCCAGCCAGGGCACCTAGCCCAGCCCACCATGGCCTTATGGGAATGGAAGGCCTGGGTTCTGATTCTGGCCTTTAATCGACAAGCTGTGTGACCTTGAGTGCATTGCTGAACCTCTCTGAATCTCATCATCCCTTTATGAGTGAGGGACACATGCCAGGGTATTTCTGCCTCTCACCCTGCAGGTGACTGATTAACATTAGTGAATTGGTTTCACTCACCAGTGTTGTCCCTTTTCCCCACGGGGGGTTTCTGAACATCGCTGGAAAACTCTGCAGTCCAGGGGCTGCTGGTGTCGGGGGTGGAGGTGGCCAGCTACCACTGTGCTCGGAGCAGTTTCAGCGCAGCTGGTCCTTTGGGGATTTGTGTTTCTACAGCGATGACACCCATACAAGGCTGCCCCTCTCCAAGAAGAAACTCAAATTACTTTTCAATAAAAACGCTTGGCAGAAGTTCTTGAAAAAATATCTGGCTTTCTCTGTGATCCGTGATATAGAAAAAGATGAAATTTAATTATTCTGTCCTGTCCATTAGCCCCACGGCTGGGCCTGGCAAGCAGCCACAGCTCCATCCAACCAGCAGGCTCCCGGACCCCGACGGGCTTTGTTGCTCTGGCATGTGTGGAGGAGCACAGGGGGGCCCAGGGCAGGGCCCCCATCTTTGGCCTGGCCTTGTCCTTTACACGCTTCCTTCTGGGGTATGTGTCTTAGAAAAATCCGATCTGTCTGCAAGTACCTGGACAAGCGGTTCTCTACAAGTTAAATGGAAAGGTGGCTTCCCAGGCCCAGGGAAGGTTTTTTAATTATTATTAATTAATTAATTATTTTTGGCTGAGTTGGGTCTTTGTTGCTGGGCTCGGGCTTTCTCTAGTTGTGGCGAGTGGGGGCTACTCTTCATTGCGGTGCGCGGGCTTCTCATTGCGGTGGCTTCTCTTGTTGCAGAGCACGGGCTCTAGGCGTGCGGGCTTCAGTAGTTGTGGCTCGCGGGCTCTAGAGCACGGGCTCAGTAGTTGTGGCGCACGGGCTTAGCTGCTCCACGGCATGTGGGATCTTCCCGGACCAGGGCTCGAACCCGTGTCCCCTGCATTGGCAGGCGGATTCTTAGCCACTGTGCCACCCAGAAAGGTATTTTACAAAATTCCTACCAGGTCCTCGCTGCTACCCACGGAGCTAGGCTCAGAACACCAGAGGGCACTTAAGAGCTGCAGGCTGAATTGGAAACACCAGGACTGGAAAAATCTGGAATGATCATGTCTTGGTGGCACCATCTCTGGAACTCCAGCCTGCAGCTGGCTTGTTTCCTGCCAGCTCATGAATAGATACCATTTTGTATATTTTCCAA
Organism: Lipotes vexillifer; assembly: GCF_000442215.2. Taxonomy (NCBI): domain Eukaryota; kingdom Metazoa; phylum Chordata; class Mammalia; order Artiodactyla; family Lipotidae; genus Lipotes; species Lipotes vexillifer. The sequence continues at coordinate 3,824,729 of NW_006796716.1, read as the reverse complement.
ACAGCATCATAAGCACGTTTCATGTTTTCACCCAGTTAAAAATTTAAATTACATTATGTATATTAAATATATACATTGTTTAAAATGCCAGTAGCTCTTCAAGCCTTACCATGAGAAAGGAGAGTCCCCTGTACCCCTCTTTACCCCTAATTTTCATTCCCTAGAGTCAGGCTTTTGGCGGGGGTGAGCTTACCTCCATAGCTCTTGTCACATTAGGGAAACAGATCACTCAGGACCTCCTTATTCCTGTGGTGCCCTGTGTGCACCCATGGCCAGTCTAGCTGGCCTGCCCTACCCCTGTCCCCGCAGTATCTTACCCTATTGACCTCCTTGGAGGTTTTTTCCCCTAGGAGTCTTGACTAGGGTCAAAGGTCTCCCGGGGGATTTTAGGGGTCTCTTCCAGCTGGGCCCCGTTGGGTTGGCTGCAGGTGACATCCACCCTGCGTATGCCCCGTATCTGCAGACCATTTCAGAGACCTCTCAGAGGGAGCTGGGCCTCTGGGGACCGGACCATCCAAGTGCCCTGGCTGCGCCTGTCAGGGTCTCGTGGCCCAAGCAGGAAAGGGATGGGTGAGGTAAGCAGAAGCTGGAGGCACCAAGGTGGGGTGCCCTGGGAGGAGGAACAGAAAGAGAGAGGCAGAGAGGGCAGCCGGCTGGCGAGGGCAGGAGCAGAGAGTCCAGGAGCCCGAGGCCCCTGGAGCTGAGCAATGTAAACCCCTTTTACAGATGGGGAAACTGAGGTGCAGAGAGAAAGAGGGCCTCGCAGGCCACACAGTGAGTTAGTGGCCTCTATAGTGCTCTCTCTACTGACCACGCCAAGCAGTCAGTTTCTCTCTCTCTTACACACACACACCAGTTCGCCTGGCACATCCACCCTTCTGATATATTGGCAGAGACTTCCCAACACAGGTTCTGCCGCTGTGTCCTCAAAACTAGGGAACACTCGCGGGCCTGTGTGTGCTGGGAACGTGGGAATCCTCAGAATCCCAGAGAGTTAGAGTCTGCATCTCAGGGAGGGGTAACCGGCCCAGAGCCAGGCGGCAGGGCCTCGGCAAGTCACACAGCCAGGATTGTCCCCACCAGGCCCATCTCCGTATTTCCACTGCTCCGAGGAATAGTTAGAGAAAGTCAAATGCATAATTTAATTGCTGTCGCTGACAGAATGCCAGGGGAACCATAAAACCCGCCCAGTCTCAGAGTGCCTGCCCGGGCAGGTGGCACAGGGAAGCTGAGCTGGCAGCCTCGCCCCTGCCCGCTGGCTGGGCCTCTGTGCGGCTGGGAGCTGGACCCCCCTGTGCCTGCTGACAGCCAAGCAGCTCCCCACAGGCCAAGCAGGGTGCCTGGTGCCAGAGCAAACTAGGTCCGGGCCCAGCACACTTTCCAGAAATAGGTTTCTGGGAGAGCCCAAGGCTCACCCCTTCCCCTGCTGGCCTTCCCCCCCTGCAGCGAGTCCTATTTGTTGCCTCACACCCTGGAAATGTGTTCACAGCTCCTAAATGCCTCAGGAATGCTCACTGGGTGGGGCTGGGGTTCTGACTGACACCTCACCCATGGCCATCCTGCCCCCCACCTTCCTGCTGGGCCCCAGGGTGGGGTGGTGCCCTCCTGTGTGTGGAGGGGACAGCTGAGGCTCAAACAGGGAAGTTCTCCAGGCCAGCCCTCCTCCAGACCCAGCGCCTGTTCTGCTCTTGGGTCTTCGCTGCGATGGCAGGCACCCCATTCATGCTGCCCTGCCACCCACCCATCAGGATCAGCACGGGGTCACCAAGGGGCTCATGGGCAGCCATGGTGCCTCCAGGTGGATGAAGGGATGGTTGGGGAT
>NW_006796716.1:3821251-3822897 GCF_000442215.2 Lipotes vexillifer | reverse complement strand
GTGGGGGATGGGTAGCGTGGGGGGGGGGTGTGTGAAGGGAGGGGTGGGGGATGGATGAATGGGAAGGTGGGTGGGTGGAAAGTAAGGTGGAGGGTGGAGGGTAGGGTGGGTGGAATGACAAATGGGACCCTGTTTGTTTTGATGTCTCTTTCCCATGAAGGGCCTCCTTCAGAGGCACAGGAATCCTGGACCATCTGTATTTAGGAGGGAGGTACTAAAAGCCCCCTGGGGCTCTTTCCGTGTGTTTTGGCCTTGTTGACTGGAGGCCATTGTACAGGAGGTGCGGGGGTGGGGGGAAGGGGGCCTCCCCAGGTATCAGCGCCTGTGGGCCTTTCCCCTTGGGTGGGTCGCTGAGCCCAGAGAGTACCCTCTCCTTTTCCTGATCTCCAAGCCCTCCTGTGTCTGCGAGCCTGGGACTTGGCCCCCGGCTGCCTTTCACTGCGAAGTCTCCTCTGCCCATCTCTCTGCTTTGTGGTTTGTACCTTTTTCTCCCTTCACCATCCCTTTCCTGGGAGGAACTAGAGGGAAACATGTGTGTTCGATTCCCCATGTTTAACCAGAAAACCGCCTCCTTTCTCGTTGATCCTTTGTGAAGTCCTGCCCCGTCCCCGAGTCAGACAACTGTATACATTCTTCTGGTTGTTTTAAAGTTACAGTGTTTACGCCTCAGTCTTTAATCTCTTTTATGTATCGGGGTTCCTGACAAGGTTTTATTGGGGGAGGAAGAGTTCTGTTCCTAAAAAAGGCTTATAAACCACTGACTGGGCCCAGCCCAGGGTAGATGGGGAGGGAGATGAGGGTGAGGGGAACACTGTCAGCCCACATAAAGCCAGGTAGGGCTGGTGAGCAGAAAGTGGGGGCTGTCAGCACCCCTGGCCCCAAGGCTGGGCGCCCCTGGGGAGGACACGGCCTGAATCACCTGTTCCCATGGTCCTAACACCCTGGTGTCTCCTCACATCTCTCACAGAGCACTCATTCTTTTAAAATAGGGACATTTACAAGGTGGTTTGCATTCAGCGACAGAGATGGGGGACAGACAAGGTTGATGATGGGGGGCCGGGGGCCTCGCTGTGGCCAAGGGGGCCTCTGAACACCAAGTGGGACCTGCCGAGTTACCCTAATACCTCTCGTGTGTCTGTTTAACCAGAATGGGGTTCCTGTAGGGTCAGGCTTTGAACTGAGGGAGGAATCTGAGCATCTCTTGACTTCTAGAGCAATAAAAGCTCCTTAGAACAGCTTTGAACCATCTATTTCCTCATTAAAGAGCTCTGGGTCTCTGGGGGAGACAGACATAAATAGATGATTACAGCCCAGGGAGATGTATGCCTGGGAGGTTAACAGTTACTGGTCTCCTAATTGGCCTTCCGGCTCCCAGGCCCTCCCACTCCCACCCATGGGACACTTCCGCTGCCAGAGTGAGCTTTTAAAAATGCAAATCTGACCTTGGCTTTCACCCCTTTCAACAGCAGCCCATTGGCCTCAGGATACTGCCAAGCTCTTCCCCCCAGGCCTCCTGTGTCAGGGCCCAGCCCACTGCTCCAGCCCTGGTGGCCCGCAGGTGCGCTCGGATAGGCCAGGCTGCTGGCAGACGCTCCCCTGTTCTGTTCTCCTTGGGGCCTCAGCCCTTATTCTTCCTTCTGCTGAAC
>NW_006796716.1:3818291-3821130 GCF_000442215.2 Lipotes vexillifer | reverse complement strand
TGCTGAACCTGACCAGTCATTGTGCATCCCTCAGGCCTCACCTTAGATGCCACTGCCTCCAGGAAGCCCTCCTGGACCACTGCCCACCCCAGATGGGCTTTGACATCCCCCATGATGCTCTTTTGCACATTCTGTTCTTATAGCCCTTACCAGCCTGTGTCTATTTGCCTGTATCCTTCCCCAGACTGTAGTTCTCAAAGTCAGGGAGCGTGTCTCATTTACTATCCATTCATCAACTATCAGATAATTTTTGAGCCTCTATTTTGTGCCAGGCACTGAAATTCATGAACAAACAAAATAGACAAAGACCCCGCCCATACGGCACCCACAGACAGCAACCCAGGTGCTGGCTCAGACAATTCACTGAGTAAACAGACAGTACTCTGTGCTGTGGATGCCCAGAAAGGAGGGTCAGAGGTCAGGCAGACTGCATGGAGGAGGGGGCGCTAAGGATAAGGCTCTGAAGGTTGGGTAGGAGTTTTGCTGGCAACAGCTCAGAGATTTCCCTGCCTGCCTGACCAGAGGCTATCCTGTGGCTGGGCTGCTCTCTCCCCAGGATCTACTCCACTCTCACCTCTTCTCTTTCAGAATGCATGAACTGTACCCGGCTCAGTGACATGAGTGACCGGCTGACCACGCTGGAAGCCAAGGTCAGATGGTCTGGGGATAATGGGCCTAGGGAGCTGGTTGGGGAGGGGCTTGCATCAGCCCCAGGGAGCCCAGCAGGACTGAGCAGCCTGGTCCTGAGGGATGGGTGCTGTTTGGGGCTTCAGTGGCCCGGGGTAACCTTCTCTGGGCCGGGCCAGTCTCCTGGGGTTGGGGAAGGGAGTGGGGTGAGCAAGAAACCTGAGGGTCCCAGGTGTGAGGGATGCTGGGGAAGATGCTGGGATGTACTTCTGGTACCCGAGACTTTAGAAAAGGTCGGGTCCCCAGGCTGGCTGGTCTGATGGACATTTTCCAGGCACCTGAAACCTCCACGTGGTTTGGCAGAGCATTGGCTGACAGCCTGCTCTGGCCCAGGCCCAGTACCCACACTCACTGGGGTGTTAAAAGTCACAGCTCTGGGGGAGGACTGGCACAGTGCCGGCTGTCCCCTGCCCACTTAGCCCTCGCCCATGCCCTCCCGCCATGAGCAATTCCTCCCCTGGTCCTCCCACCCTGACACCTCCCTCTGCCTAGAGAGGCTGTACCACGACCATGGCCAAGGCCACGGAAGCGGGCTGGGGGTGGGGCTTACTCTCTGGCCCTGAGGGTGAGGGTCATGACCCCTCTGTAGACCTCAGGGGACTACAGAGGTGGGGGGTCGGGCTGTCCCAGTAATTGCTCTGCCTTGGCAGGTCCCTTCCTAGCTCTGGGCCTCAGTCTGCTGCCCTGTAAAATGGAAATTGAAGGAGACATTTCCCGGCCCCTCACTGGGTCATTCTGAGGCTGGTGGACAGGAGTGAGCTCAGGTGGCTCCTGGGTCGGGGAGCAGGAGAGGTTGCTCGAGACGGGTGTGCAGAGGTGGCTGCCACTGCGTTTCTTCTGGATCCCCAGGTAGGGGGTGGGAGACTCCTGTCTCAACTCCTGTGTCTTATCTGGATCACCTTCCAGCTGCCCACCTGCCTGCTTCATGCCCAAGTGTCCTCTGGAGGAACTGGGCCCCTGGGAGCTTCGTCAGCCCGGTCAGAGGGCCCTGAGAGGCGGCAGCCTGCAGAGGGAGGGGGACACAAGCCAGGCTAGCAGCCAGGACAGCCCCGCAGCCTCAGGGGCTGTGCTGAGGTCAGGTGAGCCCGCAGGGGTCAGAGAGAACACGGAGCTGGGCTCAGGGGCTGGGGTCAGGTGGGTGAAGGCAGAACCAGGCAGGCAGACCCCAGATGGGGAGTCAGAACCCAGGCAGCTGGCATAAGAGAGCAGTAACTCTGAGGCCTGGAAACTGCAACTTCTGCTTCTGCAGACAAGAAACCTGTTTTGGCATATCAGAAGGGATGTGTTCAGTGGCAAGTAACAGAAACCCAGCCACTGGCAGCTTATTCCTTACCATTTATTGTTAGTTCAATAGGAAGTCCAGAAGTTAGTGGTCTCAGGATTGGTTTGGTGGCTCAAGAACCCAGACTCTTCACAGCCTTCCTCTCCATCTCCTTAGTGAATTGGCTTTTGGTCTCATGGTCAGTGCCTCATGGTTACAAAGTGGCTGCTGCAGCTCAAGGCCTCACATCCTTATACCTTATTCAAAGGCAGGAAGTAGGGGGGGAAGTAAAGCACCCCAACAGATTCATTATGTGTCATTGGCCAGCACTGGGCTATATGCCTACCTCCTAGTTGCAAGGGAGATGGGAAAATGAGTAATTGGCCAGTCATGATTCCTCCTCTGGGGCACACCCGCAGGCACACAGTAGGGGATTCTGGAGCCAGAGAAGAGGAGGAGGTTGGAGGCCAGGCGACCACAAGGGACTGTTCCATTTACACTCCACATGGTGCCTGAGTTGCCAAAGGACCCAGACCTAGGAGCTCATCTAGATTCCTGCCACCTTCTTTTCCTGGGACAGGCTGGAATGGCTGTTGGGTGATGGTGGGGTAGAAGGCCAGCAGAAAAAGTTCCCTACCTTCCTTCCTCTCCTGCCCCTCAGTTTACACTCTGACTCCAAGGACCAGACTGAGTGGGAGGCAGCCCGAGGGCATTTCCCTGAGTGAGGGTCACAAGAGCCTCGGAACTCGGCCACTCTCCAGTGCAGGAGGGCGGCGTCCTAGCCAATCAGCCAGGCCGCCATGACGTCATCAGAGCCATTGCCCTCCAAGGCTGGCCGAGGTCTGGTTTTCTTGGGCTAAGTCACCACGCCCACTGCTGCCCACCCTGGTG
>NW_006796716.1:3816090-3818233 GCF_000442215.2 Lipotes vexillifer | reverse complement strand
GCAGGAATGGGGTCAGTTTCTCTGGGAGGTTGGCCATGGCCAGGCCAGGAGGACTTGGACTCTGGTGGGGGCTGATTCTAACTTGACCGTGACCAGGGCTGCTCTGCCCAGGTCTGTGGTCTCTGTGGGCCTTGGTGTCTGCGTGGGAAGTGCCCCAGGAAGAAGTGAGCCGGGTGTCTGGTGCAGGGCTAAGGCTGCAGGTGGCAGGTCCCCTTGGGAGCTCTGCCGCAAAAGGAGAGCTGGGCCTGACCTCAGGAGCCCAGGCCGGGTGCCCCCTCCTTTATCTTTCCAAGCTGCTCCAAACCCCCTACTGCTCCTGGCTACTCCCTGTTAAATATTTCCATCTGGAGGTTCCCCCGAGACACTGCATCTCAACTCACCCCCCGGACTGATCACCTTCACCCCCAAACCTGCCCTCTCCTGCGCCCCTGTTTGACTGGTGGCAATCCCACCATCCCCGGAGCCAGGCCAGAAACAAGGGAGCTACCCCTGCCTTCGCCCACCCTCCTGCCCCCAAGCCCTGGGGCGCCAGGTACTGACAGTTCTCCCCGCCTCCATCCTCACACCCACGGCTCTGGGTCCCACATCACGGGCACCGACAGACAAGTCTCCTTCCCCTGCCGCCCAGCTCCTCCGCTTGGCTGTGGCCGGTCAGCTTCCCAGTGGACAGTCAGTAGTTGGGACAGGAATTGTAACCCTCCCTTCCTAGAGGGGGTTCCAGGGCTCAGGAGATGGGGTTCCACCCCCGAGCTGCTGTGTGATCTGAGCCAGCCGCTCCCCTTCTCTGTGCCTCCGTGAAGCTCCACTGAGGCCAAGGTTGTGGCCCGGCTGTGGGGCGGTGGGTGAGGCACCACATGGGGCCCTGGCCCCACCACCTACTTGCTGGGTGACCTTGGGCAAGTCACTTGCAGTCTCTGAGCCTCTATTTCCACCTCACCTGTGATGGGGCTGCAGTGGCCCTTCCTGCCTCATGAGCCCTTGTGAGGACCAGAAAGGAGAGGGGCTGAGAGACAGGGGCCCTGGGGGTCACCAGAGCCTCAAGGGTCAGGAACCCACTCACCCAACACAGATGGGGACCTGAGATCTGATGCAGGGGTGCCACTTTGTTCCCAAGAGTCCGCAGAGACTCTGTCACCCAGGCCCCGGAACACTGCAGAACTGGTGGGAGGGGGCGCTCAGAGGGACCCTTTCTGCACAGCCACAAAACCTCAGCCCAGCCAGGCCTGGGCGCTGGGAAGGCAGCCGTTTGTTCCCGTGACCCCCCCACCGTCCCAGCATCAGCAGGACTAACCGGGTTGCCCATGTATTGAGTGCTCCCGATCTCCCGTGGCCCTGCAGGGTCAGTGTTATCACCCCCATCTTGCTGATGGGAAAACTGAGACCCACAGAGGTCACGATGCTTGCACAAGGTCACACAGTGGTCACCTAGTAGGAGAGCAGAGATTCAAACCAGCCTGGCTGGTAGCAGGGTCTCAGCTTCCCCCATCACATGGCACTTAACCTGTGCTGGGCTCTGGGGACCCAGAGCAAGGAGGGCGCCCCCTCCCCAGGTGGTCCCTACTCCTGAGGGTGGGGCTGGTGGCATTGCTCCCACCGCCACCCTGGCTTTGGGCACAAAGTGATTGTACAGGAGCTGAGGGGACACACAGGAGGGGAGGTCCCCCTTCTGCCCAGAGGGTCAGACAGACACAGGGAGGAGGGGACAGCTCACTGGATCTCAGAATCTTCCGGGGGTCGTGGCTGTGGGCAGGCCTGGTGGAGGGCCCTGCAGGAGCTCGGGCTTGGAGGTGGGGCGGTCTTGGGCTTGAAGGGCACTGGGAGAGTTCAGGGCAGCTGGAGCACAGCGGGGTGGAAGAGACGCAGGTGAGGCCAAGGCAGGCGCCTGTGTGTGAAGTGTGTAGAGATACTGGCGGTGTTTAGGGGGGTTGCTTTGCAGGAGGTCCTCATGCACTGCTGTTGATTGTGGGGACCCGGGGGCTGCAGGAGAGGGAGGGGGCAGGCGGAGGTGGGGGAGGCAGAGGGCTGTCGCAGAGCCTGAGGCCACAGGCCTGGGGAGGGGGCACATGACGGGCCGAGCGAGGGCCACAGGCAGGCGGAGGGGCACTGGAAGAGGCCTGGGGGCCCATTAGGCCCTCCGGAATGT
>NW_006796716.1:3813040-3815962 GCF_000442215.2 Lipotes vexillifer | reverse complement strand
GTGTGCCCAGACAGGCCCACCCTCAGCCCCATCCTCAGAACACTTTCATCTCACACACTGAGTCGAAGGCTCTAGCAGGACGCGGGATCCAGGTTTCTAAGAGCGGGAAGGGCCGTGAGACACTGGGCCTCTTCCTTCCTGTCTGGCAGATCGGGACAGGAAGCCGGGCTCCATCTGATATGGCCCGGGAACCGCAGGGCCCCCTCTGCTGGGGTGGGTGGGTCTACTGTGTGCTAGCATCTGCCTGCCTGCCCTGTGCAGATCCTGGGCACGCAGCGCCCCCTGCTAGCCTCTTTGGGGACAGCAGGGCCTGTCTGAGGCCTCCTGGCTCCCAGTTCACGTGAATTAGGGAGAGTCTCCCACTGAGGCCCTGGGTCCTTTCGGTTTTTGACCCCTGCTTTCCTCCAGGGGAGAGGACAGGCTGCTTTCCAGGCTGGCCCTGAGTGACCATGGCCACTTCTGTTTCTCTGGAGCTCCTGCTAAATATCATGCGTCAAGCTGGGCCCATTTATTTATTCTTCCTCCTTCTTTTCTTCTCTTTGTTCTTCTTTTTTTCTTTTCTTTCCCTTCCCCTTCCCTTTCTTTCCCTCTGCCCCTCCCTCCTTCCCTCCCTTCCTCCCTCCCTTCCTTCCTTCCTCCCTCCTTCCATCCATCTGTTCATACACAAACATTCCCTGACTGCGTTGTTTGTGCCCTGAGCCAGGCAGTGTGGGGGACAGGTGGGCCCAGTCCCTCCCTTGAGAGGAGCCGGTGAAGTGGAGGTGACCGTGGTCGTTATTCCAACAACCACTGTCTAATCCCAGTGATAGCCGCTCTAGGAGAAAAGTACGGTGACTCTGAACGTGTCCAAAGGGGACCCGCCTGAGCCCAAGGGTCAGGAGGGCTTCCTGAAATGGGAAGGGGAGGGGGGCAGGGGTGGGAGAACATTCCAGCGAGGGGACTGGTGGTCCCAAGAGCAGTGGGCAGCTGCTGGTCTCCTGGGGCACACGTTCCCATTCACATGTGTCCCCGGCCTGGCCTGGGCCTGACCCTCTGCCCTTTTCTGGCCCAGGTTCTCCTTCTGCAAGCAGCAGAGCGGCCCTCGGGCCCTGACAATGACCTGCCGACCCCCCAGAGCACCCCACCGCCCTGGAACGAGGATTTCCTCCCTGACGCCCTCCCTCTCGCCCACCCCGGGCCCCAAAGGAGAAGGCCCACGGGCCCGGCCGGTGAGTGAGGCCTACAGGGGAGGCGTGGCCTCCCAGGGCCTGCACAAGGAGGTCATACATGCCCATGTGGCATTTTGCAAAACTGAGCTAATGTTTAAAACCTGGGGGGATTTCACATAAAAACCAGGATTTCTCGCTTCTCTTGGAAAAATGGAAGATCTGGCCATTGGGGTTGGCTGTCTCTTAATAGAAACGATTGGCTGGGACTTCCCTGGTGGTCCAGTGGTTAAGACTCCACACTTCCAATGCAAGGGGCACGGGTTTGATACCTGGTCAGGGAACCAAGATCCCACATGCTGTGTGGTGTGGCCAAAAATATATATTAAAAAAAAATTTTTAAAAGAGAAACAATTGGCTGCAGCTAAGTCGCAGCTGCCCCTGCAGATCCCATTCAAGATCTGCAGTTTGCTGTAGTCCTCACCATTCTTTATTGCCTCACAGTCCAGCTACTGTCCTCACTGATTTCCCTGCTGCCCCTTAGCATCTGCACTTAGGCCCCCAGCCCAGCTCCATCCTTGATTGGCTCAATTTTACAGCAGCCCCTGCCTGTATACCACCAGGGACGGGCAGCTTACTGACTGCCCCCCTTCTGGGGGATCCTCTCTGAACTCTCTGACCCAAGTTGGAAGACATCCACTCACCTGTTGTTTTCACCCTTCCCACCACACTTTGAAGCCAGAGGTAAATGTTTTCTCTCTGCAGTTTCTATCCATTGGTTTGGACTCTGCTCCCTGGGACTGCAGAAAGTAATAATAACTGTAATACTGGTAGTCAGCATTGTTGAATGCCTGCCACGTGCCAGGAGAAGCGCTGGGGCTTTACCCTGGGCAGTAAGCTGGCACTGTCTGCGTGGCTGAACTCAAGGGTTTAAGGCTGAGATCTCATCTGACTGGTCAGTATCCATGCTGTGCCAGTTATTAAATATTTTTATATCACCCTAGTCTGTACAGATATCATTGCTAATCATTCCAGTAAGCTCGTGAAGCTCAGGTTACAGAGGAGAGAACTGAGGCTCAGAAAAGTGACCCCTGGGGTCACCCAGCGATCCAGGGCCATTTTGACTCAGTGATTCTCTGACCCACTGGAGCCCTTTGCAGGTGATGCCTTCCCTCCTCCTGTCCCCAGGTTGAGCCCCCAGCTTCTTAGCACTCCTGCCCAGACTCAGCTCTGAGCACACGCTCCATCCCCTTCCCTGCCTGTAGACCCACAGCAGTGGGAGAGTTGCCTCCAGTGGCCAGTCCTGGGGCCAGGGAAGCATCAGATATTCTGTAGTCTCTGGAGGCTGGGAGGGTGTAGGGGTGAACTTAGGCCTGCTATGATAGGAGGGTGCATCTCACTTTGGGCCCCCCCACCCCACCCCCCGCACCTCTCTAGCCACTCTCCCCAAAGTCTCATTTCCAGAGGGCTGCCCCATGCTCATCTTCAGATCCTTCTTCTGGGACTGAGGAGGGAGTGGGGGCTGGGGGGAAGGGGGGCTTCTCATCCCCTGGAGGACCCAGGCCCTAACACCCCCTGGAGGGGAGGGAGGAAGCTGGGATGGACTCCAGGTCTCCTGGGGCACCTTTCTTCTTACCGGGACGTGCAGTTCCCAAGAATGGCCACCACGTGGAGCACAAACCCTACAAATGCTGACACCTGGGTGAGCCCTGGAATCCTCGCGAGCAGGTGGGAATCTCTGGAAACCGGCAGCTCCAGGGCCTCCATCAGTTCAGCA
>NW_006796716.1:3809948-3813003 GCF_000442215.2 Lipotes vexillifer | reverse complement strand
ATTTTTGAGCATCCTCCCCAGGCCCAGGGCTTCCAGAGGGAGAGAAGGGGCCACACAGGGGGACTCTGGCCTCTCCATCTACTCTTGCCCACGCTTGGGGCCTGGAGACCCTGAAGCTGGGCAGGCATGTCCTTCAGGGCTTCCTGGGGTCTCTAAGGAGGCCTCATTGGGAAGCTCTTTACCAGAAGCCCAGCTCCTGAGCCTCAGCAAGGAGACAGCAGGACGCGGAGAGAGGATTCTGACTCATTTACAGCCTGGCTCTGCTACCTTGAGCAAAGAGCCACACCTTTCTGAGCCTCAGTTTCCCCATCTGTCGAGTGGGGACACAAGTAGCTCTTGAGATCATAGAAGTTAATAGGAACAAAAATGGTTTGCAAGCTGTAATGACTGATGTGAGCTAATGATGGTCCCTTTGCCCATTGTGGGGGGCCCCAGGTGGGCCGGATTCCTGGAGGTAGGTCTGACCGGACAGCCCAGATGGTCAAGCCTGGAGCCACGGGGGGCAGGTCAGCCCACAGTGTTCTCAGGCCTCATTTCATTCTATCCCCAGGGCCCCCGGGACAGACGGGACCACCAGGGCCTGCAGGTCCCCCAGGCTCCAAAGGTGACCGGGGCCAGGCAGGAGAGAAGGGCCCAGCGGGTCCTCCCGGTAAGGACACCCCCCCCACACGCCCCGACCCAACTCTGTCCACTGGGGGAAGGGGACTGGGGTTTCTCCCCTGTCTGAGCATGCAAGACATCCCAGACACCCTCTTTCTTGCTGGGGCTAATGACTGCCATCCTGGGGGGCTCCAGGCTCACTTCTTCCCACTGCCACCCTTACGGCAGCCTCACCCCAAGCACCTTAGGGCTCCATCTCGCCCCGGGCTGTGGGAAGAGAAGGCTTCTGGAGTTGTGGGCACAGGTGTTCTGGGGGGGGGTGGTGATCCTGGGGGCAGGGGGTTGTGCTCAGCCATGTAAACAACACGTCCAGAGACCACCCAGCTCCTCCTGGGCTCTGTCAGGGCAGGTACAGGGCTGGCCCAGGCTGGCTGCCACCCTCGGCGCCTCTTCCCCAGAGCTGAGGTCCCTGGAGCGGGCAGAGGGCATCTGGCCGGAGTCCCCACTGGTTCTGTGGTGCCTGCCTCCCTTACCTCCCATCCAGCTGCCCCGGGTCCCCTGTGCACTGGGCTGGGAAGGGGAAGTCACGTCATTAGCTCCCGGAAGAGCCCTCCAGGGTGCTCCTGGGCCTGGAGGCCACCACCGGCCCCCGCCAGCCCATCCCCTTGAGGGTCTGCTTCTCAGCTCTGTTACCTCAGCCACGAGGCCCGGCCCTCCTGTGACTCCCCTCCTCCCTACTGCAGGCCTCTTGGGGCCACCAGGGCCCCGTGGGCTTCCTGGAGAGATGGGGCGCCCCGGCCCCCCCGGCCCCCCCGGCCCAGCAGGCAGCCCAGGCCTCACTCCACACGGCCCCCAAGGCGTCCTCTACTCCCTGCAGCCGCCGACAGACAAGGACAGTGAGTGGCATGCCTGAGGGGTGGGGCGGGAGGGCGGGCCTGAGCCTGTCTTCAGGGGGACCAGCCCTCCCCAGAGGACCCCAGGAAGCGAGCGGACTGTCAGTGAGGGGAGCCTTGGCTCTGCCAAGTGGGGGGCGGGGTCGCCTGGGGGATACTGATGCAGGGTGGGGCGGCAACCCGGGCTCAGCTCCTGCCCCTGGGGTCTGACCCCCACGGGTCACTCCGCTCTCTGGCCTGGCCTCGGGTCATCCGTTACCCCATGTCCTCTCCACAAATCGCCTCACTGTAGACCACTGGACATGTGTTGATGGATCACCTACGACGTGTGGGACTCTGTTTTTACCCGCCCGCCTCGTACAGCCGTGAGCAAAACAGCCTCCTGCCTGCAGAGGCTACAGTCTAGCGCGAGAGGGCGCCTCTGAGCACACACACAGCCGCCCCAGCGCGCGGGGAGGGCGGTTCCAGGGAGGCCCCGAGGAAGGGGGTGGGGCTGGGGCCGGCAGCCCACGGCGGGCATCGTTTCGGTTAAGGGCCCTGGGGAGTGGGAAGGGTTTTAAGAAGCTGGATTGACTTGAAATTCTGAATGGGTGACAACCCAGGGACCGCTTTGTCGGCTGTCCGAGAAACCCAAGCCCCTCCTCCTGGTGCTTCTGCCCCCTCCGCCCCGCGGCAGCATAGCCCTCCCCTGAGCGTTAAGACCTGTGTCCCGCTCTGAGCCTCAGTTTCCCCATCCGTAGAGGAGGGGTGGTAATACATCCTGATGGAGTTGCTCTGGGGGTGAAAAAACACAGCCCCCAGCCATGAGGGAAGGGGCTTATTCCCAAGGGGACTGAGGGGCCTGGGCTGCCCTCAGTGGGTACAGGGGCAGGAGAAAGTGTTAACTCCCTGACGACCCAACCGCCTCACCCTCACGGTGGGCTCAGTGGTGCCCCCTAGTGGGGAGAATGGATGATGCGTGTAAAGTGACTTGGGAGTCTAAGGGCTCAGCAGCTGGCATCCCTGGGCCAGGAGAGCTGCAGCCTGCCCTGGCCTGGGTGCGATGCCCTGCACCTGGCACTGCCCGCCTGCCACGTCTAGTGCTGGGAGCCCTCCTCAGACAGGACCCTCCTTCCCCAGCCCTGGGGCCCTCGAGGGAGGGCAGCTTTCCTGGAAGACCCAGGTGTGAACGTTTGGGGACAGTGGGGGGTGCCCCAGTGGGGGCACCTGACTGGCCAGGACTGAGCACCTGTAGGAGGCCACCCGCCATGAGGCCTATGGAAGGGCTCTCCAGGCTTCCATGAGTGGAGGGAGAGGCAGAGGCAGCCACCCCCATCCAGACGTTTCCAAGCCTGGCTGTCTGGTCCTGGCTCTGAGAATAGGGCAGGGTGAAGTCACACAGGGCTCACCCTGGAGAGACCCAGGCCATTGGACAGACTCCACCCGGCTCTGGGGCCCTGATGGAGGGAGCCCAGGGCCCTGCAGCTCAGAGGGGTGGGCAAGGAGGGCTTCCTGGAGGAGGCCCCACAGGAGTGAGCTAGCCAGGTACGTCAGGATGGGTATGTGGGGTGGACCCTGGAAGA
>NW_006796716.1:3804423-3809889 GCF_000442215.2 Lipotes vexillifer | reverse complement strand
GGTTGGACCCTGGAAGAGCGTCCAGCCTGGGTGGTAAGCAAGGTGGGGCCAGAGTCAAGGGCCTGGAGTGTTCAGGAAGGAGTTTGTGCTTTAAATGGTGCCCACGGGGCTTCCCCTGCCCTCTGATTTGGCCTCTGTGTGCTCCTCTTGAGTCGTGGGAGCAATGGCGTCTGCTCACCAGGGCTGCAGTGAGGCCCAGCGGGGCCGGGCATGCCCATCCTGGCTCCGGGGGATCTCAGCTCTAGCCCCCCAGCCCCGCCGGCCCTGCCCCCCAGGTCACGGGCCGCTCTGCCCTTCCCGCAGATGCAGACGCGCAGCTGGCCTCTGCCGCCGTGGACACGGTGCTGGCGGGTGTCCCAGGGCCCCGGGGCCCCCCCGGCCCTCCAGGTGAGCACAGAGGGCAACAGCACAGGCTGGTCTCCACTGGTAACCCCTCCTGGGCTTGGCCTGGACCAAGGGGCCTTGAGGGGGCCAGTTGGGGGTCATGGCCTTGGCAGGGCACTGGGTCTGCCCCAGCCAGCAGTGGCTTGAGGTGGGGCCTCTTGCTTCCGGCAGCAGCTCCCCCGGGACTCGACACAGTGTTTCTGCCAGAACAAGGCCTGACACCAACATGATGCAGCCCCGGGCTGCCCTCGTGTGAGCCAGAGCAGGGATGCTCTGGGTATGGGGAGGCATGGGTCTGCACGGGCAGTGTGGGGGCCATGAGGGAGACCCAGGGAGCTGGTGGGGCCTGTGCCCATAAGAGACAGGAGGCCCTGGGCCTGCAGGCAGAGAGCAGGGCCCTGGGGGAGGGCATGGGATGGGACCCTCTCGGGGGGAGGAGGGGGGTGTGGGGCGGGGCCGGCACCCAGGTGTGTGGACTCTCCTCTGACAGGTTCTACCTGTGAATGAACGAGCAACAGAGGCCCTGGGGGCCGGCGGGTGGGGCGCCTCTTGATTAGGGCTCCAGACCCGGGCGCTCATTCTCTGTCATTCATTCACTCTCTCATAATTCAGGAAATATTCACCGAGCACTGTTCAGCTGGGCAGTGTTCTAAGTTCCTGGGGTACTTAAATAAACAGAACAAAGATTCCCGTCCTCACGGTACTTACATTCTAGTGGAGGAGGAACAGTACCCACATACTATCAGTGAATCCCATAGGGTCTGAGAAAGCAGGGCTGGGCGAGCAGCTGGGCCAGGGTGGCCCCATTTAAAAGGTGGTATTTGGGAGTGAGCTGGGAGGGTGTTTGTCCTTTAGCTAGACTGAGTCCAGATGGTCACCCACCAGGGGTACACTTTCCTGCGGGTCCTCCCTAAGCGTGCCGGGGGCACATTGGTACAGCCTAGCAGCCCAAGAGGCGCAGACCTGTGCCGGCCACTGGGGACAGAGGCCTCACTCTTCCAAGCATTCGGGAAGTTCAGTCAGGAACACCACTTCCTGTGCTGCACCCGTCAGGCCCGGCCTGACCCTCTGGGCACTCCCTGGCCCGTGGTGGGGGGCAGGCATGCAAACCGACAGTGGCCAGAGGTGGCGGCTGGTCTGTCAGGGCTTTGCCTAGAGAAGAGGCGGGGTAGGTTCCTGGAAGACTTCCTGGAGGAGGTGACGCTTAGCCTGAGACTAGTAGCAAAGAGTTTGCTGGGGTGTGGAGGGGTTGGAGAAGCTCCAGGAGGAAGCAACAGCATCGGCAAAGGCACGGATGCAGAGGAACTTTCCAGAAGGGGGTATCTGACTGATGAAGGTGAAGGAGGCTGGGCTGAGAGGGACCTATTTGAAAGGTCACTTGGGGGGGCTGCGTGGAGGGCAGATGTTCAGGCAGCAGTAACCCAGGCAAGAAGGATGGCTTCAGAGGGGTCAGGTCCGAGGTCCCGAGGAGGGAGAGACTTGAGATTTGCTGGGGGACTAGCCAGCTGGGGAGGGGCTGCGGGGTGGCCCCGTGGATGAGGCTCTGGTTGTGGTGTCAGGGCTGCAGGGAGAGTGGGTGGAGGTGGGCTCTCCACTCTGGCGGTGGGCAGGGGAGGCCAAGGGAGCGGGTGCCCCCCTCCCCCACCATTCATTCACCGCACCTTCCTTTGCTGCCCATGGAGACAGACTCGGGGCAGGAACTGGGGTGGGAGGGTGGGAAGGTCCTCTCCGGAGCTGATGGGGGCAGTGGGCTTCTCTGGCCCCAGGTGACCACCTGTGACTCTGCCGGCAGGTCCCCCTGGACCACACGGTCCCCCTGGACCCCCAGGTGCACCAGGATCCCAGGTAAGGTCTTTCCCATTTCTGGCAAGGGAGGGGGCATTGTCTCACCAGGAAAGGAGGAGCCAGGCTTCTTACCAGCACAGTTGCTCAGGAAGGAGCCAGCCCACCTGGCCGGTCCCCACCTGGGTCCAGGCGGGCCCCAGGGGAAGGCAGGCATGGGGTCCTGGTTTTGTTAGCAGCAGCGACCCTCTGCTGCCCACTCCACCTACGCCAGGGAGGTGCTAACATGGCTCCCGGTTCATAAATGAGCTGAGACCCAGGTGCCACCCGAGGTCGTCCAGAGGGTGTGGTGGAGCTGGGCCAGGATCACAGAACGTCCACCCCAGCCTGTGGCCCCTCCTCAAGGAGAACTGCCTGTGCGGGGGCCACTCTGATGCCTGACTGTGCGGCCCGGAACCCCAGCTTGCTCTGCCTCCCAGCTGTGTGACCTTGGGCAGAAAGGCAGCCTCTCTGGGCTGTGGCTTCCTCAGCTGCTAATACTGGGTGTACAGGGCCTCCCTGGTGGATTGTCACAGGGAGTGAAAGAGAAATAAATTGCCAGGGGGATGTGCCTTGTGCTGCAGGGGCCCAGGGGCCTGGGGGGGAGGTCACATGGAGGAGGGGGGGTCCTGGACGTGGAGGCAGCAAAGGTGGCAGCTGGGGATGTCTGCATGGAGCTTCCTGCAGCCCCTGCCCTGGGCCTCGTCCAGACCGAGGGCTCCGAGGTCCCTGGAACTCAGGCCCGGGTGGGGTGGAGTGGCTGAGAGGTGCACCCCCTCCCACTGCAAGGGAGGTGGATCCGGGCCTTGGCCCTGTGGGTGCTCGGACCTCAGGAGTCCCACACATTCATTCATCCCTTTAGTCATTTGACAAATATTCCCCAGACACAGGGAGGGCACCAGCCACGCCAGCCGAGGACACAGCCGGAGCCCGGGGCCACAGGCCAGCCCTCTAGAGCACATGTTCTAGACGTCAAAGAACCAGTGTCCCACGGCTCCTGATCTCTCTCTGTTGTCCCCCACGTGTTTTCACACCAGGAGGATGCGGCATGGAGAAGGGCCAGTGGGGTGCACGGCGTAGGGCAGAGCCAGGGTGGATGTGGCACAGACCAGGCCGGCAGGCGGGGCCTGGGGGTGGGGGTGGCTGCAGGGGGGACAGGAAGCCCTCAGACCTGATCTGCCCCTGAGTCAGGTGGGGTGGCCAGCTTAGCCAGGGGTCTGGGTGCCCCAGAGCACCCTCCTGGCCCCTCAGGCTCCCAGCCACAGGCCCAGGCCCCAGAGAGAAGGGGTGGGGGCGGGCGGGAGAGAATGACAGTGACAGTGACAGGACTGCGGTGAGGGTCGGAGAGGCCCTGGGAACTGTAGGAGCTTGGTAGGGGGTGTCTGGCCGAGCTCCACACGCCAGGAGCCCTGTGCCAGCAGCGCGGTCTCTCCTGGTTCTCCGGTGCTGGGGGCTCCCTCCTCCCTTCAGGCCGGGCCTGCTCAGCCCTGACAAAAGGGCAGGAATGGGGGGAGGGGGTCATGTGAAAGGCCGACAGATACTCTCACGGGAAGGGCTGGGGGCAGTGGGGCTCCTCCAGAGGCCCAAGCACACAGTGACAGGGCAGGTCAGCGATGCGAAGGGATCCCATCATTCTCTCCCAGCAGCAATGGGGCAGTGGAGGCTCAGAGAGACCCTGTCACCTGCCAGAGTCACACAGCAGGACAGCAGAGTGCCAAGAATGCAGTGGGTGCTTTGGGGTGGTTGATCCTGCCTGCTGGTTGATTTTTAGGGTCCTTCAGGCCCTTGTGGGCAGGGCTGCCTTGGGTGGCTGTGCAGACCGTGCCCACAGCAGCCTTGTGGGGACCCAGGGCCTGCAAGATTCCAACAGGTTCAAGGGGACCAAGTCAGAGCTGCTCGTCCAGCCCCGCTCGAGGCAGCGTGGCCAGGCACCCGCATGGGGTGTCTTCAGGCTGGCGGCATCTTGGCCCCTTTCCTCCTTGCAGTAGTCCTTCCTTAAACCTGAGGGTCTGTAGCCAGGGCTGGGATGCCAGGGGCACCAGACAGTGCCCGGCATGGCCCTGGCTCCCCAGGGCCCCACTGAACAGGTGTCGAAGAGCCCCCTTCCAGGACCCACTGCCAGGACCCACCGAGGTCCCTACACTGCAGGGATGGAGCTGGGTTCCAAGGCTCCATTGTCCCAGTATTGACAATGTCAGAATGGCCACCAGATGGGCTGGACTGTGGCTTCATTGTGGATGGTGGGGCCAGTCTGATGACCCATTCTCCATCTCCATCCTTGCCAAGGAGTCGAGGCCTCTGAGAATTGGCGGTCCGTGGGGAGGGGTGTCTCCTAGTCAGGGGTCAAAGAAGAGCGAGAAGGGACAGTAACAGGGGACCACGTGGTCCCGACTTTCTCGAGTAGGACGGACAGCCCTGGGTTTGAAACCTGGTTCTGCCAATTTCCAGCTGGGTGACCCTAAACAAGTCCCTGAGCCCCTGGGCCTCGGTTTCCCCATCTGTGAAATGAGGATAAAAATCCCTTCTGGGTAGGTTCATTGTGAGAGATAATGGGGAAAACAGGTGGAGAATGCCAGGCTCTTCGGAGACCCTTAATGAATGCTCTTCATTAACTGTGTATGTCCTGGGGCCTCAGTTGCTTCAGACACTGTACTGGGCGCAAGAACAAGGACGTGGTAGCTGATAGTCTAGTGCAGGAGGCAGACGTGATAGAGAATAACTGGGAAAGGACCTATGGTGACAGGAGGGGGTGACAGATAGGAAGAGGTGACATTCTGACTGAGACCCGAGAAACCGGAAGTCCTACAGAGATGCCAAGAGCGTTCCAGGGCGAGGGAAGGGCAGGCGCAGAGGTGGTGAAGCAGGGGAACGCCTGGCGCATACTGAGCAGGGGAGAGTGTGGGGCGAGAGGGGGCGGGATTTGGGTCACAGTGGAAAGGGGGCTCATCGAGGTTCGGGGGGAGAGTCCGTGACCCGATTTGCAGCTTCCCAAGGCCCCTCTGGCTATTGCGGGAGGGATGGAAGGCGGGGGAGGTGGCAGTGGGGCAGAGTAGACCAGGGAGGAGGCCACAGCAGCACAGGGGAAATGGCAAAGTGAACAGACATACTTAGTAAGTGAACCTGACAGGTCTGGCTGATGGAATAAATTTGGTGAGGGAGGGAAAGGGAAGGCTAACTCCAAGGTGTGTGTGGGAGCAGCCGCGGGACTGTGGAGCCGTTTCCGTTTCCAAGAGGAGAGACTGCAGGGTGGGGGTGGGTCTC
>NW_006796716.1:3796896-3804264 GCF_000442215.2 Lipotes vexillifer | reverse complement strand
GGGGGGGGCATCTCCTGGCTGGCCGGGGGAGGGTGCTGGAAGACGGCTGGATGCACAGGTCTGGGGCCCTGGGTAGCCTTCCGGCTGGGCATCGGCACTGATGGAGAGTCCACGCAGGCACCCTCATGATCACCATTGCTGTCACTCGTTCTCTGAGGGCCCCTCTCTCGCGTGCTGGGGGGATGTGTGCTTTGCCATCCGGTCCCCTTCTCCGAGTGATAACCATACTTGGCATTGCCCCATTTCACAGGCCAGTAGCGGAGGCGCCAGGACCGGGGGGGCTCCCGGCTGTGGCCTTCGTGTTTCCTCTACGCCACCCTCCTCCCCGCATCCATTTTTCAGATTTCCAGAGCCCAGTGCAGGGGGAGGGCCAGCGGAGGACTGTCAAGGGCAGGCAAAGCCTAATCTGCTTTGTTTGATTTTCTGCAGGGCCTGGCTGGAGAGCGGGGCGTGACAGGGCAGCCTGTAAGTGTGGGACCGTGTGGATGGGCCACCCCCAGGACGATGGGCTCTGGTGCAGGCCCAGGGTACCAGGTGGGCGGGCGTCTGCCCCAGGCGGCCTGGCTGACTTCAGCCTCCCAGCTTCCCCAGGCATGGCCGGATCCAGCCCAGCCAGGATGGGGCAGGGGGAGAGAAACGGGCAACCTGGATGCAGTGCCAGCTGCCCAAGTTGAGAAGGGGTGAATTTGGGAGGTGGGACCCCCCTCACTGAGCGTATGAAGTAAGGACTGAAATAGCCTCCTGTTGCGAGGCTTGGATGAGAGTCCTGAGGTCCCTTCCAGGGAGCCCAGGCCCCTGGGTTAATGTGCTGTGTGACCTGCAGGGTCCCTTGCCTTCTCTGAACCTTCTAGGAATAGAGACATAGATAGCTGACCTCTAATTCCCCTCTCGGAAATAAGAATTCATGAGTCTCAGCCCCTATCTTCAGGGCCAAGGAGGTGGGTACCTCCTTCGTGCCCAAGTCTTATGTCAGGGGCATGGGGCTGGGGGGAAAGGAGTGGATCTTTGCTGAGCATCTTCTATGTGGAAACCCTCTTCATCCATAGCGTGTTTAAGCTTCACAGTGACCCCATGAGACAGTGCTTTATTTTCCCTATTTGCCAGAACTGGCAGCTAAGGCTCAGAGAGGTTAAGCAACTTGCCCAAGGTCACACAGCTAGGCAACGGTAGAGCCAAGATTTAAATGCAGGAGTGTTAGCCTCCAAAGCCATGCCTTCTCCAAGCTTATTATTGAGATTGATTTATTTAATCCTCCTAATAGCTCTATGAGGCTATTATTATCTCCATTTTGGAGATGGGAAAATTGAGGCACAGAGAGGTAAAGTAACTTGCTCAAGGTCACACAGGAGTAAGTGGCCACCTAGGTGTTATTGTGAGGCCGATGTTACTGGCCCCATTTTAGAGTCAGGGAAGCAGAGACCTGAGGTGCAGGGGACGTGATCCCTGGAAGGGCCAACACCTGAGCTCCTGGGGTTCCAAACCTGACTCCTCCCTCCCTAGAAACAGAATTAAGCCCCTAAAATCAACCCTGTGCC
This sequence comes from Lipotes vexillifer, assembly GCF_000442215.2. NCBI lineage: Eukaryota > Metazoa > Chordata > Mammalia > Artiodactyla > Lipotidae > Lipotes > Lipotes vexillifer. The sequence goes on along the minus strand of NW_006796716.1, from coordinate 3,802,729 downwards.
AGGCTGTGCAGGGGTGCCCAGGGAGAGAAGCTGGAGAGGGTGGAGAAGCGCCCCCCCCCCCGCACCCATCATTGACTGCATGACTTTCTTCCCAGGGCGAGCCTGGCGGGAAGGGGGAAGAGGAAGCCACCACCGAGGTAACCGCGCCCCTGGGCCCGTTGCTTCCCTCCTGCCCTTTGGCTGTGTCTCAGCAGGAGAGCGGGTACCCAACAGAGCTGGACTGACACCGTCAGCCCTGAGCCGGGCATCAGTCACGGGGTGAATGGGGTGCCAGCCCAGCGGGGGAGACAGCTGAGTGAATAGCGACTGCAGCACAAGGTGAAGTATGCTGCAATGGGGCAGCACAGATGGGGTGACCGGCCTGGGGCCTGAGTCGGGGGGAGACCCTGCCGGAGAGGGCCGGAGGAGCCACGGACCTGCAGAAAAGACCACCTGGCACACGGGTGTGCCCAAGGTCGCTGTGGTGGACTGAAGGATACATGGGCATGCGGATGTGGGAGAGGACGATGAAAGAGTGAGGTTGGGAGCACACAGGGGCCAGGGCAAGATGGGACGGGAAGGGGGCACAGATGGAGTGCGAGCATGGCTGTGGGGAGCCACACCTTCTGGGACCGGGAGAGGAGGCTGGGGGCCAGGGTGATGGATAAAGGGGGCGGAGGCAGTAGGGCCAGCCCAGGAGGTCTTGCAAGCTGAGAATGAGTCCCGTGGGAGTGTCAGGGCTCAGCGGGCTGGCCAGCTCAGTGGGCACACAGTGCCCCTTAACTGAGCTGAGGGAGGTTCTAAGCCGGGGGTGGGGGTGTCTTCAGAGGTTGGAGGCGAACAGCTGCGGGAGGCGGGCTGGGCTGGAGAGGTGAAGCTGGGGCCGGGGGACATTCCAGAGGTCCTTGCGGGACTGGAGAAGGGGGAAGAGGCTGGAATCAGGGCAGCCGTGGTGGGCACAGGAGGCAGTGGGAGGAAGATGTGGATGCTGGGGTCACTTGTGATGGGGAGACAAGAGAGGATACCCACGACTTCCCCCGCCCCATCTCATCGGCGTGCATCCTGTGGCCCAGGGACTGAGGCTTAGCCGGGTCCTGACAGAGGGGGCCTGGACCGCCTACTCCTAGCTGGGACACCCCCATCCCAAACGCCACCCACAGCCCGGCTTCTCAGGGCCTGTGGTGGGAAGACCTCTCTCTTGTAACTCAGTAGCATGCTTTTGGGTTTCTTTTGTTTTAAGCTAAATTAATCTGAATGTCATGACAGAGCTGTCATGTTCTACCAGCCAAAGATGCCTGTTTGCTGCTGACTCCAGGGCGGGGCCTTGTCTCTCCACCATCACTTTTTATTTCAAAGTGGCCTTGTCACCTGTCTTCTCAATTAATCAGCTCATTCACGTGTCTCGACACATGAGGTCCTTCTCCCGTGTGTAGGCTGGGCTCCCAGAAACGCAGACGTGCCATCATCGCGTCCTCCTGCTGGCATTCCAGAAGCCGTGGCTCTGCGCTCTCTTTTTCTCGCCCGGGTGACCACCCTGGAAATCTCTCGGGTGGGCAGTGCCAGGAAGGAAACAGGCAAAGCACCCCCGACCCGTGGGCCCGTACTAGGTGCTCTGCCCATAGCAGAGTATTTTCTGGAAAGAAGGGCACACAGAGGAAGCAGCAGGTAGCCACGGGAGCAGGCCGAGCCCAGGCTGGAGGCAGACAGGTCTGGCTGTGAAGCCCTGGTCGGCCATTTCCAGGCTGTGTGGCCACAGGACTCTGGTTACCCTCTGTGCGTCAAGTTCCGTGTCTCTGAATAGTAATTCGAACCCCAGCCCTGGCGCCTGGATGTCCACCCGATGATGGCTGTTGTACTGATGTTGGTGGCAGGAGGGAAGTGATGGGCGTGGGGAGGGCTGGGACAGCACACTGAAGCAGGACGGCCCTGACCTTGGCTGCCTCCTCCCCCCCCCCCCCCCCCCCCCCCCCCAGGGCGAGGGGGTGCTGCAGCTGCGGGAGGCGCTGAAGATCCTGGCCGAGAGAGTCCCCATCCTGGAGCACATGATTGGGATCCACGGTGCGTGGTGACCAGGACCTGGGGACAGGCAGGCCCACAGGTGGCCGCCGAGTCCGAATCTTCCTCTGTTCCGCCTCCCTGCCGCCCTCGTGGTGCTGCCTCTGGTGCCTGCTCTCCCTGCCCCAGTGGCCCCTCACTTGGCTGCCAGTCTGGCCCTGTCCCACCCCCGCCCAAGGACCCTCCGTGGCTCCCTGCTGCCCGTGACCGACATCCAGGTCCCAAATCCCTCCCCAGCATGGCCTGGTGTCCAGTGGCACACAGCTGTCATCCGGTTACCCCAGGCCCTTTCCCACCTCGGCACCTTTGCTCAGGCTGGTCCCTCGGCCTCCTGGGCACCAGTTCCCGCTTCGGGACCTGCTCCGGGATCTCTTCCTCCCTGAAGCCGCCTTCCTATCTCCCCACCAAACTCTGCTGAGCCTTCTGTTCCCTTACGGGGTGGGGTTTCCATGTCTCTCCCTGGCACTTGTGCAGGGCCTGGAGCCAGACCCTGGTTAGCACTTGTTGAAGAATGGATGAATGAGTGAATTGGTGAATGAATAGATGAGCAAATGGGAGAATGAATGAAATGAGCGCCTGGATGAGTGTACGAATGAATGGATGAATGAATGAGTGAGTGAATGGATGTGTGAGGAGTAGAAGCCAGCTGCTGCTTTGTCGTGTCCTCACTGGGCACAGAGCTTCCGTTGCTGGCGGGGCTGGAAGTGAAGGTGCTTTGCTTGCTCCCAAGGCCCTGCGCAAGCCCACCCTCCTGCTCTCCTTCCAGATCCCCTGGCCTCCCCTGATGGGGGCTCCGGCCAGGACGCCGCTCTGAGAGCCAACCTCAGGATGAAGCGGGGTGGCCCCCCCCCCGACGGCTCCCTGGCTGCCCTGCTTGGCCCCGACCCTGGGCAGAGGAGCGCTGGCCGGGCCAGCGGCGGGAAGTAAGAGGCCAGCGCTCCAGGACAAGCCCCGACTCCGCCAGAGACCCAGCCCCGGGGCCTGTGCTGCCACTGGCACCTGAGGACACCCCGAGTGGGACCGGGCTCCAGGCCTGGACGATCGTCAGGGACACTGGCTCCTGGGGGCTGGGGGCCTTGGGGACAGATGGCAGCTCCAGGGGCAGGGGCCAGAGGCCAGACCAGACCCTGCCCTGGTCCCTTCCCTCCTCACCTGCACTCCCTGCTGGAGACGGGATCTGGTGGGCCGGGTGGGCTGTGAGAATAGTCGTAATACTCATCATTTACTGGGTCCCTGCATCGTTTGGGCCTGTCCGAGGAGCTTCCCTACATTGTCTCATTTAACCCTTAGGAGGTAGGCTTGTTATCCCGACTTTACACGGGGGACAGAGGCTTGGAGAGGATAACTCACCTGCCCAAGGCCCCCAGACCATGAATGGCTGGGGCAGGGTTTGAACCCATGTTCTCTCTACCCTGCCAGCTTCCCCTCTTCACGGGGAAACTCAGGGCGGGTGGCTCCTGAGGCTCCAGCTGGGAAGGAGGGCAGGGCCCTGCCCAGCACGAGACAGCGGGGGCCCCTGAGCCTCCTTCCTCGACTCCCCTGCCTGGGCTCGGGGTCTGCTCCACTGGTTGGGGAGCAGCTTGGCCTGTAGCTACTCTCGGAGGCCAGGGAGACCTTGAATAAACCCAAAACAGTCACGTGGACTTGGAGACCGTGAGAGAGGAGCGTTGGGGTGCAAGGACCCTCAAACTGAATTGGCGTTGCCCACCGCTGTATCCCAATCTCTCTGACCCCGTTGAGCTGGGAGGAGGGAGGATTTAATGCAAATGTGCACCCTCCAGGGGCCATCCCTGCAGCCCCGCCCTCTCCCAGGCTCTCTGGGAAGCTGCAGGGTTGGCCACTTCTGCGTTACACGGCAAGTCCTATGTCCCGAGGAGGAGGAGGGATTGCTGCCTGATTCCCAGGCCCTGCTGGAGAGAGATGCTCCCACCCTCGGCGCTGTGGTCCCAGCCAGGCTCCACAGCAGACACCCAGGTCCCCAGTGCCCCAGAGCAGCTCTCAAGGCCACAGCGCTCGAGACCTCTCCGGTATCGGGTCCCCTGTGCCCTGGGCTGGCCCTCGTGCTCCTCTCGCTGTCTCCGTGACGGCCGCAAACTCAGACATTCACAGGTGCCGGCGCCGCCCCAGGTGCGTCTCCCCTCGTGGCAGGGGCGACTGGTCCCCACCGCTCTTGTTGCACCGGGGAGGCTGCGGCCTGGTCCCTCCGGGCCCTGGTAACCTCTCCCTGCCCTTGAGGCCTCGACTGCCCCCGTTGAGGCAGTGCTGGCCGTGTGGGAGCCAAGACGTGGCTTCCTGCAGGCCTGTCTTCACGGAGGGGCGGTCAGAGGCGGCGGGAAACCTGTAACCCTCTGACAATAAAGGTGCTCTCCCCGCTGTGCTCTGGTGTCCTGTGGCGGCGGCTGCTGGGGAGGCTGGCTGTGCCGGGTCAGCTTCGGCCAGGCCCAGCCCCAGGGGTGTCCGACGGGAGCCCCCGGGAGCCAAAGGGACCACAAGGCCCTGAGGCAGGGAGGCCTGGCTCTGCCCCCTGGGAGCCCCATGGGGGGTTGGGAGAGCGAGGGGAGCCCCTCAGAGGCTCCCCACCCTCTACCCAGCAGCGCTGCATCTGGGCTGGGCCTGGGCCCAGCTTTGCTAGACAGAGAGTGAAGTGGGAGGGCTCAGGGCTCTGGGCAGAGGGACCCCTACACACCATGCTCCCGCCCCGGGCCTGGGGTCCTGGACATTTTTGTCCACTTGGGGGCCCAGCGTCTCGGACCTTCCCCTGAGCCCTCAGCCGAGGTGGGGGACTGGCTGAATGCCACCCAGGGCTTCCTGCAGGCTGTGTCCAGCCGGAGCTCACCCTTACTGGGGCCACGCCACCACACATGAGGGGACCCAGGGGAGCTCTGCTCTGATGGCAGCCACCTTCCCGTTGCAAGACCCTGTGTTCCCAGCCGGAAGCTTCGGGCTTGGTGCCCCCTGCCCCCGGCCCCACATTGTCTCCCTAGAATATCCTCGTCCCAAGCTGGCACTCCGCAAGCTCCCTCACAGCAGGGCTGGGTCTGGCTGACTTCCATCTTCCCAGCCCACCTCCTTCCCCCACGCCCCCGCCAAGGGCCTGGCCCAGGTGAGACATCAGTTTGTTAATAAAGGAATGCCTTCCCCCAGATGGGGACACCCACCCCATTACCCAACAAGAACACCTAGTGACGGCTGCTGAGAGCTGCTGCCGAGCCCGGCCGCAGTGACCCACCGGTGCTGCAGGAGGCTGTCCCCGGAAGGCCCACATCTAGTGACAGTGGTGAATCCTGGCCAATATGACATGCCACGTGGCCACATCGAAACAATGGAGGGGGCAGCTGATCTGCCGGGGCCTGAGGAGGAGCCTCGGAGGAGAAAGGGGTCTTCAGGGATCCGCGGGAATCAGCTAAGCCGGAAAGGGCAGGGGGGAGAGCATGGCAAGGGCTTGGAGGGAAGGAGGCAGCTCATTGGTTAACCCCTTGGGCAGGGAGGCAGGAGGGAGTGGGCGGGACGGGCAAAGGTGTGAGTGCTCCCCCTGGAGGATTGAGCCCCCTTTTCTTTCTCCAGCTCACTGGAGCCCCCCCTGCTCAGAGCACCCCCTCTTTGTGGGGTGAAGCCTCATTCATGGAGCAGTGCACCTCCTGGGGCTACGCGAGGACCGATGCCATCTGACAAGCTAAGCCCCCCCACCCCTTAGTGAAGCAGGACACGAGGCATCTCCTTCTCGCTGAGCCAGCGGCAGACGGGGGGCCCTAAGAGAGATTGTCCTGCCTTACCCAGGACCCCAAATCTGCTGCCCCAG
>NW_006796716.1:3768085-3796543 GCF_000442215.2 Lipotes vexillifer | reverse complement strand
TTTCCCTGAATGTCTGAAGGACAGACCCCACAAACGTCAGCATCCTTAGATCAGGGGCTGCTGTTTGGAGGAGGGGAGGTGTAGGCTGAGCACAGGCGGGCAGGGTGGGTGTCCACATGCGCACAAAGCCCCTCAGTGCAAACAGAAGCAAGTGGGCGGAGTGGGATGGTTCAAAGGGCAAGGGCCCGGCTCTGCCCGGGCCATCACGGGCCAGTGCAGAACTCTGCAAGGTCACAACCTGAAATCAACCTGGCCTTCCTGGTCCTTCTAAAGGATATTTGTCACAGTAGGAGTGTAGAGCATCTTTTCTTTAACAGTTGATTAGCTGAACGTATAAGTTTTAAATATTTAGATGTACGATGCCTCCCTTTGTACCCTGGCCCTGGACCCTGCACTTTCCGGGGCAGGCCTGGGTTGGGGGCTGGCAGAGTCTGGAGTGACCGTCCCCCCAGGACTGGATGTCCAGGTGCTCCCAGGCCCATCTCAGAGCCACTGAGAGCCGAAGGGGTTCAGGAGGGAACCAACGTCCAACGGGGGCTCATGCCAGCAGGGTGGACAGGCCAAGCCTGCAGGGTGTCGGACGGGGCCAGGGCACCAGGATTCGTGGACCTGGAGAAGTCAGGGGAGCTGTGCCCTGCACAGCCTCCCAGCGAGTGGTTCTAGAAGGAAGAGTGGAGTTCACATCCACCAAGAGACCAAGAGACCAAGGGACAGCACTGCCGGGATGGGCAAGTGTGAGCAAAGGTCAGAGGCAGATGACGAGCAGACAGAATTCCCACAGGAGACTGAAGTAGGTGCCAGGGGCCAGTTCTTGGAGGACCCTAAACACTGGAGGGGGAGAAGCTGACCCGGAGGCCGGTTTTCACTGTCAGTCTGGCCTCTCCCCTCCGTCTGGATGGTAGCTCGATCTTTCTGAAATGCAAGCCCGGCAGCATCCCCCCTTAATCATGAATCTGCAGTGGCCCCCTTGTTTCTGGTCCCCAGCCTGGGCTCTGCAACCTGGTGCCATCATCCAGGCCTCTATCCTCCTGGCTGCCGGCTGCAGCAGAGACCCACCATCTGGTCTCGTCTCTGCAGCCTGTGGGTGCTGGTGCCCCGCAAGGCCAGCGCTTGGTGCTTGCAGGACGTGGGAGAGAGCAGGGGGTGCCTGGGGGGTCCGGCACTTACAGCCCCATCGGGAGCACAGCTCTTGGCTTTGGGCAAAGTCCTCAGACGCATCACCTCCTCTGACCCCTGCAGCCTGACAGCTGGGCCGTGTCCCTCTGGTCCTTGGTTCTGTCATGACCATGAGCGTCTTTGTGCTGATGTGTGGAAACCCTAACCTGCTCAGCCTGCAGGTCCCAAGATGGATTCAGATGGTGGGGTGCATTGCTCAGAGCGCCCCTAGGATCCATGACTGGGCTTCCAGGGCCAGGCACCCTCTGCCTGAAACTGCCCCTCTCCCGGCAGCTCCTGGGGACGGGGTTCATGAGGGTCAGCCCAGTGCAGGGGATGGGCATCTCTGAGCTCCTAACCCCAGCCCCGCCTGCAGGGTCCGCCCAGGGGGTTAAGGAGGGAGAATTGGCTCAGGCTGACCCCCCGGCCTCACCTCCCCTCACTCCAGCCCGTACCCCCTTCCCTGTCTCCTCCCCCGAGTCTGCTCTGCTCTACATCCTTCAGCCACCCTCAGGGCACGCCCAGCCGCCCTCCAGGCAATGCCTCCTGCACACACTTCTCTCCTGTGCCCCAGTGTCCAGATCAAACCGGGACAGGGAGCGAGAGCTCTTTACTAACACCTTCCCTTCCAGACCCACCTCCCCCAGAATCCTGAGCGGCCCTAGTCTGCAGGACCCTCCTCACCCTCCTGCCTAGCTGAGCCCAGGGAAGCAAGGATCTGAAAGGCACAGGCTCAGGCAGGGCCCCAGCTCGGGCCCCCCTTTCCGTGGGCGGGTCCCCAGGGTCTCCTGGGCAGGGCAGGTGTGGGACCTGGATGCAGCTCCTGAACTCATAGCCAGGGATGCCCGCCAGACCCCTTAGTCAGCCACCAGCCAAAGCAGAAATTCAGGATCCCCTTGGTCAGATGGTGACTTTTGGCAAGTGCCCGGATGTGGTGGCCACAGTGAGCGTGGAGGGGACTCGGGCTGGGCTGCCCTTCAGTAACTCCCACTGGGGCAGCGAAACCTGTAGTTAAAATATCGAAACACCCCTGTGCTGACGGACCCCAGCTCCTCACATGCCCCCCACCATCCCAACCCCTCCCGTAGCCTCCCCAGAATCTAGGACCCCGCTCCAGTGCTAGGAAGAGGACCTGTTCTGATGGGTGGGATCTTGTGCCATACGGATCATAAAATATTTTTAACATCTCTCCCGACGCGGGCAATGCGAAGCTGATAACAAGAGCCGGGGCTGAGGGGGTACACTTTGCCGCTGCTTGGGGGCACATCCTGACCTCAGACAGAAATTCACAGCTGATGTGCTGCCTTGGGATGGGGAGCTGGATGGAGGGGCTGGATGGTCACGGTCAAAAACTGAGAAGTGGGCCAGAAGCCCTGGTGAGCCCAGGCTGGGGTTCCTCTTGGGCATTCCAATAGGACCCCACGTTTCCTGCTCACCGCCTTGGGATTGGAATTCTAGAGAGCATGGTGACCTGTTTCCTGGGACCAGGAGGGAATCAGGGTGAGGCTGGAAATTAATCAGACACTCGCCTGACCCCCAGGGGTTCAGAGGTCACCTGTGAGTATCTTTTCCCAGAATGCACTGGGTGAGGTTGGCCCCCTCCAGGCTGGGGGGAAGGGCACTCGGAGGCACATTCTTCTCGTCCTGCACTTGGCATGTCCCAAAGACACACAGGGGGCTATTCTCCTGCTGGATGGGCAGGAACCGCCTAACTCTGGCCCCGGGCTCCAGCCAGAGGTGGTCCAGGTGCTACTGGGGTCCCCCAGCACAAGCCCTCTCCCCCCTGGATCAACAAGGCACCCTCACAGCTCCACCCCCACCCCACGTCACTCACTTGGCTGTGACCTTCTTGTGGGCAGGGTCACACGTGCATCCCCAGTGCCCAGCTCTGATCACTGCAGTGAGTCACAGGACATTCACAAAGGAGAGGGACTCCTTCCCAGACCCCAGAGGCAGCGACTGAGGGGGTGGGTAGGGGGCCAGGTGGGCATCCAAGACGGTCCTAGGTCAGAACAGAAGCCTCCTCCCCACTGGCAATCCCACACCTGCAATCCTAACTATCTTGAGGTTTCTGGAACACCTCTCTGCCAAACCTGTTTTATGGACTATAAAAAAAAGAGAATTTCATGAGATTTGCAATTACTTGAATTCCAGGGAGATTTATTTCCCATGTTATTAATAAATTCTAATGCCACCTATAACTTTCAATTGCCAGTTAATTAACATGCAGTTGGTGCATTGTAAAAGGCAAATTAAATACTTTCTCAGGCGGGGGCTGGTAAATCTAATGAGCCAGTGTGTCCCGAAGGAGACAGCTGGGCTCACACGTCCCAGTCTCCCACTCCCCCGTATTGATGGGTGTGTGACATATTGATGGGCAAGTGATAACCCGGCCTCAGTGTCCCCATCTTAAAAGGGGATCAAGGAAGCCGCCTCCGGAGCTCTCATGGTATCTGGGGTTGAAGCTGGTTTTTATTCACATAAATACCACTTGAACCTAGAGTCTGTCATACAGAGTGAAGTAAGTCAGAAAGAGAAAGACAAATACCGTACGCTAACACATATATATGGAATTTAAGGAAAAAAAATGTCATGAAGAACCTAAGGGTAAGACAGGAATAAAGACACAGACCTACTAGAGAATGGACTTGAGGACATGGGGAGGGGGAAGGGTAAGCTGTGACAAAGTGAGAGAGTGGCATGGACATGTATACACTACCAAACGTAAAATAGATAGCTAGTGGGAAGCAGCCGCATAGCACAGGGAGATCAGCTCGGTGCTTTGTGACCACCTAGAGGGGTGGGATAGGGAGGGTGGGAGGGAGGGAGACGCAAGAGGGAAGATACATGGGAACATATGTATATGTATAACTGATTCACTTTGTTATAAAGCAGAAACTAACACACCATTGTAAAGCAATTATACTCCAATAAAGAATTATAAAAAAAAAAAATCAAGTGATAATTAGAATCAAGAGTCTGGCTCTTTGCTCCCATGGGCTGAGTGACCGGACCAGTTTCCCGAGGCTGTGTTAACAAATTGCCAGAAACTTAACCTCCACGGTTCTGGAGGCTGGAATCTGAAATCAACGTGTCCGCAGGGTCGTGCGCCCTCTGACGTCTCCAGGGGAGAATCCATTTTTGCCTTTACCAGCTTCTAGTGGCCCCAGGCATCGCTTTGGCTCCTGACTCCATCAATCCAACCTCTGTCCCTGTCTTCACGGCCTCCTCTCCTATGTCTGTCTTGTCGTCTATGTGTCTCTCATAAGGACACTGGTCACTGGGTAATCCAGGATGATCTCTTCATCTCAAGATCCTTGACTTAATCCCATCCACAGAGACTCTCTTTCCAAATAGTGTCATGCTCAGAGGTTCCGCAATTGGGACTTGGACATACACTTGGGGACCATTCTTCAGTCTATGACAGTGACCTTGGGCAAGTCACTTAACCTCTCGGGGCTTCCGTTTTCCTTGTCCAACAAAGGGCGTCTTCACTGAACTAGTAAGAGCGGCTGCTGCCATGGGTCAGGCGCCATGCCGAGCCCGTCATGTGCATTGACTCATTCAGTCCCCATGCCAGCCCCAGGATTTGTCATCTTCATTTGTTGCAGGTGATCAAATCCAGGCACCAGGAGGTTAAGTGACTTGCCCCAGGTACCAAGTCGTGGGGCGAGGATTTGAACCCAGGCCACCTCACCCTGCAGCCTACACCCCCCTTTTTGTAATTGAGCTTTTTAAAATCAAGCAATAATTCGCATGCCATTCAACTCCCCCATTCCAAGAGTACAATTCAGGGGTTTTTAGTATATTCAGAGTTGTGCAACCATCACCACAGTTGATTTTAGAACATTTGCATCTGCCTAAAGAAATCCCATATCATTTAGTAATACCCCCCAATCCTCCTGTCCCCCACCCCCACCCCTAGGCAACCACTGATCTGCTTTCTGTCTCTATGGATTTACCTATTCTGGACATTTCGTAGAAATGGAATCAGACACTTTTGTGTCTGGCTTCTTTCACTTAGTATGATGATTTCAAGGCTCATCCATGTATCAGGGCTTCATTTCTCTTTGTGGCAAAACAAGAACCTATATGCTTAACCACTACAATGACCTGTAAGGTCCCTGGCCGCTCTGAAAGCCCCTCTGTAGGACTGACACATTCCAGAAATCTCAGTCAAACCCTGAGGTTTGATCTGTGAAGATTCTGTAGGACTTGGGGAACAGAATCTCTCACCCTCTCTGCCCGCGGCACTGTCCTCTCTCTTTATGAGATTCCTGGCGTGGTGCCCAGCTGGTGAGGCTGGGCACCAGTGGGTGAGCCGGAAGACAAGCCGTCAGGCCCGGTCACCCCTGAAGTGCAGCTGCTCGGCCCTCACCTGGGGCAGAGCTTCCCGATCTTTCTCATGATACGGCTCACAGAGAACAGGATATTATTTGCATAGCACTCGGGGTAAACAGCCACAACTGCACCCTGCAATGTGCCCAGCCCGGGGTCTCTGGCTGTCCCGGCACCACCCTGGTAGCCTCCAAGGGCCGCCACCTGAGACTACCTGGAGCCCACCTGCAGCACAGGGCTGGGAAGCTCTGATCTCGGGCGTCAGGGCTCTCACCCAAAGGATGCTCCTGCTGGGTGTGAGGTGGGAGGAGATGCTGGCTCTTCAGGGGCCAGGACTTCAGACGGTCCTCTGTCGCTGGTTGAGGCGGGGAAGGGAGGGCACGAGATGAAGGATGCCTGGACCCGGGCTCTACAGGCCTCGGTACCTGGGTCCTCAGAGAGAAGAGGAAGGGGGTGGGTGGTTATAAGCCTGGAGACCCAGAGCCACCAGCACTGCCTACAGCCGTGCCGAGTGGAAGGCCAAGGACACCAGGCTGGGGCCCCTCAAAGCATGATGAACCCATTCCAAGTGCCTCCGAGAGTAACAGGGCTTATTGCAAGGCTCCGGGACCGCAGGGGACCCAAAGGATCGGGGCGTGAACAGGGGCAGGCCCCAAGGGAATAGCGCCGGATCTGCGTCATCCCTGGGGACCTCTGCAGCGGGAGGAGGTTGCTGATCCTCACGACTCTGCCGCGTGTCCATCCCGCCTCTCACCACGATTTGTTGTCTGTCTCCAGCCTCAAGGCTGCTGCCTGCTCGTGGCTTCTGCATCTTCCCACCGTAGCTTGCCATGGCCTCTTTTTTTTTTGGCGGTACGCGGGCCTCTCACTGTTGCGGTCTCTCCGGCTGCGGAGCACAGGCTCCGGACGCGCAGGCTCAGCGGCCATGGCTCACGGGCCCAGCCGCTCCGCGGCACGTGGGATCTTCCCGGACCGCGGCACGAACCCGCGTCCCCTGCATCGGCAGGCGGACTCTCAACCACTGCGCCGCCAGGGAAGCCCCTTGCCATGGCCTCTTGCTCACTCTCTTCTCACAGCAGGTGGCTTTGCGGTCACCCAGCATTCAGGGTGGTTATCAAGCATCTTCACGGTCTCCACTCCAGGGCTCAGGCTCCCTGGCGCCTCCCCAGAGGAGGACTCCTTCTCCTGCTCTTGGCAAATGAGCTCAGGTCCAGGTCTCATCCCCTCCAGCCTGGACACAGATACCTGATAGGGAAGGAGAACTCTGGGAACCTAAGGCCAGAACCCCAGAGAACAGGCAGTGTGGGCTTTGCTGCCTGTTGGTGGCAGAAGCTGCCTTCCCAGGAGGGGAAGGAATGCTTGGGGCCCCAAGCTGGGCCCCTCTGGGCCCACAGCGGAAGTCTCTGCTTTGTTTTACATCATAGCTGTATTCTCAAACATAACCGTTCCACCCCCCTGACCTCCAGCTCTTCAAGGACCTTGATGACATCCATCCAGGTCCTCAGGATGTATCAGGAGTACATCACTCTCCACTTTCTCACCCCATCATCCATGCCCCGCTCCCCCTATGCTCCAACTACTCTGGCAGGCCCAGCTCATAACAGATCAGACGTGAAAGGACCTTGGCCTTAATTTTCCTTTGGCATCATGGCTATAAAAGGAGAATTTTGTTTTTTAAAAAAAGACAAAACCAAAAAGTGCATCTTAATTAGGGAAGATGTGCAGTGAGGCCAGACTGAGCCCTGCTGGGCACCAGCCCTCCACTGGGTGAGAACAAATGCTTTTAGCGCAGTCCCGTTGCCAAGGTGATCACCGCATCTCAACTTACTGAGGTGGCATTGCAAATCTGTGGGGAAAGGACAGATTATTCAATAAATTATGCCGGGACATTTGCTTAGCTATTTGGAAAGAAATAAAATTAGCTCTTTCCTTCACAGCATACTTCAATATAAATTCCGGAGGATTTGAAGAATTAGATGTAAAAAGGGAAATTATTTTAAAAAACTAGAAGAAATTATAGACAAATATCTGATCTTGGGGTGACTAAAGACTTCTAAACACAAAAGCAGTGGAAAAAATAAAAAGAATAAGATAGGTAGAATTTAATACATAAAATTCAAATCTCTTTGTGTTTTAAAGAACCTTTTAATTAAATTTATTGGGGAACTACAAATAAGGCTAAGATAGTGGCAACAAATATGACAAAGGGTCATATATAAAAAGCAATTACAGGACTTGCCTGGTGGTGCAGCGGTTAAGAATGTGCCTGCCAATGCAGGAGACACAGGTTTGAGCCCTGGTCTGGGAATATCCCACATGCTGTGGAGCAACTAAGCCTGTGCACCACAACTACTGAGTCTGCATGCCACAACTACTGAAGCCTGCGCTCCTAGAGCCCGTGCTCCGCAACAAGAGAAGCCACCACAGTGAGAAGCCGGCGCACCGCATCGAAGAGTAGCCCCCGCTCCCCGCAGCTAGAGAAAGCCCACACATAGCAACAAAGACCCAACGAAACCAAAAATAAATAATAAATAAACTTTAAAAAAAAGCAATTACAAATAAATAAAAATGAATGTTCCAATAGAAAAATGGCCAAAAAGAAATGCACAAAAGAAGAAATAAAAAAAGGCAAGAAACATATTTTAAAATATTCACCTTCGCTGGTAATCAAAGAAATGCCCAGTAAAACGCCAATGAGTTTTTCCTCTCTTACCACTTATATTAAACATTGTACTGGAGATTCTACCCAGAGTAATTAGACTAGAAAAATACAGTCACCCAGATTGGTGATTGGTGGAAATTTGTTCATTTCATCTAGGTTATATAATTTCTGGCATACACTTATTCCTGGTATTCTCTTATAATTCTTTTTATTTCTGTAAAGTCAGTAATAATGTCCCCACTTTCATTTCTGATTTTAGTAATTTGAGTCTTCTCTCTTTTTTTCTTGGTCAGTCTACCGAAAGGTTTGTCAAATTTTCTGATCTTTTCAAAGAACCAAGCTTTGTGTTTTGCTTTTTTCTCTATTGTATTCCTATAAGGTAAAAATTTAGGTTATTGGTTTGAAATCTTTATTCTGTTTAAATATAGGCAATTAGAACTATAACACTCCCTCTCAGCACTGCTTTAGCTGCATCTCACAAGTTTGGGTATATTGTGTTTTCATTTTTATTCATCTCAAAGTATTTTCTAATTTCCTTGTGATTCCTTCTTTGACCCATTAGTTATTTAAGAGTGTGTTAGTTAATTTCCACATATTTGCAAGTATACTTCTGCTATGGATTTCTAAGTTCATTCTGTTGAGACAGGAGAACACATGCTGAATGATTTCATTCCTTTTAAATTTATTTAGTCTTATTTTATGGCCTAAATATGATTCCACCTGCAGATTCCAGCATATGATTCCATGTGCACTTGAGAAGAATATGCATTCTGACGTTGGTTGGAGTGCTCTGTAGTTGTCTGTTTAGGTTCAGTTGGTTACAAGTGTTGCTCCTTTAATTCTTTAGACCTGGTTTCCATTAGTTCTTTGCACATATTTATGACAGTGTATTTAAAGACTTTGTCTAGGGCTTCCCTCGTGGCGCAGTGGTTAAGAATCCCCCTGCCAATTCGGGGGACACGGGTTTGAGCCCTGGTTCAGGAAGATCCCACATGCCGTGGAGCAACTAAGCCCACGCGCCACAACGACTGAGCCTGTGCTCTAGAGCCTGCGAGCCATAACTACTGAGCCCGCGTGCCACAACTACTGAAGCCCTCGCGCCTAGATCCCGTGCTCCACAACAAGAGAAGCCACCGCAGTGAGAACTCTGCGCACCGGAACAAAGAGTAGCCCCCGTTCATCGCAACTAGAGAAAGCCACGCACACCAACAAAGACCCAAAGCAGCCAAAAATAAATAAAAATAAGTAAATAAATAATAAATAAATAAATAAAAGAAATGCAACAAAAATATTAAAAAATTAAAAAAATAAAGTCTTTGTCTAGTAAGTCCAGTGTTTAGGCTTCCTCAGGAACAGTTTCCTGTGAATGGGCCATACTTTCCTGTGTCTTTGCATGTCTCATAAATTTTTGTTGAAAACCGGACATTTAAAATAATATGATGAGGCAAATCTGGAAATCAGATCTCCCCCCTCCCATGCAACACCATTTGCCAAGGGTTTGTTGTTACTGCCACTGAAGTTTCTGCTCAGTTAGCTCAGTGGTCAGCTAATGATTAGATAGAGATTTCCTTAAACGCTTCAAACCATTAAGTCTTCCAGCCTTTGTTGAGGGGCTTTGTATATGTGATGGGGCATACCTTCAATGCTCTAGCCTTAGCTTTCACTTCCTGATTGTGCAGAGCCTCAAGGTCAGCCAGAGGTGAGAAATTAGGTCCGTCACAGGTCTTTCCTGGGCGTGTGCAGAGCTATGCACGTGCATATGGCCTTCAAGCAACCCAAGAATATGTTGGAGCTTTTCAAAGCCCCCTATGGACATCTCATTTGCCAGCTTTTTCCTTTTACTATTTTCTTTAGCCACAACTGGTGCCACTTCAGGCAGCTACAAAATTAAACAATTGCAGCGGATTGTTTTTTTTGCAGTACACGGGCCTCTCTCACCGCTGTGGCCCCTCCCGTCGCGGAGCACAGGCTCTGGACGCGCAGGCTCAGCGGCCATGGCTCACCGGCCCAGCTGCTCCGCCGCATGTGGGATCCTCCGGGACCGGGGCACAGAACCCACGTCCCCTGCATCAGCAGGCGGACTCCCAACCACTGCACCAACCAGGGAAGCCCGCAGCTGATTGTTTTTGACAAATGCCCTGGAGCTAGGGCACACAGAGCAAAGACTGAGGTCAAATAAAAGACAGTCCCTGAGAATGCAGCTTTTCAGGGAGCTGCCAGACAGGTCAAACAGTGACAATTCTCTGGCCATGGGGTTTTTGGGGAAGCTCCAACCCTTTTCTTTCCCTTCTAGTAGCTGCTGGGCTACTGGTTTTCACAACCACCATAGTTGTGAGGCTATTGCTTTTCAGAACCTACAGTGGAGCTGTGCAAAGGGAAATGGGAATAAGGCAAGTCAAGACTTCACGAAGCTTGCTGTTCTGACTGTGATTTGGCCATATAATTTAAAAAACAAAGCGAAATAAAACACTACTCAAGTGTTGAAAGCCTTTGGTTAATTTCTAGAGCCATGAAAAAGTTGATTTTGACAGTTTTTGCCAGCATTTCCATTGCTTTTATAAAGTAGCATATTTTTGGAAGTCCTTGCTCTGTCGTTCCGGAAGTGCTTCCCTCCCACCTGTTTGTGTACAGAAAATATTATAGGAACACAGCCATACCCATTCATTTATATATTATCTATAGCTGCTTTCACACTACAATGAAGAGCTGAGTAGTTGCAACAGAAACCATACGGCTGGCAAAGCCTAAAATATGTACTATCTGGCCCTTACAGAAAAAGTTTGCCAACCCCTTTGGTAAGGCAAGAAAATGATGTAAAGATTGGAGGAAACAAATTGCTGCTATTCACAGATGAAGAGATTTTTGCATTAAAAGTTGTTTTTTCAAATTTGTGAACAACTCCTTAGCATTAGTAAGTGAGTTTAACAAGGTCACTGAATGTGTTATACCAAACCCAATTATAGGACTTCCTGGATCCAGCTAAGAGAGTGTAAGCACACCCCACCTTCTCTCTCCCTATGACGAGAATTAAAAAGCTTGGACAGAATACATAAAGCAGCTATCTGAGGACTCTGGAAAGTCAATCCTAAGAAGTGGACTGGGGAGGGAAATCCAAGTGCAAAGAATGACTGAAATAGCTGTGAGTTTTCTGGTTGGTTTATTTGTTTGTTTTTCTCCTGGGTTAAACTTTAGCATAACCCAAATCCTGGAAGTGAAGTGAAGTGAATGAAAACAGAATAAACTCTAAGAAAAACTCTGTCTTCTGGCAGGAGAGCCAGGAATGGGGCATCTTGCAAGACTGAGAGCCTGGTGGGTGGGGGTGTGGTGATCCCAGTTTTTTTCTTTCACTTTTAACTGTCTCTGTCCTGAGACAAGCCCCTGTTAGGACTCTGCATTCCTGGGGTTCCAGTAGACCCACATGCACCTAAAACTCTGAGAGAAAAAAATCCCCTCTGATCAGAGAACCTAGGCACTTTCAGGCAGTGTCTTGTATGCCTCCTAATTTACTGTCTGGGGTAGCCATCATTACTCCCATTTTCTTGGTGAAGAAACTGAGGCTCAGAGAGGTTAAGTAGCTTGCCCAGGGTCACCCAGCAGTGAAGTGGCAGAGTTAGTATTCTCACCTTCCCTGCCTCCTTAGTGTACCTGTGAGCTCTAGCACCTGGCTCAGTGCCTGGTACAGTGCCGGGCAGACAGTGAGCACCCTGTGAGATGGGTCCATCTCCGCTCACGGGCTCCAATGCAGGGCCTGGCTCAGAGCGTCCATTGACCCGCGTCCGCTCCTCGAACCTGTGCACACACAAAGGAGACCTGCCCCCAGCCTCCCTGGCCGACGAGGAGAGGCCTTGAACTCCACTCTGGGTCAGCCTTTCTCAATGCAGATGAACTGCAGTTGATGTTCTTTGCACATAATTTTCAGCGAGACAGAATCATTTGGAAAGCCATAAATACACATTCAGATGCACATGATGGATAATAAACTCGGCTCCAACGAGTCACTTGAGCCCCCATAAATCTTGGCTGCATTTTCTTCCCTGGTGCCCGTAAATCAGGCCCTATCTCTGCGTTGTCTCTGTCATCCTGCCGGCCCCTACCTGCCATGCATCATGCTGCAGGTGGAGCATCTGGCAGCTGGCCTCACACGCTGCCCTCATGCCCCGCGTGTATCCCGCTGCTCCCCTGAGGGACCCAGGCGTCTGGCCCATTTCAGGCGTCCTTTGTGCTTTTCCGAGCAGCAGTCACCCTGCACATCATGGTTTACACAAGCCTCATGGGGTTTTCACAACATGCAATTTTTTAAAAGCAGGCTGTAGCTGTTCTCTGCCTCTCCCTCTCCTGGGCTTGTGCCTCTGTGGGCTATTGTTAATAAGCTGACAATGCAAGGGGCCGGGAACACCTCACAGGGTCTGGAGTTGGGCACAGTGGGCTGACAGTGGTTCTAGAGATTTCAGCCAAGTCCCTTTTCTGGGCCTCGGTGTGCTCATTTGTGAGATGGAAACAATAATCCCTATTTCCCAGGATTGTGTTATTCAGGGTAATAATGCACAGGTAACCAGCATTAGAGAAAGCCTCAAACCTCAGTTTGTGCATAGCCCGACACAAAGTTTAATTTTTGCTGCAAAGTCCGATGTGGAGGCCTTCTTCCACCTCATAGCTTCATTATCTGGAACGTGAGGCCCTGCAAGATTGCCACAGCGGGAGAAGAGAGACATGGAGACACACTGGCTCATAACACCTTCAGCCCAGAAGGGATGTGGGTCACCTCCGCTCACATCCTATTGGCCAGAACCAGTCACATGGCCCCAGGCTAATCGCAAAGGATGCTGGGAAATAGAGAAGCACATGGCTGATTGGTGAGCATTTACATTCCTGCCAGAGTGGCTGAAAATGCTTAATTAAATGCAATTCACAAGAGACAGCAAGGAAGGGCTCTAGTAGAAGCTCAAGATGTCAGAGGTGAATCTAGATCAGTATTGGCTGATGGGGGATTTACACCCAGCCCTCTTCCAAAATGGTGTATGTTGGTTCCTGCTCATGGATAAAGCATCTGCCATCATGCCTTCCTTGGGGCCTGGTTGTGAAGGACCCAGGGCCAGGTTCCCAATAGGTGCTCAGGAAGTGGGACTCACCCAAGGTCATGCAGTTTTCCGTGATACACTGCATGCTCCCTGCGAGCCAAGCTCTCTCCCCTCACGTTCCCACCACCCGCTCCTCCTAGCAGCACTTAGCAGCTCCTATTCTTTCCCAACCCCTGGTTCCTCCCAGCCTCCATTGTGGCTTCAGGCTCCCATTACTCAAGAGGATGGCTCCCACCCACAGCTGGGCCCCACCTACAGGAAGCCCTCTGTGATTTCCCTGGCTCTTGTGTTTGGGGAGAGGGTAGGTGGTTCTCTGAACTGTGGCTGAATAGGGAGGAGGTGATCTGGCATATGAGGGTCTTCCGTGTCTCAGAGCCCGCCCGCCCACTGAACAGCCTCCCACAGCTGGGCCATGTGATTTCACAGCTGGAACTCCTCATACCGTCTGTCCCCCTTCCTCATGCATAGAAGCAGCAGGTCATGGTAAGGCTTGGAAGCAGGAAGTCCAGGAGGCCAGGGCCTGGTGCAGCTGGAGGAAACAGACTGATTTGGTGCTCTCTGCTATCAGGGTGGGAGGTTGGAGACCCCGAGAGCCGCTCTCCCATGGCTGGAGACAGCTGGGCTAGAAAGAATCAGCCTAAGCTGTAAGGGCAGATGCCCCGTGTTCCAATCCTTGCCCGGCTACTAACTGAGCATGTGGCCTAAGCTGATGCTTTCATTCCTGGGCCTCAGCTTGCTCATATGTAAAATGGGGATCTGTATTCATTCTATCCAGCTTACAAGATCAGCTACAAAACACTTGAGAACAGGGTTCAGGGTGGGGGTAGGCATGGGGGTGGAAGGTGGGGAGCCAGGGGACCTCTGCTGGGGTCTTAAATCCTGCCTGGGACCAGCTCTGGGCCAGGGCAGCCACTCAGTTCCTCTGGACCCAGGTGGAGCCCAATGGTGAGCACTGGACCAGAGGAACTGTTTCTCCTCTCTCCTTCCTCCCAGCCCAATGATGAAATCTGCTGCTTATTCCTAGTGGAATTCTCTTTTTCCATCTCCCATCCTCAAAATCACCCCATAAAACACCAAAAATAAACACTGTGCCTGGCTTTCATTTGGGGAGGCTTTGCCTGTCCCCTTTAATTACTTCTTACCATGACATACCAGCCTTTCATCTTTGCGTGTCCGGATTGGTGACCCTAAGAGGCAGGCCAAAGGCGGTGTGACTGGACCTCTTTGGTCAAATGAGGACTCAATACTTAGAATGCTGGCGTAAGCATGGGGGACTGCCTGGGCTAGGCAGCCAACGCTGAACAGATGAGGAGACATTGAACCTGGGTTTAGAAGGATCAGTAGAAGTTTGCCAGGTGGAAAAAGTTGAGGGAGAGCGTTCCCAGCAGAGGGAACAGTATGTACAAAGGGATAGAGAGAGGAACGGAATGGAATGTTCAGTGAGGCTGGATATTAGGGTGCCCGAGGGAGGGGCCCCAGAGTTGCCCGGAGAGCTGGGTTGCATAGCCCTTGAATGCCAGGCTAAGGAGCCTGGACTTTATCCTAAGGGCCACGAGGAGCCGAGGAGGACTGTAAGCGAGGTGGGGACACCCCCGGACACCTGGCCACCAGGGTCAGCCTTTGTGACACAGCTGCTTCTTGTGTCGATGGAAAGTTGGGGGGTGGCAGGGTGACCCGTCTCCTCCCCAAACTCAACTTCCCTGGAGGAGGAAGTCTTGAAAGAATCTAAGAGGAGCCTCCACATAAAATGACTCTCTTAAAAAGTCAACATTTCTGTGATTTTGTAGAAATTAATCAGGAACACATGTGTTCTATTTTTCATAAATCGCGAGGGATCAAAAGGGAAGGAAAAATCTCTTAGGGTAAAAGATGACATGAGATCCACCACCCGCTGAAAGGCTCCACACCACTGCCTTGCAGCCTGGGGCTTTCCTCCCACCTGGCATCCCCCGTGCACCTCGGTGGACGTGGGCCCCAGGCTGGTGTGGGACACAGAGGGAGCTCAGACGCAGCCCAGACGCTGAGATGCTCCCAGGAGGGAGGGAGCACCAGCCAGTGAGGGGCCAGGGCAGTCGCTGTGTGTGACAGGTGCTGGGAGAGGAAGCCTGGCGCTGGGGGAACCCAGAGGAAGCCTCCAGCCCAGCTGATGGAGGGACCAGAAGAAGGGACACTTAGAGAACAGATGAGAAAGGTGGGAACAGATGAGGACTGCCTTGAATGCACTGCTAAAGAATCTGGATTGTCCCCTGCATTTTTCCCCACTGCTGTCTGAGGACCGGGGTGTGATGGGAAGGGCCCTGGGCTTGGGGACAGAAGCTCCATTCAGCCTCCCTCTTACAGTGGGACCTATCCCAGACCTGGAACCTCAGTGTTCTCCTCTGTGAAATGGGTGTAATAATGAGGCGTACCTCCCCCAGGGGAGCCGTATGGAGCCGTGGGCAGGCGGGCGCTCACTCGGGCCTCTGTCACCCTGGTCTCACACTTGCTGGCCTCACCTGTCCTCTGTGGGGGCCACGGTCAAGGGCAAAAGAGGTGAGGAAGCAGTCTCTCAGGCCTCCACCCCTCCGATGGCCTGTGTCCAAAGCCCAGTGGTTCCACAGCAAAGAAGAGGTGCCCAGGTCTCCCGGGGTCCCAACATCCCTGCGTCCATCCCGGGTGGAGCCCGACCAGGGGGCCTGCCCGAGACACAGAGCCCCGTAGGCCCCTCGTTCTTCAGCCCCCAGATCAGGGGCTTCCTCCCTCCCCACCTCCCTCTCCACTCCGGGCCCCCCCAACCCTGGGCTGAGCGGCACCCAGTCCTCCCCCGCTGTGGGCGCCGTGCCAGCCCTGTGGACGGGTGCTGAGATAATCCGGCTAGACAGCCTGCCACCTTGGCACGTCCCGGGGCGCCCAGGGCTGCGGGGAGCCTCAAAAGGAAAATTAATGTCTCTTACCAGCAATCAGAGGAAATTATTTCAATAGAAATCGTGTTTTATATCCTCCCCATCCTTGTGTTTTAATCCCCAGCCTTTGATTTCTTTCTTCTTTGGGGATTCTCAGAAAGGCACTTGAGAGCCTGGGCAGCGCACCCGGGCCCAGGGAGCGCCGGGGCCTCCCCTGTGGAGACCCTGGGGTCTCCCAGCGCAGCTGGCGGCCCGTCGGCAGCCGGGGCCGTACTCCCAGGTGGGCAGTCGTGGGTGAGCCTCTGGCTGGCTGGCTTTTCTGCTGCCCGACGCGGGTGACTCTGGGGCCCAGGCCTGGCCAAGGTCATGGTGTCAGGGGGTGGCATGGTGCTGAGGGGGAGCCCAGGATGGAAGGCGCCCAGAGGCCTTCTGGGTGAAGGCCATCACCCTTCCTCTCTCCTTGGGGAGACGCCCTCACATCTGCACCCTTCGTGTCTCCCCAGTGCCTCAGACGAGGTCCCAACTCTGCAGCCTGGAGCTCAAAGCCCTGCAGATTCATGCCTGCCAGCTCCCCTGGCCTGGTCCACCCCTCTGCAGCTGCCCAGGATGCCTGGCTTGACCCAGAGTGGGGCCGAGCAGCTGTGGCCTGGGGTCCCTTGCACAGCCCGGGCCTGGAATCAACAGCCTTTTCTTTCTCTACCTGGCCAGCTCCGGCACCTTCTTCCAGGTTCAGCCCTGCCTCACCTCCTCCGAAATCCTGACTCGGAGTCCACCTCCCAGAATGTTTGATGCCCCCAGCCCTTAGCACAGGCCTCTGCCCTGATCCTGTCAAACTAGGCCGGCTGCCCTAGGAGCTCCTTGAATCCAGGGAGCAGTTTTGCTTTAGCCCTAAGTCCCCAAATGGGTTTCAGCCAGCTTGTGCTTGAGTGGATGGGGGTTACGCTTAACCCATAGAATGCCCTGGAAGGGACACTGTGCTAGTTCCAGTCCCGGCCTTTAAGGAGACTGGCCACTTCTGCTTCTTCCCTCTTAGAAAACCCCCTCTTGGAATCTAGCCGTCATGGTCAAGCATGTGGAGAAGCCACATTCAGGCATTCTGGTTATAACGGCGCCAGCTAAAGTCCCAGCCAACTTCCAACATCAGCTGCCTGTGACGTGAATGAGCCACTGGGATATTCCAGCCCAGTCAAGCCCCTAGGTGGCTGCAGCCCAAACGAACATCACTTGCAGAAGAACCTCCAAGCTGAGCACAGTCAACTCACAGGATCACGAGATTTAGCAAGATTGTTTCTGTTTTAAACGACTAAATTTGGGGGCACTCTGTTGCAGCAACAAGTAACTAAACATACAGTATACGCATTTACCAGATGTGTATGCATTTCTAAGTATTTAACTACTATTTTTCAAAAGATTAACCATTCTACACTATAGAACAGGAGTCCAAAAACTACAGAAAGCAGCCAGCTGCCTGTTTTTGTGCAACCCGCAAG
The DNA here is from genome assembly GCF_000442215.2 of Lipotes vexillifer. Classification (NCBI taxonomy): domain Eukaryota; kingdom Metazoa; phylum Chordata; class Mammalia; order Artiodactyla; family Lipotidae; genus Lipotes; species Lipotes vexillifer. Next base: position 3,778,938 of record NW_006796716.1, on the reverse strand, counting down.
GAAAGAATGGTTTTTACTTTTTTAAAAAAATGTTATTTATTTATCTTTGGCTGCGTTGGGCCTTGTTGCTGTGCGCGGGCTTTCTCTAGTTGCGGTGAGCGGGGGCTACTCTTCGTTGCAGTGCGCGGGGTTCTCATTGCCGTGGCTTCTCTTTGTTGTGGAGCACAGGCTCTAGGCATGCGGGCTTCAGTAGTTGTGGTGTGCGGGCTCAGTAGTTGTGGCTCACGGGCTCTAGAGCACAGGCTCAGTAGTTGTGGCGCACGGGCTTAGTTGCTCCGAGGCATGTGGGATCTTCCCAGACAGGCGCTGGAACCCGTGTCCCCTGCATTGGCAGGCGGATTCTTAACCACTGCGCCACCAGGGAAGTCCTGGTTTTCACATTTTTAAGTGGCTTGAAAATCAAAAGAAGGATATGATTCGGTGACTGGTGCATGAAGATTATATGAAATTGAAATTTCAGTACGTAAAGTGTGATTGGAGCACAGGTGTGCGTCATTTGTGTACGTATGATCCTTGGTTGTTTTTGCACAATGGCCAACTTCTGTGGTCGTGGCAGAGACCAAACGGCTGCAGAGCCTAAGAGATCTACTGTCTGGTCCTTTACAGGAAGTTTACCAACCCCTCCTGGAGAACATTAAATGTGCATCATCATTTTGAACTTCAAACACGGCATCAAAAGATTTGTATGTGTTTCTAAGCATTTATTTCCTTGGTCCACTAAGTATTAAAAAAAAATTGTGGACTTTTTGGCTTATTTATTTGTTTATTTGAAAGTTTGAAAGTTCGAAGAAGTATAGAAATGGTCAGAGAGCACAAAAATTTAACAAATTGTGGGAGGAATGCTGAAAGCATTCGAGGAGAGGCCAAAACGAAACTTTCTGATGATGGGGAGGAATGGAGGATTGTGAAGAAAGGGATTAAAAATTGAAAAGAGGGCCCAGCTGGACAGGGTCACCCGCTGAGGCTTTGGAAGCATCCAGGCAGACTGCCTCCTCCTTCCGTTCCCCCACCTCCCACCCACATCCTGCCCTGGCCAGTTCTTCAGGCCTCCTGCCTCTCTCTGGGAGGGGTCACAACAGCTGTCCCCCTCCTCGTCCCCTGCCTGCCTTCCTGCCCTCCACCAGCACCCCTGCAGGCCTTTGAGTCAGCCATCAACCCCGCCCCTACCATAGCTCTGCCTACACAAAGCCTTCCCCCACCTGCAGGCCAGCATTCACCCGCTTCTCTGTGCTCATCCTTCTAAGATCCCACCTGCCGTATCATATACCATTGAGACCCACTTATTGTCCTTCTGCTTCCTGGGCTGGAAGCACCTCCAGGGCAAATGGCTGGATCCCAGGGGAGGTATCAGAGCCCAGCTGCTGAATGAAGGAGCTCCGCAGCCCTTACTGAGCGGTGAGGGTCAGAAGCCCCAAGGATGCTGAGTGGGCCGAACAGTGTAGGTTTCGGTGATGCGGCACCCCCGCCCCACACCCAGCCTGTTGGGACCAGGGATGCGGACAGATCAGGGCCTCCGACCGGTGGGCACCTTCAGGGTCACACCTGAGCTGCCCCACCCTTGCCTGGCCTCTGGCAGGGCCTCGGGCCGGGCAGGAGTGGCTGACAGAGCCACCTCCCTTTCACAAGCCAGATGCTGACAGCCGGGTTCGGGAGAACAAGAAGCCCATTCAGGGCACAGGGCCAGGCGGGCCTGCTTTCAGGTGCATGATCTCACCTTTTGGAAACGCAGAGGGCCTGCCAGGGGACCTCCTAAAGCCTTTGATGACCCATGTGCAGGACACAAATCACAGGCCCACCGGCCTCCGGGGCCTGGCCAACACTTCGCTCCAGGGACTCACATTCCAGTCCAGCAAGGGGCGCGGATGGGTGGGGGCCGCAGGCTGCACAGGCAGGCAGCAGGGTGTCCACCCTGACGGGAAGCCCAGGCCTGACTGGGGCCCAGGCCCCGCCGAGCGCCCAGAGCAGAGGTGGCCCAGGCCCCTAGGCCCTACTCCCTGGGACCCGGCAGCACGTTCGCTCCGGTTGGTCGACTTTGACCAAGCTGACTGGTGACACCAGGCAGACACACACCACCCCAAACCGGTGGCCATAACACACCGGGCCCAGCTGGGGGCTGGAGCTAGAGGGACTTTGGGTCCGGGCTTTGTCCCCTGATGGCCACCAGCTCTCTGCAGGGGGGGACCAGCCAGGGGGAGCAGCTGGCTCCCTCTTGGATGGAGAATTCCCTGGCCAGCAGCTCATCGGAGGCCCGACTTTTCTGTGAGCTCACAGGGCATGGCCTGGGATCCAAAAGTGACCCAGAAGCAATGGAACTCAGATGGCCAAAGAAGCCACTGCCCTCTGTCCCCCCGGCACAATTACTTGGATCTACCTGCAAAGACGGGACAGTGGCCTCCGGCTTCTCCGAGTGCCCGCAGGACAGGATACCGGGACAGGGCACGCACACCTCTCCCTGTGCCCAGCCTCGTGTCCAGCAGTGGCTTCTGTCACGACTTCTGTGGATGGCAGTACTGGCCTGCCATCCATCCCCTGGAGGGAAGACCAGGCCACATTGCCCATGTGGGCCCCCAAGCCCTGGAGGGCAGCTCCCAGTGCCCTCAGGATAAACCTCCAGCTCTGGCTGGAGGCCCAAGGCCCTGCCATCTGACCCTGAGGGCTTCTCTCAGTTTCAGGGCCTGCCTCCTGATCACCCGTGAACTTGGCCATCTGCTGGCCCCCCTGAAGCTCCTCCTGTTCTGGCAATTCAGGCTCATCGGTGCCCAGGCTTCTCCCTCTGGCCCTGGCAGCAAGGGGTCCCTCCTCCAGGCCCCCCAGGACTCTGTGCAGCCCATACGTGGGCGGTTTATGGATGCACCCACCGCTCTCTGGACACAGCTGCTCTGGAACAGAGACCAGGGGTGAGCTGGCCCTGACTCCCAGCCCCCAGCATGGACCTGGCCAAAGGAGGTGCCCACTGGTGGTTTGCAAAGTGACTGATGCATTCAGGAAGTCTCTGGTCAGCAAAAGGCAGTCTGGCCACACCCTTAAGAGTAGAAAGATGGCGGGCTTGGAGGGCAGGAGGCCCTGGGCATCCTTGGCCATTGGACGGCGGTCTTAGCTTCTCTGAGCCTCAGCTCCCTCATCAGCAGGATGGGAATACTATATGCACCATCTTTTTCATTTTAGCCCTTCTGGGGGATGTGTACCTTATTGACGTTTTAATTTGCATTTTCCTTATGAGGAATGACGTCGAACACCTTGTCTTTCTTTGCCATCTGGATATTATTTTTGTCACCTACCTGGGTTTTTGTAGATTTGGGGTTGTTGTTCCATGATTGATCTGTAGGATTTTTAAAAAGTATATTTAGGAGATGAGGTCTTTGTCAAGATCTATTTTCAGTTATCACAGGGCTAAAGAGAGGTTTCAGAGAGATCAACCTCATGAAGCCCCAGGCACAGGGCCTGGCACCCAGCTGTTCAAAAATTGTCAGTTTCTCTCCAGCCTCAGGCACTGCCCATCACCTGTCTCTCAGAGTCCACCTCTTTGCTTTATTCCTGGGCCATCTAAAATGCCCCCTCGTCCTAGACCTTCACCATTTCCCTGGTGTCTGCCTCGGGGTCCATGACCTGCGCCATCCCTGAGCACTCTTTGGGCACCCATGTCCTCTGTGCCCACCCCCAGGAAACAGCCCAGATCCAGGGACTAGGCCCCTAGGGCAGGCAATGGGGAGAGCACTGGGCCCAGAGTCCTGAGCCTCAGGCTCTGAGGTTTATTCTGCCACTTCCCGCCTGCATGTCCAAAGGCAAGTCGCTTTTCCTCTCTGGGCCTCAGCCTTCTCATCTGTAAAATGGGCTCTCCTGCCTGCCTGGCCCACCTCCCAGATGGCGGCAGGCCTGAACCTCAGAGCGGGGGGTCCAAGTGTTGTGGAGACTGTCAAGGGCTAAGTACCAGGTGGCTCAGGCCGACCCCCTCCAGCACTCGGTGACAGGGAGCTCACCCCGTCACTGGCTGGTTACATAGAGACAGGCTCCATCCAGGAGGGCCTCTCTGGATGGTGGCCCAGGGAGTGTCCACGGCACCTGGTCAGGCCTCCTCTAGGCCAGCTTGATCTATGGTCCCGTCTCCAAGTCTCCCAAACTGGACAGCAGGTTTCTGGGGCCCCCACTTCCCTTTCCATTTTATTTGGAGATACTCAAGCTGGCCCAGGCCTCCTACAGCAGACTCCTATCTCTCGCAAACACTTTAAGCTTGGAGGTGGGGCAGGAAGGAGAAAAAACAGTAATTACAGAGCTGATGGGGGCACTTCCAGGAAGGGGCATTCCACTCAACAGAGGCCCATGTGGAAAGAGGGAGGCTGGACCGGGATGGCCATCCCAGCAGCCTGAGCCTTGTGGCCCCATCCTTGGCCCTTCCATCCCCCACCGTGGTGGCCAGGAAGCTTGCTACCCAGTGGAGGTGTTTGGAGGCCTAGGACCATGTCCTTGGCTAATCCAGCACCTTGATGGGCCCACTGTGGGAGGAAGGGAAAGGTGGGAGCTTTTCAGCTGGAAGTGGCTAGAGCTATAATGTAACCCCCTTTGCGGACCGGAAAACAAGGGGTCTCAGAGCAGATCACAAACAGATGGTGGCAGGCATTTCCTCCCACCCCCAGTATTGTCCTGGGAGACCCCGGATTCCCAAGTGGGTGGTAGGGTTAGGCTATGCAGGGGACCCCTGGAGGCCTACGAGAAGAGGAAACCTTCTCCCACCAAACTTGGAGGAAGGTGTGAGGCGGGCTCGACAGATGAGGTCCCTCCACGGCTGCTTCTCCCTCCACTCAAGGCCCCAGGACTCAGGTAGCCTCAGCCCTCTCTCCTGGATGCAGGAACCAGGATGAAGTTCCCTTCCGTCTGAACATCCAGCTCCTCCCCAGTTGCCAGCCTGCTGGTGCCCCAGGGATGCAGGACCGTGGCAGTATGAGGATGGCTTTGTGGACCAACCACCTCCGGGTACACGTGGACCAGCAGGAGCGCACCTGCTCAGAGCAAGGACGTCCCCGGTGCCTGAGAACAATGAGGAGCTCACGGTTGCCAGGGGCTGGGGTCCCTTCCTTGCCTCACCTCTGACCCTTGCGCTGAGCCATCGATGAGGACACTGGGGCACCAGCGCTGGGCGGCTCACGCAGGCCCCACAGCTAGCGAGTGAATAGTGGAGCCAGGACAAGAACCCAGGGCAACCGCAACTCCTGTGCTGGAGTCACTGTGACATACCCCTTGAGCCAAGGGTCTCAGCCCAACTGAGACTGAGTTACCCTTGCAAGGCAGCTATGCTATGTGTCTTAGCCTGTGGTGACAAGTAGGGGATGAGGACCTAGACTGCCTGGGTTCAAATCCCAGCTCTGCCACTTACTGTGCAGCCTAGGGCCAGTGTCTTACCCTCTCTGGTCTCAGTTTCCCCATCTGTAAAGGGGGATGGTAGTAGGCTCTACTTCCCGTGGTTGTTGAGGAGTTCTACATGTGAACGCATGTGAAGCACAGAGGATGCTCTTAAGTGCTGTTGCCTTTTACAGGAATCTGGAGGTAAACGAGCTTGCCTTGTCTTCCAGCCAGAAATTGAACTGAGGCAGCCAGGACTCACATGCCAACTTGTCTGCCCTCAAATTGCACTTTTAACCTTGCACCCATGGCAGCTTCGAAGATGCAGGCCCGGAAAGGCCTTGGGGAAGCCGGAGCCGGGCGAGGCTTCTCATCTGTCAATAGATGGCGCTGTGCGGCCATAAGGACCACCCTCGCAACCTGAGTGAGAGCTCACACACCAGGCCTTGCAGACTGAGGCCACCACCCAGGGTCAGGCCCTACACCGGGTGCTGCCCTCAGACGGATGTACCACTCGCCCTGTTTCTCTGATGAGAAATACAAGGGCCCAGAGTGGTTAAGCCATTGGCCTGAGGTCACACAGCCATAAGGCGCTGAGGCTCTCCAACCCCAGATGCTCCAACTGAGATCTTCAGCCCTGTCCTCCTGACACCCACTCCACCCTCCAAGGGGCCTCTGGAGCTTGATGGGAACCAGGCACCCCCTCTCCACCCCCACCATGGCTGGACAATTCCAGTGAAGCTGAAGCCGCCAGCTTTGAAGTCGGAGCTAAGCCCCTGATTAGGGCGGCTCCAGGCCAGCCTGTCCCTCCCGGCCCCATCGCCAGGCCCACGCCATGGGCTTCCCCAGCCCAGTCCAGCATCCTCGTGGTACCAAGAAGTCTGGGGCCCAGAGACGGAGGGACCTGCTCAGCAAGACACAGCCCATCTCCTGGATGCCCTCTTCCTGGTCACTAAGGAGCCCCAGGTCCCCCACGATCCGCTACAAGCCCCAAATCACATCTCACAGTCCCCCATCATCACCCAAGAGGCTGCATGCTAACATGCCCCCAGCTCTGTCCCACTGACACACACGCATTAGAACCCATCGCCCCAATAACAGGTCTTGGACAGGAATGTGATCCTGACCATGTTCAGGGGTGTGAACGGAAAGAGGGAAGGAATGTGGTAGGTCTGGAGCTGGGAAGGGGGAGCTCCCTCTGGGCCTTGGCTTCCTCATCTGTTCACCGAGGGTTCTTCTGGCTCAGTCTGCCCTGGGCTCTGTGATTCTGGTTGGACCACAGTGAAGCCACGTGGGTATGGGGGGAGGGATACCCCACTGTGCACCAGGCAACGAGCTAGGTGCTTTATGCACCCCTATCTTTCTGCTCTGAGGAGCAACTCAGGTTCTAAAAGCCAGCCAGCCCCATCCCTGCCGCGTGTTCACCATCTCCGGCTTGCATACCTCCAGTCACGGGTAGTTCACTCCCTACTGAGGAGCCTGTCCCCAGGATGGCTCAGAAAGCCAGAGAGGTCCAAAGGCTGGGTCCCTGTACTCCAGATGCCTGCCGGGCTCTGCCTTGTGGGACACCTGAGCCAGCTCCATGCTCTGCCCCAGGACAGGGATTTGAAAATAGGTTTTCCCGGACTTCCCTGGTGGTGCAGTGGTTAAGAATCCGCCTGCCAGTGCAGGGGACACGGGTTCGAGCCCTGGTCCGGGAAGATCCCACATGCCGCGGAGCAACTAAGCCCTTGTGCCACAACTACTAAGCCTGTGCTCTAGGGCCCGCGTGCCACAACTACTGAAGCCCTCGCACCTAGAGCCCGTGCTCGGCAACAAGAGAAGCCACCTCAATGAGAAGCCCACACACCGCAACAAAGAGTAGCCCCCTGCTCGCCGCAACTAGAGAAAGCCCATGCACAGCAACGAAGACCAAACACAGCCCCAAATAAATAAATACATAAATTTTAAAGAAAATAGGTTTTCCCCACCCTGCATGCGCAGACTCACAGGACACTCCCCAACCTCCCTCATCCCTGATCCTGGCCTCCCCACCTTCAGCTTCCCTTCACCTTTGTCAAGTGAGACTTGAGGGCTGGATGTGTGAGACAGACAGGAAGAGATGAATAGACACAGATACTTGGGGGTCCCGGGAGGCCCAGATGAACCCTCAGCCAGACTGAAATCTTGGCCCAGCCCAGGGCCCAGCTCACAGAGGGAATGGCATAGTTTTCCCACCAAACAGACTCTATGGCTACTGGGGCGTCCCCTCGGAACCTCACCGCTTGCCTTCCCCACTCCCCTTCCCCACCCCCAGGCCTGAAATTCCACCGGGAATAGCGCCCCCGTTCCTGGCTGAGGACACCATTGGCTCCCCACAGCCCCCCACCCCTGCCACTTCCTGGCTGTGAAGAGGTGCAGAGTCACCCCCAGGGTTGCCACGGAGACAGAGTGATGGTGGAGCCGCATCAGGCAGGGTCTCTCCAGCAGCCACGAGGTCCTGGAGGGGCCCCACCCGCCCGCGGTTAGCAGAGCCTCCCGGGGAGATTCCCCGCCCAGCCGGCTCTAAGCCCCGGGGTCCACCCTGGAAAGACCTTCAAAGGACTTGGCCATTCTTGAGTGAGCGCCAGGAGGGAATCTGCTCTCAGAATCAATTTAGCAGCCACACGGGTGGAAGGAATTTGCCATTTCTCTTAACAGTGACCCCTCGTGATTTATACGGGGGCCACTGTCTGAAGGCCCCAGTTAACGGATCACAGTGGAAAATGAAAGGCCCAGACCCAGGCGTCTCACTGGGCTAATTACCCTCAATAAGACCCAGCTGGCTGGGGGAGCTGGCGGGACCAGGGCAGGGCAGGATGCCTGCACGCAGCTCCCTGGGGACACGGAGACCTGCCATGGCCATGCCTGGGCTTGCTGCCCATCACACTCCAGGGCGCGCTGGAGCCACCAAGCATTCCGGGAGAGCCAACCCGGCCAGCTTACGAGACAGGTCACCTCTGGGGATGGCCACGGCCTCAGGGTTTGCTGCTGCCGAGGAGGTGGAAATCCCTGGGACCCAGAGAACAACAGGGTCCCATTCTGCCTATGCGGAGACTAAGGCCCAGACAGATGGGCAGGTCCCATGGAGCCTCGGGCGTGGCTTTGGCCTGGGTGCAGGCCCTGACCTCAGCCTCTGGCCCATGGTGTCTTCCTAGAGGCCCAGACCTCAGTGCTGGCCACGGAAGCCGCCTCCAGAGGCCTCATGCACCTCAAGATCAGCTTTCTGGGCCGCCTGGAGTTGGTTAAATGTTTCCCAAGAGTCTGTCTTGTGCCAGGCCCAGTGAGGGTTGCTAGGGGTAGAGTGATGGGCAAAATCCAACCTGATCCCAGGCTTACAGCTCTTTGGGGAAGGCCAACGTCATGTACATCTCCCCAGCAAAAGTACTTGGTGCCATGAAAGTACACAGAAGGGGATTTGACCTGTTCCAGGCACCAGGGACAGGGCATGTGACGTGGAGCTGAGAGCAGAAAGCTGAGTAGGGGTAATTGGGCACTTGTCCAATGAGAGAGTATCCTAGGCAACAGGAGCAGCATATGCAAAGGCCCTGTGGCAGGAGGGAATGTAGGGCACTCAAGGAACTGAATGAGGCTGTGCAGGGAAGCACCATAAAGATGGTGGTAAAGGGGCAGGTGGGCAGGTGGGGGAGGCCACAAGTAGTTCTTGTACCTTTAAAAAGGTGATTCCAGATATGATGACTCAGGAGGGAGGAGTCAATATCTCTCTGGCTTTCAGGAGCCTCAGCCCCCACCCCTGGAAAGGGCAGCTCTGTGGACCACCCCAGCTGCCTGGACCAGAGGAGGACCCAGAGGAACCCATCTAGGGGTCGTGGAGTGCCAACCCAGGTGTCCCTCGGGAACTAGACATAGAGTCATGGAGACTGAAGGAAGCTAGTGGTAGGCCCAGGTCAGGGGCAGCCAAGACCACCAATGAGCCCCAGCTGGAGGGGGAGGAGCCCCAAGCAAGCAATGCTGTGAAAAACGCCAAGAGAAGCAGAGGCCGGGGCCTTGGAGCCACCAATAGCCTCACGACTTGTCCCCCACTCCCCTCCCGCCTTCTTTGCCCTAGGCCACTGGAGCCTCCTGTCCCTGTGGGTCCCCCACCCAGAGCCCAGGTGGGTGTGATAGGCGCTACTGATTGAGTCTGGGCCCTGGAACAGAGTGGGTGGACAGCTGTCTGAAGGGCGGAGGAATGAATGAGCAAAGGAAGGGCTCCCAGTCTCCCCTCCTGAGCTGCATGGAACCCCTCCGGCCTGCCCCACTGGCCACCCCGTGCCCTCGTGGAGCCAGGCCGATGCAGGGCCAGCAGGCCTGGTGTCACGGAGTAGGGCAGCCCGGAGCTGCCACGGCTCCCACTCCCTCCAAAAGCTTGGCTCTGGCCTGGTTCCTGGGGACACAAACAGGTCAGACGAGTTCCTCAGGCAGCTGAGTCCTTGACTTCCAGGAAAGCTAAACTCTTCGAGAGCAGAGAGAGCAAGGCCTGGGAGGAGGGAGGGATCTTTTGGAATATTCCTCTGCCTCTGCCTCGGGCCTTCCCCAGCCCTGCTCTGCAGATCTCGCCCCTTGTGTCCTGAGTCTGGGAGCCCCAGGCTGATGGGGACGCCTCTCTCCCCACCTCCCCCAGAGGGAACATGGAGTGCAGGAGGACAAGGGACAAGGAAAGGGACCTCCTCACTGTGACCCCAAATTCAGTCCCCACCCCCATGTCCCAGTGCAGGGTGTAGCAGTGTGGGGTAGAGCTTATGGGCACAGGTTCAGAGCCATGCTGCCTGGGTTCCACTCCCAGCTCTGCCATTGACCTCGTCACCTACCTGGTTTCTGTTTTCTGTTTTGGTTATCTTTCCCTTATTGATGTATAGGATTTTTTTTTTTTAACCCTTGCTTCCATGGACCTTACATCCTTTTTCTTTTTTTAAAAAATTTATTTATTATTTATTTTTGCTTCGTTGCTGCACGCAGACTTTCTCTAGTTGTGGCGAGCCTGGGCTACTCTTCATTGTGGTGCACAGGCTTCTCATTGCGGTGGCTTCTCTTGTTGCGGACCACGGGCTCTAGGCGTGCAGGCTTCAGTAGTTGTGGCACACGGGCTCAGTAGTTGTGGCTTGCGGGCTCTAGAGCGCAGGCTTAGTAGTTGAGGCGGACGGGCTTAGTTGGTCCGCGGCATGTGGGATCTTCCCGGACCAGGGCTCGAACCCATGTCCCCTACACTGGCAGGCGGATTCTTAACCACTGCGCCACCAGGGAAGTCCCGATGTGTAGGATTTTTTTTTAAGTATATTCGGGATTTAAGATCTTTGTCAGTATCTATTGTTGCCAATATCTTCTCCAGCCTGGGCTTGCCTTTTCACGCCCTTCATGGTATCTTTTGCTGAGTGGGAGTTTTCAATTTGAAGTCCAGTTTCTGCCCTTTTATTATATGGTTGGTGCTATGCATGCCCTGTTCAAGAAATCTTTGCCTCTTCCTTAAACATCCCTTGAATCCACCCCCCGCCCCCTCCCCC
>NW_006796716.1:3742059-3767997 GCF_000442215.2 Lipotes vexillifer | reverse complement strand
CCCACCTTCTTTGCCTCTGTCTGGCTTCTAGCTGCCAGGTCTCTCCTGGCCCTCTCCCACCTCCTCCCCACTGTGTCCCCACCCCAGTTCTTGTCTCCCTCACTGCATGATATTTCCGCCCAGCAACAGGGCTGGCTCATCTCCATGTCGCTGGAACTGGCAGCAGGGCTGGCACGCACTAGGTGCTCAATAAAAGCTTCATCAATGAAGACAGTGTCCTGTGGCCCAGCTGGGGATCTTTAAAACTGTCAATTACTTCTAAACACCAGCTCATCAGGAACACTTGAGCAAAGCCAGGAAGTGAAAAACTTTGGAAAAACCAACAACATAGGAATGTTTATCTTTCTCCCCAACCAGAGCATTAATCACAAAACCTCAGACCTTGTTACATTATTTATTCTTACTTTGCCCCTGACCCACAGGCCAGAGAGCCTTTTCCTTACACACACACATTGGCTGCAGGGGCTCCTCAACGGCCGCCCCTCTCCCCCACCCCTAGCCCCGTGTTTGCTGCCTCTGAATGTGTGTGTAGGGTGAGGGTGGGCATCGGCGGTCCCCTTTTAGTCCTTCTCTTCGCCATGCGTGATGACGTAACACAGGTTCCTATAGTCCAGATTGCCACACACGTCTGGCGGGAAAGCAGCAAACATCTGCTTGATCTGGGGAAAGAGCCGGGAGTCAGCCTCAACCAGGGCCGAGGCGGGGCCAGAGCCTGGGGTCACCCAAGGGCATTAGGCAGAATGTCGCTCCCCTCTTTGGAGAGGGAGGCATCAGGGTGGAGGCCACAGAGGCCAGGCCAGCAGGCCAGGATCCCACCACCCTTGTTCCCATCCTAGGAGTCAAGGGGGCATCATCTCAGCAGATCACGAAAGAAAGGGCGCTTCCCAGGAAGATGCTCGTCAGTGCTGAGCAAGGACCTGAAAAGCCGGCGCTCACCTCGTCCTCACTGAAGCGGTCTGCCTGCGTCATGAGCTTCTCTTTGATGCTGTTCAAGGGAAAGGGTCACATTCAGGGTAAAGGCCACTCTGGATGTAGACACGCGGATCCTGGGGCTGATGGCCCAGGAGGACCCCAACCAGGGCTGGCCCTACAGCCCCCAGATGGCTGTGTGGCCTCGGGCGGCCACTTCAGCTCTCAGCCTCCGTTGTAACGTGGACTCCCCTCTTCACATCAGATGGGGACCCAATGAAATGGCCTTGGGACCCTGAAATGACTGTGGGGGCCACTCTGATGTCCCATCGTACACGAATAATCACCCTCTAGGTCACTGAGGGGAGCCTCTTTGCCCTGGTTCTAGACGCACTGCCTCTTCAGCTTATGAGTTTTGCTGACATCTGTAAGGTGCTTTGGAGTGTGCAAGGTGCTTGCACTCAGCCAAGGGGCAGGAAGGCTACCCAGGTCTGCGTCCTCCTGTGTCTGCCCAGGTCTCCTTTGCTCCTCACAGCCCTGGGAAGTGAGTACTATTATCCCCCTTTTACAGAGAGGGAAACTGAGGCTCGGGAGGGGTACTGATGTGCAGCGGCAGGGTGGGGCCTGTCCTCCCGCGTGGTCCCGAAGAGCAGATGCCCACAGGGTCCAGAGCTGCCCGGGGCCTGGAGGAATGGCCAGAGGTGGGGCATTTGAGGCTGTGGGGGAGGGGCTGGTGCCCCCAGGAGCTCAGAGGGACCCATAGAGCTCTCAGGGGGTGCAGAGGGCAGGGGTGGGACCAGAGGGCTGAACAGGGCCCTGAGCACCCGTGTGCCCTGTGGCGCCGGCAGCCGCCACCCTGCTCCAGACCGACGCACATTTTCCACTATTTATATTACTACAGGACAGTCACAGTTTCCAACTCTCCACGCTGGGGATTTTTCACAGACTCTCTTTCAACCAGAGCCTCCTCTGTGGGCTGCCTGGCAGGCAGCCATGTCTTTCAGATCCCATAGCCTGGGGATGGCGCCTGCGGTTCCCAAACTGAGTCTCCAAAGGGTTCCTCCCAGCCCTGACTTTGCTCTAGTGGGAGGGAAGGTAGGTGGCAGTAGAGGGGTGGGTTCGGGTCACCCCGGGGGGTTCCCCCAGTGCCCCCCTAGGTCTCCAAGATGGGGGTGGGAACCCGGACTCTGAGGGAGGGCTGAAGGAGAGGGCTGCAGCCTGAAGAAACCCTTGGGAACCTCAGGAACCCCTCCCCAACCCCTGAGGAGAGTGTGACTCAAAACTCTGGGGGGTGAAGAGCTGTAAGAATGTCTGAGAGACAAGATAGACCCTCCCCACTTCCTCCCTGCCCCCCTGCCCTCTCCCACCCCACCTCCATCACGTGCTATGCTAATATTGAATAGAAAGCAAAATTAGCCTGCAGCCGAGGCCTCAAGCATCACAGTAATTGGTTACGAAGCCTGTGACTAAGGAAGAAATCTTGCCTGCCCAGGGTCACCCACAGGCCCAGGGAGGCCTTGGAGGCCCTGAAGGGACAGCTCAGGGGTTGGCTCAGAACGCTCAGTGTCTCAGCCCCTGGACAGGCTGCCTCTGCCCGGTCCGCCCTGTCCCGCAAGTCTTGGCTGTCTGCCCTGGGCTCTGCCTGGGCTGAGGCTCCCAGGCATAGCAGGCATTAGCGCTCCCTCCTTCAGTGATGCCAGCCCAGCGGAGGCCGGACAGCTGCCCACGGCCACCGCACTCTCTCTGCAGCCCCAGCTGAGCTGGTTCCTTCCCATGGCTACGCCTCCATCCCCACATCCACTTGGGCCCTGGCGAACATCTGGCTCAGTCCTCTTCCCAACACCCTGGATCCCATTGGTGCTGGCCTCTTGTATTTCACTCACCCATCCACTTGCCTCCATCCCGATGGCCAAGACCCTTGTGGCGGCTGCAGCCCTCTCTTCTCCTCTTCCAGGCTGGCCTCCATGTTGCCCCTGCCTAACTGCTTCTTAGGCTCCCCCATGCCCTCAGGGCAGACCCAAGGTTCAGGGCCCACACAGGCCCTGCCTTCCTCTGTGTGCTCCAGCCAGAGGGATCCTTAGTCATCCTTCAGGGCCCACCTCTACCCCCACCCGTTCCTCCCTCGCTACTGGGAAGCCCTCGCCTGGGGACCCCATGTTCCCCATACACATCCACACAGATGGGGACACCGAGGCCCAGAGAGGGGAAGGGACATCTAGTAATGGCTGAACTGGGCAGGGCAGCGGCCTCCTGGCTCCTGGCTGGAAGCTGCCTGAGATGCCTGAGTTCCAGGCAGGACAGGAGACTGGGCTGCGACCCACCCTGACCCGACCCCAGTCCATCTATCACCTGAGACTCTGGGGAGAGAAAAACCAAAACAGAAGGCAGAGGAGACTTACAAATCAGCCTTGACGAAACCTTTCCCTTCAGTGTCAAACACATTGAAGGCGTGGAGAATGGTCTCCTCTGGGTCCGTACCTAGAAGCAGCATACACAGGCAGGGGGAGCATCAGGATGAAGAGGCCAGGCAGTGGCTGGGGCTGGGGCAGGTCCCATGGCCCCTACAGAGGCCAAGGGCTCAGGGAGCTTCCTCTCCAGCTTCTAGTCCACAGTGAGGCCAGAGAAGGGATGTTTCAGAGAAACAAGGAACAGTATAATAGCCAAGGGCTCTGCATATAGTAGCAATCAGCCTGCACAGATACACCTGGAAAGGCCTACTAGGCATTTACTATGTGCTTAACCCTCCTGCCCATTGGTCCCACTTGACAGATGAAGAAACTGAGGCTCAGAGAGGTTAAGTGACTTGTCCAAGTTCTCACAACTGATGCTATGTGATTCGACTATGGATGGAGGAGAAACAGCTTTTGCTTGGGGGCTGGAGGTGGGGGCTCTGGCAGCGGCACTGGAGGAGTCTGAGAGGTTGTCCAGGCCAGAGGCGGGGCAGGTGGGTCCACGGGTTTGTGGCAGTGAGGGTGGGGGGACAGGAGAGGCAGAGCGCATCCGGAGCAGTTCTGGTTTTATCACTTTTATAGTGTGGGCTTTGGGGAAAGATGTCATTAGAAGAAATGGTTCTACTAACGCAATGGGATTAAACACCCAGCCCCCTGGTGGTACAGATGGGGAAACCGAAGCCCAGAGAGAGGGAGGACCTCACCCAAGGTCTCAGGGACTGTGTGAATGACAGCAGGTGGCCTGGTGACCCTTACCTGGTGCTCTTCTCCCCGTCACACTGACCTCCCTTCTCACTGTGGAACCAGGGGATGTCCCCTTCCTTCTTAAGGCTCAGCTGTGCCATTGGTGAAATGGAGACAAGGGCGGGGTTTGCTGCCCGCCTCCCAGGACCAGTTAAGATAAAGGGTCATTAATGGTCAAGGTCTTGACCAACATCATTACGGCCACAGACACATCTGAGCGCTCTGTGCCAAGTCCATCCTGCAGCTTCGGCACTGTACCCCATGGGACTCCAGCACACTCCTTGTGGTAGGTCCTGAGGCGCCAGTTTGTCAAAGAGGAAACTCAGGCTCAGAGAGGCTCTGTTACTTGCCTGAGGTCTCCAGCTATAAGGGGAGGAAGGGTTTGAAGCCAACTCCTTGAACCTCCAGAGCCCCCTCCTTGTTCTGCCATGCTGTGCTCCTGTTTCTCAGACTGGGTCAGGGCCACTGTGTCTCCTCCATCAAACCGGATCAGGGTCATCTGTGTCCCCCCCGTCAGAGTGGGTCAGGGTCATCTGTGTCCCCCCCATCAGACTGGGTCAGGGTCATCTGTGTCCCCCCCGTCAGACTGGGTCAGGGTCATCTGTGTCTCCCCCGTCAGACTGGGTCAGGGTCATCTGTGTCCCCCCCGTCAGACTGGGTCAGCGTCATCTGTGTCCCCCCCATCAGACTGGGTCAGCGTCATCTGTGTCTCCCCCGTCAGACTGGGTCAGGGTCATCTGTGTCCCCCCCGTCAGACTGGGTCAGGGTCATCTGTGTCCCCCCCATCAGACTGGGTCAGCGTCATCTGTGTCTCCCCTGTCAGACTGGGTCAGGGTTATCTGTGTCCCCCCCGTCAGACTGGGTCAGGGTCATCTGTGTCCCCCCCGTCAGACTGGGTCAGGGTCATCTGTGTCCCCCCCATCAGACTGGGTCAGCGTCATCTGTGTCTCCCCCGTCAGACTGGGTCAGGGTTATCTGTGTCCCCCCCGTCAGACTGGGTCAGGGTCATCTGTGTCCCCCCCGTCAGACTGGGTCAGGGTTATCTGTGTCCCCCCCATCAGACTGGGTCAGGGTCATCTGTGTCTCCCCTGTCAGACTGGGTCAGGGTTATCTGTGTCCCCCCCGTCAGACTGGGTCAGGGTCATCTGTGTCCCCCCCGTCAGACTGGGTCAGGGTCATCTGTGTCCCCCCCATCAGACTGGGTCAGCGTCATCTGTGTCCCCCCCGTCAGACTGGGTCAGGGCCAGCTGTGTCCCCCCCATCAGGATAATCCAGGACGGGATGATGTCTGAGTGACTCAGCATTTCTGAGACTGGCCCTGAGTGACTGGGCCGGGCTCAGTGCTGACCTTGCCAGCCTGGGAGCTCCTAGAGGCAGAGCCGTGGGCTTCCTTTAGGTAGGGTGGCAGGGAGCCAGTGTGCCCAGACCAGAGGCTCAGTCCAGTGCCTGTCACAGCCTGGCCTTGCAGGAGGAGAAGGGGTGGCCATGGGATTATGGTTGAGGAGCTGCTGTGCAGTCTCTGCCTCCCAGGGTCTCTGGAGAGACCTCCGTGCCGGGGCAGCCTGGCTCCAGCCTGCTTTCCTCAGGACTGGCTGCATGTGGACCAGCTGCCCTGGGTTCAGGCCCCATGGCTGGACATTTAGCACACCCGGTCCTCCCTTCTCTCCTCCAGCAGAATGGGCCTCTGCTCTGCAGACTGCAAACCTCGTCAAATGGGCTGCAGAGAGACTGTTTCCCCTCGCTGCTGCTGGGAACCTCACAACAGTGTCCTTGTCCCAATTAGAGGGGCAAGGTAGTGCCTGCCCAGCCCCCCGGCTCCGGTCCCCACCCCAGGCTCAGCCAAGTTTGCATGACAGGCTCAGCTGGAGCTCCAGCCCCGGAGCCCCTGCGAAAATGAGAAAAAGCTGCAGCCCCGGGTCAGAGCTCTTAGCTCAGCTGCAGACGGACACGAGCTCCAGGACTTGCTTTAAAGTCATGGCTGGAGTCACGCATGTCTTTGCCTGTGAGTGTACCCCTGCCCTGCCCCCTGGACTTCTGTGCTCTTCAAGGAGGTGGCCATGGTCCCAGGAATAACCCCTAACAGCTTCCCAGAGGTGGGCCTGCGGGCACTATTCTGTCAGCTGGACAGCACCAGGCTGTCGTGGGTTTAGTGGTGGCCCCCAAAAGATATACCCAGGTCCTCATCCCCAGGACCTGGAAATGTCACTTGGCAAAAGGGCCTCTGTAGATGTAAGGAAAGGCTCTTGAGATGGACTGATCACCCTGGCTTATCCGGGTGGGCCCTAAATCCAATAACAAGTGTCCTTACAAAAGTGAGGCAGAGGGAGACGGAAGAGGAGGGGGCAGTATGACCACAGAGGCAGAGATGGGAGCGAAGCAGCCACCAGAAGCTAGAAAAGGTCAAGAACGGGTTCTCCCCTGGAGCCTCTCAGGGAGCCTGACCCGCCAGATTTCAGATTTCTGGATTCCAGAACTGAGAGAATACATTGCTGGTTTTTTGAGCCGTCAAGTTCATGGTCATCTGTTACAGCAGCCTCGGGAAACCAACACAACCCCCATTTTACAGACAGAAAAACTGAGGTGCAAAGAGCAGATAAGCCTTGCCCAAGGTCACCCTGGGGGTCAGTGGGAGACCAGGTCTTAAGCCCAGTTGCAGCCGAGGCGCCAGGGGAGGGTATCAGGCAGGGGCTGCCTGAGCATGGGATGACGATGAGCCCCACCCCGCAAGGGCAGCCGCAGCCCAGGCTGGCCCTTCCTTCTGACCACGGAACCCCAGCCCGGCCTGATGCTGCATCTCAGGGGAGTGCAGTGGTTAGAGCCAGAGTCGGGGTTACAGTTCCATCCCTGCCACTTCAATGCTGGGACACCTGGAACAGGTGTGGTGACCCGTCTGAGCCTGGGTCTCCTCACTCACGAATGAGGCCCCTGATCCTCTCCCTGGAGGAGAAGCCCATCCTGTACTGGGGTTGGCCACAGAAGCTTCCAGAACGCCCCTCCCCCATACCACCTTCTCCTGTCAGCAGCGGGTGGTAAGGCAGAACAGGCAAGATGAGCCCAGGGCTAGGAAGGTGGGGCTGGGGCTGGGGCACCATCCTGACGGTGGGCAAAGGGCTTTCTCGCAAACTGTCCCACTGGGCGCCTCACAGCCCTGCAAACTGGGGGTCATTACATTCACCCCACTCTGTGATATAGAGGTAGAAACCGAGGCAGGGTCTTGTGTGTGTGTCCCGGGGGCTGGTGTCTGGGGCTGCACCATGTTCTTAGCTGTCGCGTGCATCGGTGGGGGGTACATCAGCACACAGGGCCCTGCCTACCCACACCCACTCGCCCATCCCCTCCCCAGGGTGCCCTGGGGCCTCACTCACCCTTCAGCTTCTCCCCAAACATGGTCAGGAAGACAGTGAAGTTGATGGGCCCGGGGGCCTCCTTCACCATGGCCTCCAGCTCCTCGTTCTTTACATTGAGGCGGCCTAGGGGAGACACCCAGGAGTACAAGGAGGGTCAGAGGGGACCCTGCCTGCAGGCAGCCCAAGAGAGCAGAGCTTGGGACCACGGAGCATCCTGCAGAATCCCCCAGCCCTACTATCTCACCCGCCCCCCACTCAGCCCTAAGACCCTGCCCACCTGCTGGGGGACCTCAGGATGGAGGCACATTCAGCCGTGGTCAGCACTGGGCTGCCCCCAGCCTCACCACCCCCCTGCCACCACCTCAGCCTCCCTGGAAAGGAGAACAAGTAGGTGGTTATCCCCATTTTACAGATGAGGAAACTGAGACCCAAAGAAGCTGAGGCTGAGGCACACAGGAGTGGAAGACCTGGGCCTCAGGGCTCAGGTGCCCCGGGAGGGATGCACTGGCTGCCTGGAGACGGGGACCCGGGTTCTTACGGTCCCAGTGGACAAGCAGATCTCTGGGAGCTTAAGGCTCAGTCCAGAAGTGAGTTGGTTACGCCCCTGTCCCCCAACCCCAGTGCCCCCATCCAGGCTTAAGGCCCATCCCTGGGCCCTCAGAGAAGGCAAAAGCCTCGCTGGCAGCTGAAGACCACCCGGTAACCCAAGTCCCGCCCCTGGATATCTCCAGCCTCTTCCCACCCCCTGAGTCTCCCCCTGCTCTGCCGACCCCTTCCCCTCCCCCTCCCAGCCTTTGCACGGGCCACTACTGCCCCTGAAATGCCCCCTTCCCTCCCCTGGTCAGGACTCCTCTAACACCCGGGAGTCTCCCCTGACCTGCCAGGCGGTGGCCGCCCCTCCTCGGCACCCCCAGAGAACACCAGCCCCTCACATCCCCTGCGCCAACTGCCCTGGCCTGCCCCCAGCCACCAACTCTTTCTGGATGGCCAGGGCTCGGCTCGCCCCCAATCCCCAAGCCTCCGGCTGCTGGTCACCTACCCAGGGCAGCAAAGGTGTCCCTCAGGTCCTCCTTGTCGATGAAGCCATCCCGGTTCTGGTCCATGATGGTGAAAGCCTGGCAGAGACACGGGCACTAAGCAGCCACCGGCCCACCTGCCCAAGCCCAGGCCCTCTCCCCAGAGAGATCCCCTCTGCCTGCAAGGGGCTGTCCTCCCAACCACTGTTGCCTGGGCAACCTCAATACAGGCCCTCTGGCCACCCGGTCACCCAGCTCAGCATGACACCAGCATGAGAGTGATGGTTAACCTGCCCTGGGCTCCTACTGTGTGCCAGCACGTGCTGGGGTTTCGTGCCCATCCCTCATATCATGCTCCCAGCAACCCCATTTTACGGAGAGTGAAACTGAGGCTCGGAGAGAGGAAGGGCTTGCCCTAGGTCACACAGCAAGCAAAGGCTCAGGGAGAGACGGGGTAGGGGCTGCCCAAGGACAGCTCGTCACATCTCCAGAGGCTAAGCTATAGCATGGCAGCCTCTAAGATAGTGATGTCATCACCCCCCAGGGACTGAGGCTGACCCCACGCCTTGCCGGCTCCCTAAGGGCTTTCCGAGCATTCCTGTAACCCTCCCCACGGCTCTGGGGGCGGTTGACCAACCTCTTTAAACTCCTGGATCTGGGACTGATCAAACATGGAGAAGACGTTGGAGCTGGCTCCACCTTCTGCTCTTTTCTGGGCTCTTCCGGGTGCCTGTGAGGTTCCAGGGGAGGCCATACAGAAGCCCCTTCCTGGGAAGGTCCCCCATTCGCCCCACTCAACCCTCAGGGCTCATCTCCTGAATGACACTGCCCGCCCCCACGGACCCCAGCAGACAGGCCAGGCTCCTCAAGAAGCCTGGCAGAGAAGCAGGGCGTTTCCCTGTTTCTTCTTCCCGGCAAGAAGCCAACAGAGCGGCTACCCCGCGGGGCTACCTGCTGCTTCCCCGACAGGCCCCTGACTCCAGAATGCAGGAGGTCAGTGCCCAGGATGCGGAGCAGACAGGGGCGTCTTTTCTAGCACCAGCCACCATGTGGGGGCCCTCCTCTCCTGCCACCCTCCCCGGTGTTCAGGGTAACACCCAGATCCCTTAGCCCTGCGAGGTCTGTCCCTTGTCCGTCTCCCAGAGCATCCTCCCCCCCCCCAACCTGGGTCCCCCCCCCCTCACTTGCTTTGAGCTTCCTTTTCTCCCAACATTTGCTCCTGCCATTCCCACTACCTGGGACACCTTCCCTGCCTTCCATCCGGATGAATCCTCATCCTTCAGGCTTAACTCCCCCGCCTCCTCCTCTGAGAAGCCTTCCCTGACTAACCCCTCCCAAGGCCAACTTAGAGCTCCCCCACCCCCTCTGTCCCTCCCCACCAGTCTTGGGCTTCCACACCCCATAGCACATAGCACACTGTCCTGCCATATCTCCCTGTGTCTGTCCCACTGCTGGGTTCCCCTCCCCCACCCAGGGCCTGGTTCTGATCTGGATTGGTTTGGAAATAGCTGCCCAGAGCTCAGGGCATATCTCAGGGCAGCAGGCAGAGCAGGTGACCACCCACGTGGAGGGTCTCTGGCCAGACTTCCTGCCTCCGTGTGTTTCTTTCCAGATGTCATGGTGCCTGAGAGTCGTCCACTACTGGGCATTTGCTGAAAGCTCTCTGTTCCCAAACCCCTCCAAGGGACCTTTCTCTCAGCAGCCATCACCAAGGTCCCCATGTGCAAGGAGCCCCAGACTTGGCTTGTGATGGGGGGGAAAGGACAGGCGGGACTTCACAAAGGAGGAGGTGGAAGGGGACCCTCCACAGACGTGGGTGTCCCCACACCCAGCTCGGGCCCCCATCTCAGCCCCGTCCACCCCAGAGCCCGGACTTCCCTGGTGCCCCCGCGCCCGCCCCCAGCGCCTCTGCGGTGTCCCCTCCCCCCGGCTCACTCCTGTCCGCTCACCCAATGTCCCCATCCCCGCACTTGCCCCCAACTACCCTGGGTTCCTGGGCTCACTTCAGGAGCCCCAGTGCCCGGCTGACTTATAATTAGCTTTTACTGGGTCCTTTGTCTCCACTAATCCTTTGAAAGGGGGCTGGCAGGGCGGCCAGGACGTTATGATGCTGTAAAACCCCTGTAATATTTATAAATCCCTTCAGACATCATAAAGAAAAGAACCTCCCTGTGGAATTCATCTCACATAATTACATATACATTTCCTTCTGGTTAATAAAAAGCAGTCACTTCCGTCTGTGGGATATGCTGCCCTTTCTCTCCTCAGGCCTGCCCTTGGCCACGGCATCCCCCATCCCTGTCTCGCCCCAGCCTTTCAAGCCCATCTGGGGGAAACGTCACCCTACTGTGTGACAGACCCTGTTCTAGAACCTTGCAAGGAAGGAAGGGGTTGTTTTCTCCTACTGCACAGGCAAACCTGAGGCCCAGGGCCCTGACCGGGCTTCTGATCTCCTAGCCAGGACCCTTTCCAGTCCAGCTGTCTTAGAAATTCCCTTTTATAATGTGCCTCTAAAAAATAAAAATCCGCTGAAGGGAACATCTCAGGGCAGAAGGGGGTCACCCAGACCTGAGTTCTAATCCTGGCTTTGCTACTCACAGCCTCTGTGATGTTAGGAAAATCAGTTTTCTGCCCTGAGCCTCATTTATAAAACCGAGATAACATCTCCCTCAAAGCATCCGGACATGTATTAGGTACCTGCTGACCTCCAGCCAGGCCCTGTGCCCAATCCCAGGGACCTAGAGTTGAATCAGGCCTGGTCCTTGTCCCCAAGGAGCTCACAGTCCAACTGGGAGACAGACAATCACTAGAGGGTGATGGAGGTGGGGGAAGATGCTGAGAACACAGA
This sequence comes from Lipotes vexillifer, assembly GCF_000442215.2. Taxonomy (NCBI): domain Eukaryota; kingdom Metazoa; phylum Chordata; class Mammalia; order Artiodactyla; family Lipotidae; genus Lipotes; species Lipotes vexillifer. The sequence continues at coordinate 3,756,683 of NW_006796716.1, read as the reverse complement.
GGAGCCTCTGTACCGCTGGGGTACTCAGGGCAGACCTCCTGCAGGAGGTGGCTCCTGAGCTGAGGCTTGACAGAGTTCTCAGGCCAGGAAGGACTGATGAGGGTGAGTGAGACAGGGGCATGAAAGAACGGCACCACTGAGAGCCTGCAGGGAGACCCAAGGGGCTGGAGCACAGGGGCAAGGGGAAGGTGGCAGGGCAGGCCCCACATGGCCTGAAGGACCCTGCAGCAAGGCCAGCAGCCCCCATGCCAGGCTCCGCAGGACCCAGGCTGTCCTGGAATAGTGACCCCGACCCCCATAGGAAACATATTCTCTTAGTGAGATCAGAGCCCCAGTTTTCCCTGAAACCTCCAAGCCTGGCCCACCCTGTCCCCGTCCACCCTCCTCTTCCTCACCCCCCGCCCCAGCTTTCACCTCGGCAGCCCCACCAAGTCCAGGGAGGCAGAGACCCAAATCAGGACCCACAAGGATGGACTGGCCGGGTGCAGGGATGACATCAAGGGTGAAGAAAAGGTCAGGACAGGCACAACATCAGGTCAAGGTCAAGGTCAGGGTGAGTTCAGGCAATGAGGTAAAGGTCAAAATCACAAATGAAGTCAAGGTCACAGGATGAGGTCAAGGTCAGGAGGCGGGGCAGCACCAGCCTACCATGGTCTGGATGGCTCCCTCGAGCTGCAGCAGGGCTGCGGGAGCGCGGCGACAGCTCTTTAAATAGCGCACCAGGTCCGGACAGCAGTTTGGAAGGTGACAGAGGACAGGAAGGGGGCCTCCCTGCCAGGCACCTGTCAGGGGCCATTGAGAGTGGGTGGAGTTGTGGGATCCAGAGACTGTCCAAACCACAATGATCTCCACCAGTGCAGGGCCAACAGGATCTCTGCAGCCAAGGGACAAAGGCCCAGGAAGGGGCTCCTGGCTGAGGACACACGATAAGTTGAGGCCTGGAGCCAGCTGGGAAGACTTGGCCTTGGGCCATGCAAGTTCAGGAGAGCTCCCAAGGCAGGGCGACCCACGCCAGCTGGGGAAACTCAGGGCGGCAACGTGGCCTGATCCCTCGAGCTGTGTGACTCTCGGTGGGACACCATCCTCCAGAAGGCTCGGTCCTCTCATGTGAAAAGCGGGGAGCATGTGACTCTTCCTGGTCAGCCCATGGAGAGGGTTTCTGCATCAGCCTGGCCCGCAGGGACCCCTCAACCAATAGGACTACTGCCACCATTACCCACCCCAGCCTGGGCCTCCTCAGGGCGTTGAAAATAGTCCAGGGAGTTGAAAGAGCAAAGAGACAAACAAGAAAAATGGAAGTGACTCTCATGAAGGAGAACTGAGAAATCACATGCCCATCCACTCTGGCCACACACATATTGGGACGTAGCCCGTCCCCACCAGGCCCGCGCCAGCCCAAGAATTCTCCAGTTCATGTGACAAGCCGAGCCTGCACCTGCCCCTGGCAGGGGCCCCGTGTGTCCAAAGCAGCCCGGCTGCCCAGTCTATCCAGCCAAGTCGGCCCCCACCTGGGGCCACCACGCCTGATGGGCTGCCAGGGCCGGCAGTGCTGGGCTCAGGCTGTGGGCCCACCCGGCCCCAGGCACAGGACAGCTTAACTGTCCCCGGAGCTGGCCTTAGGCCTCCAGGCCCCGGTACGGCTGATCCCCTGTCTTGGGGGAGGGAATGTGATGACAATGAAAACAGTAAGAGTAGCTAACATTTATGAAACACAGCAAGTCAGGCTATGTCCTAAAACTTGTGTCTTCACAGTGACTCCTTTACCCCATTTTCCAGGTGAGGAAACTGGGGCACACACGGGTTAAGTCACTCACCCAGGCTGATAAGTAGTGGTGCCAGGATGAGGGCTCCTTTCTAGTGGTTCCAGAAGGTTGTGCCCATTGCGATGCTACCCTCCCCAAGCCATCCTGGACCAACTGACTCTGAGCAGCCCCTCTGACCTCCCCGAGGACTGTGATGGAATCTCCCGCCCTGAGCTGGGGCCAGGCCCTGCCATGCTGCCCCCTGGCAGGGACCAACCACACGGGCTACAGGTGTTCAGCAAAAAATTAAAAAGAAACAAGCAAAATTAATTTTCACAATATGTTTTTCAACCCAGCACACCCCAAATATCATTTCAACATGTAATCAGTATAAACAAATATTTAAGCAGGTCAGGGTGAAGGGAAACTGGCTCTGGGTACAGGAGCCAGGATTCCAGTCCCAGCCCCATCTCCACCCACTGCGGGAGATGAGCTGTGTGAGCACGGCAGTCGCCTGCCCCTTTCTGGGCCTGAGTGGAGGGGCCTTTCCTGGCCTGGTCCATGAGCCTGGCCCTGGGGCCTCCTGGCTCTGGGCTTGCTGAGCGGGGAGAGATGATGCCATCCGGGGCTACCACCCCTGCTTTCTGCTGGCCGGAGGTGTCCATATGCAAGGCCTGGATGCCCCTGAGCTCCTGCTTCTGGGGATCACTGCTCAGGACAATGCAGGGGCTCCTGAGGGCCCAGGACAGTCCTGAGCACTCGGAGAGCCTCCCAGCCTGCCAGGAGGAGGGAAATAACAAGGAATCGCAATGAAACTCGGAGTGAGTCACACAGAGCTTACAAGTGCTGAGTAAATGAGTCCCCGTGGTTTCCTTCCCTGGCCGCCTCCTCCTTCATATTATGAAAGCAGGAAGAGCTAGTCAGAAATCTGGTGGAGGCCATGGAAACCCCCAAGGAGAGATGGTCGGGAAACACTTGTCCCTGGGGTGGAGGGGAGTAGGGGGAGATGTGGGGAGCATGCAGCGGTCCTGAGAAAAAGAAGCTCTGAGTTCCACCCTCGCTGTGGGACTCTCTCTCAGCAACACACAGACCCTCAGTCTTCCCCATCTGAGAAATGGTGCCAGCAAGCTGGCTGCTTGGAAGCAGCCATTAGGCAGCCCAGTGCCCTGGGAAGGAGTCACTGGCCCGGTTTGGAGGGTAGAGCCCCCACATGGATGGAATTCTTTTTTTTTTTTTATAAATTTATTTTTTTTTATTTTTGGCTGCGTTGGGTCTTCTTTGCTGTGCGCGAGCTTTCTCTAGTTGCAGCGAGCGGGGGCTACTCTTTGTTGCGGTGCGTGGGCATCTCATTGCGGTGGCTCTTCTTGCTGCGGAGCACGAGCTATAGGCACGCGGGCTCAGTAGTTGTGGCGCGCGGGCTCTAGAGCGCAGGCTCAGTAGCTGTGGCACACGGGCTTAGCTGCTCCGCGGTATGTGGGATCTTCCCGGACCAGGGCTCGAACCCGTGTCCCCTGCATTGGCAGGCGGATTCTTAACCACTGTGCCACCAGGGAAGTCCCTGGATGGAATTCTTGATGAAACTTACCACCGCAGTTGCCCATCAGCCTGATGGGGCTACGGCAAGTCTGTTGCCATCACCAGGTCACATTGCTCGGCTCGGCTGACCACTGGGTGACGGCCAGTTGTTGGGGTCAGAGAGACCCCCGAGGGGTTTGTGCTCCCAGCCAGGTGCCTCCAGAAGCAGTCTCAGAACTGGAATTTCAGGTGGGCCCCAGGGAGTCAGAGGACTTAGACGCTTGTGAAGAGCACCCCACTTTCCAGAGGGCAACCCGAGGTCTCAGGGGTGACCAAGTCAGGATGGCAACTTGAAAGAGACCAATTGCCTTAGGACAAGGCCACCCCCCTGCAGGGTGACAGCTGTCACCCAGACCACATGAGAGCAAGCTGGGGCAGATGACTTTACCCCTAACCTCTCACCACTAACTCTTTGTGATCAGCAGGCTGTCCCCTGCCCTCCCAGGCCCACTGCCCTGGGATACTGCCCCCACCGCCCCCGCCAGCCACCACTTTGACCTCCAGTGCTTTCCAAATCCTTCCTTCATTTTCCTTCCTCCAAGCCTTTGCCTGAGTCACATGCCCCCTCCCCTCCCCCACTGGAGTCACTGTCTATCTCCAACCTCTACTCCGCAGAGCAAGGACCACCTGCTTTTCCCTCACCACCATTGCCCCACCTAGAGGCTTCCACTCACCTGGCCTATGGGAGCATGGAGGGAACCAGCAGCCCTCTGAGTGCAGCCCTGCTAGATGCTGAGTGTCTTTTGCAGCCTCCCCATCAAGTGGATGTTGCTTGCATACCACCTGTGATGGGGAGCTCACCACTTCCCAAGCAAAGGCAACTCAAATTGGCAAATGCTCATTGATTGTCTACTGTGGCCCTCCACTGGGTGTTCTGGGGGACTAAGAACTCATCCTTGACAATTTCTGGGCTTGGGTCATTGTAGTAACCCAGTCAGACAATGTACGCTGAGTTTCTTCATTCACTTATCAATTATTTCTTGGGTGCTGGGCACAGCGCTGGACAAAACAGGTGTGGCTCTGAGAGTGAGGGGACCAGACAAAAAGTGCCAACGCCCACCCGTTCAGAGGGGACATTATGGGCTGGGACCCAGTGAGCTGGGCCTTGAAGGATGAGGAAGACGCAGTGGGAGAGGTCACTGCTCTGGAAGGAGAGCAGATAAGGTGTGGGTGTCCTGGGGCACCTACGGAGTTGCTCAGATATGAAGGGCCAAGTGGGAGGGGCCGGGGCCCAGCGGGAGAGGGGAGCAGCGGGGGCAGGGCTGTTCAGAGGTGGCATCCCGACCATCGAGAGGTGACCTCAAGGCCCCAAGCAGAACCCAGCAAAGAGTTCCCAGACGGGGCTTGGGGCTCCCTCTTCTCTTGGTTTAGGGTCATTCTTGTCACACTGAGCAGAGGAATCCTGTTCTTTCTCCTCCTGCAGCCTTCAAACCCGCAGCTATTTTTATAGCAGGATGCTGTGGCCACAGGCCCCTTGAATGGGGTACCTCTCCCATGCTTCGGCAGATCGAGCACACTGGCCAACCCTCTTGGCCGCTGCTGTGAAACAGGCAGGAGGCATCCTGGGAGACATTCTTCTTAGCTTTAAAGGCTTCCTTGTCTTTTCTAAGTGGCTCCAAATTAGAGGAAGGCTCCAGACAGGGGCGGGTCTGGGGAGGAGGGGACAGCAGGGAGTTTGGGAAAAGACAGACCTCCCCCTAATTATCCTTTAGATCTCGGGTCATCCCATCTGCTAATTAGAAAGTTGATGTATGTGAAAGGCAATTTCCTTTGGAATAAGAAGGAGCAAAGGGCTTCCCTGGTGGCGCAGTGGTTGAGAGTCCGCCTGCCGATGCAGGGGACGCAGGTTCGTGCCCTGGTCCGGGAAGATCCCACATGCCGCGGAGCCGCTAGGCCCGTGAGCCATGGCCGCTGAGCCTGCACGTCCGGAGCCTGTGCTCTGCAACGGGAGAGGCCACAACAGTGAGAGGCCCGCGTACCGCAAAAAAAAAAAAAAAAGGAGCAAAGGGTAAATTGGCTCTAAGTCTGGGCTCTGCTTGAAACATTAACTGCAGAGTGGTGGCCTGAGCCTAGCCCCCGGTCACTTGGGAGGGGGCGGATGCCTCAACCATGAGCACAGGGACTTCTGTGCCAGCAGCACGCGTTGCATGTTCCACGACCAATGCCGGATTTACTGGTCTGGATTCTGAGTGGGGAAAGTGGTCCTCAGGAAGCTTGCACCTCCCTGGTGTTAGGGCCCTGCCTCCCAGGGATTATTTGGTGAGCCTCCTTGGGGGAGGGAGGGGACTGACCCTTTTGTCCAGTCTCTTATCTCATGACTGGGGATGTGATGGGGAGGTGGGGGATGGTGAAAAGCAGGTATCAGAACCCAGACATCCTGACCCCTGGCTTGACCACCCCCCGGCCCCCCCCAGGGGAGACCCTTCTCACATGCTCACATGACCTTCCTCAGTGTTAAGTAGCTACAGAGTTTGACAGGACGGTTTGGTGACCAGGTCACAGCCAGGAGGATCCAGGGGTCCACGGGTAGAAGTGGGGGCTCTCACTGCAGCATCACTGCAGAGGGTGACAGTGACTTGTCTTCCCAGCCTCAGTAGCCACAAGGCAGGTCAGGCCTAGCAGCAACTTGTGCCGAGGAGGTGCAGGGATGTAGAGTAGCACAGGAGCAACCTAGGGATTGTAGCTCACAGCTCAGCTCAGACGTGTGGCTGTAAAAGTGCAGGTATTCTTGGGTCGCATTCATAGAGGTCTAGGTCCTCAATACAGGGAGGTGACAGTGCCACCTTCTGTCGGCCTACACAAACAATAGAAAACGTAGGCTTGAACCTAGTACTGAGCTTTGCAGGGGAGGGCTTTTTGGAGGATAGACACATGGATTGTGGCTGAGGGGCTGGGGACTCTCAGCTGGAGAGTACCAGCCTTGGTGGGAAGCATAACTGTGGCAGTTTATCAGCTGGGCCGTGCATGGCCTGTACCCACTCAACTGGGACGTTCTTCAGCTCTCCAGCCTCCATTGTCCTTCCTCCGGGTATTTGCCCTCAGGTTCATAGGCTTTCTCCAAGCTCTGTGCCTTGGGAAGAACTTTCCCTCTGTTATCCCATTTTAATTCTACTTTGGGTTATTAGCTATTGCTACGTAAAGAATCACCCAAATCACAGTGGCGTGTTCACAGTTTCTATGGGTCAGAAATTCAGAAAATGCATAGCAAGGAAAGCTTGCCTCTACTTTGAAATGTCTGGGACTAAGGCCAGGGATGGCCGGACAGCTAGCACTGGAAACATCTGAAGGCTTGACCACGCATGTGTTTGGGGTCTGGGCTTGGGAAGGGGAGAGGCGGACAAGCGGTGAATGTGGGGACCAGCCCCCTGGTTCACAAAGCACAGACCTCATCCCGTTGGACAGCTGAGAAAACTGAGGCCTGAGGCAGGGAAGGGCTGGCTCGAGGTGCCACTGGAAGACTTTTAACACATCCTGGAAGAGACACCTGGGAGCCGAGTCAGCGGGGATGTCCAGACGGGCTTCCCGCTCTTCGAGATGCGGGACATCATGGCGGCAGACAGTGGCACAGGCAATGCTTGGACTTGGGGCCCCCCTAGGGGCCTGGAGGCTGCCAAGCAGGCCAATTTGCTGTACTAATGTGTGCTTTCTGCTGCTCAGGGCCTCCTCACAGCCTCTCCTGTGAGCCGGGCCAGAGGCAACAGGACAAACTATAATGATGTCAAACCACGCCCTGCTGCCCTGGCTTAGCAATTAGCCCGGTTGCCCAGCATCCAGCAGCTTCCCCCCCCGCCTGGCTCAGGGTGGGGTGAATCAGAAGCCAGGACAGGGGGGGGGGGTCACTTTTTAATGCCCCCTCCCACCCCTACCCCCCAGGAAAAGAGCCTGCAGATGGAGCTTCCTTCCCCTGTGAAGGAGATCATGGCGCCGGGCCCCTCCCACTCCACAGGCTGGAGCACCCACAGTGGAGGGACAGTGCAGAGCAGAGCCCTCCTTAGAAGGACTCCCTCTCCAGTGCCAGGGCCTGTGGGCTGGTCTGTAGGGGGAATAGCAGTACAGCTGCAATCCTCTCCCCAGGGTCTGGGGGCTGTGGATAGACCAGAGCTTGAATTTGGGATTAGACCTGGGTCTGGGTCCTGCTGGGCCTGACTTCTCTGTGACCCGAGTGCACATCACTTAATTGCCTCAGGGTCTCTGTTTCTTTACCCGTAACCCGAAATTGTTTGTATTTTAAAAAAATTTTATTGAAGTCTAGTTGATTTACAATGTGTTAATTTCTGCTGTACAGCAAAATGAATCAGTTATACATATATATATATATATTCTTTTTCGTATTCTTTTCCATTATGGTTTATCACAGGATATTGAATATAGCTCCCTGTGCTGTACAGTAGGACCTTGTTGTTTATCCATCCTATATATAATAGTTTGCCTCTGCTAACGAAATTGGTTGTATTTACTCAGCAAGTTTGCTATGAGGGTTAAAGCATCGTGCCTGGAACATGTTTGGTGATTGTCAATCGGGGCTACAAACCCTGTCTGGTCATTGGCAGAAGACATGGCTGTCCGTGACAAGAGCCCCCAACTGCAAGGCCACGTGGCCCAATTGTCCTTGGGCCCAGTGTATAAGCCGGCTGTTATGTCGCTGCACTTCCAGATGCTAAGTTGCAGGGGAATGCTGGCTGTGTCTGTATCACGCAGATATAGGCCTGCACCCCAGCCCGAAGCAGAGGACCCAGAACACAGTGGGCACTTATCATCAACAGCTGTGGACTATGCTTTGCAGTGATTCCTTCTGCAAACGCTGGCTCGACCACAGGCCGGGCTTGCATCCTCCACTGTTCGAGAATCAGATTCGCTTCAAACTCGTCCCAGTTGTGTAATAACCGTTCGTTGAGGCCTTCCGGAAAGATCAAGGAAGTGTCAGCATCTTAGGTGGAAGGGACCACAGATATATTGGGAGGATGGTAGGTTGGGAAATGTGGAGGGCGTGCGCATGTTTGTGTGTGTGTGTGTGTGTGTGTGTGTGTGTGTGTGTGTGTGTGTGTGTGTGTATGTAGATAAATGCTCGCCTCCTACAGTAGGAAGTCCTTAGATAAACTTGACACTGAATAGCCAACTGGTAGCAACACAAGCTTGTTATTTAGTGCTACGGAGGGAACTCTGAAAGAATCAGCTAGAAATGAGAGCAGTGGCCTCTGCGGCAGGGGAGAAATGGGGCAGGAGGAGGGGTAGGCCTGTGTAACTGTGTAACTACACAACTCTCATTACAACCTCTAACTGAGGGACCTGCTTACATTTGACAAATTAAAATTAAAAAGAAGAAATATGTGCTGTTGAGTCGACCTCTGTCTCCCTAGTCTTGGGGGCCCTGAGGGGAATGGGGTGGGGAGCAGGGCTGCCTTGGGCCTGGTATAGCCCACGCAGGGCTGCGCACATCGTGGTCCTCAGGGAAGCCACCCGAGGTCACGCTCTCACTGTCACCAGACCCTGGGGCCCAGTGGTGCAGCAGATGCCCGGTGCTGACTTTGGGGTGCTCACGCCGTGGGGAGCCTGCAAGGCGCCCCAGTGGCCCAGGGGCACTTTTGAAGTCCCAGTACCTTGTAAGGATTCCGTTTAACAAGCTGGGTGCTGCAGGCACCTGGATGAAAGATGCTGTATGAAGACATGAGATAATTACCAATTAAAGCTGTTTTCTTAGAAACAGGAAGGTCCCATTTGCCAAGAGTAAACAGTGGGGGCGGGCCCAGCCTGGGAAAGTCGTGCTGGGGGGCCTCAGAAGCCGGTGTGAGTCAGAGCTCCCTCCCCCGAACCCCGAGGGTGAGAAGTCAGCAGAGATACAGCGGCAGGGCCCCCCCAACCCCAGCGTGGCAGGAGAGGCCCCCCACACACACAGCTCTCCACCCTGCCTGGCAGGAATGGAGGAGCTACTAGACCGGCCCAGATGGAGGGGCCCCTGCACTGAACTCAGGGACATCCCCACGCCCTCTGCAGGATGTAACCTCGATGAAGGGACAAACGAGGGGAAGCGAGCCCTGGGGCTCCCTTTTCACTGATCTCACAAACCCCTGTTGAGGACCTCCTGCGTGATGCTGGGTGCCTGGAGTGAAGCAATGGAGCGCCCTCCTAGGGCGTAACTCTTAGTAACCAAGCCTCATTGGTGCTTACGACGGACCAGACGACTGTCCCGTGCTTTAAGGGCTGGCTCCTTTTACCTTCACCCTGACCCTAGAAAGTGGTCTGTTAGGCTCCCTATTTACAGAGGAGGCTGAGTGACTTCCTGAGGTCACCCAGCTAGTAAGTGAGAAGCTCCAGGCTCTGAGCAAGTAACCACTGCACAGCCCATCCCCCAATCTCCTCGGCATCTGCCCTGCCTGCAGCTGTGAGGTTGGTAATCCGGCTGGCGTCCATCCCTTGATGGGCAGCCTCACCTTGCAGACTCCCAGCCTCCAGGAGGACTCGAACCCCTCTCCAGCCCGTGCCTCTTTCCTGGAAGCCCCTCAAAGCCAGATCAGGGAGTCAGGCACTCCCTGCACACACCCATGCTGACTGCATCCCCATCACTGAGAACCATCCATTCAAACTTCCAAGCCAGGGAGCTGGGACCAGTTCCAACTCCTCCCGTTCCCTGCTCTCCAAGTTTCATCAGCTCATGTCTCTGATGGGCCAAGTGGAACCTGGGGCCAGGACCCAGCAGCCCAGAGCCTATCCACAGAGACTCGGCTCCTTTTACCACGTGTCCTAGTTACCTGGTTACTGCTGGCCGATGGCTAATTCCTGCTCCCCTGCCCAGTGGGAAGGTTCCTTGTAAACTATAAAGTCCCTAATAATGGAAGCAAGTCTTACAATACTCAGGTCAAATGTACAGGCATAGCTCAGTTTTCCAAAATCACATGGTTCTTGGAGATGGTCGTATTCAGCATTTCACAAAGCAACCTATTGTGTTCTGGCATCTACGACGTGCTGAGTGGATCTCAGATCTTAGCTACCCCAGGGTAGCTCCGATAACCCGTCCTTACAAATGAGGGGCTTGATCCTCGAGGAGTGTAAGTTCTGCCGGAGGTGAGGGACAGCTACACCAGAGATCAGTTCTTTCCCAGATGCCTCCTGAATGAGTTTTCTGTTGCTACATAAAAACATAACCAGAGATTTAGTGACCTCAGACAACACACACATTTGTTATCTGACAGTTTCCTTGGGACAGGAGTCTGGGCACAGCTGGCTGAGTCACCTGCTCAGCATCTTACAGCCAAGCTGTCAGCCGGGCTGTGTTCTCATCTAGAGGCTTGACTGGGGAAGAATCCGCTCCCACACTTATTCTGGCTTTTTTAGAATTCATTCCATTTCTTGGTATCTGTATGGCTGAGGACTTTTTGCTGGCAGTCCACTGCAGTTGGCCTCAGGTCCTAGAGGCTCTGTGCCATTCCCTGCCACATGGCCTTCTCCAACATAACCACTTCGGGAAGCCTATAATGAAAGTCTCTCTCCAGTCTGCTAAAACGGAGTCTTATATAATGTAACATAATCATGAGTGTGACATCTCATCACTTTTGCCACACTTGTTTTGGTTAAAAGCAAGTTACAGGTCCACACACACTCAAGTGGAAGGGATTGTACATTGGAGGTCATATGAGGGTCTGCTCCTACGTGCCCCCAGGAAGGATGAGGGGCACTCCTGACCCCAGTGGGGGTGTCACTGGTCAGGCATCCAGGCGTCACTGGCAGCCAGAAGGGGATGCACACACATGCACGTGCGCATGTGCACACACCAAGCATCCTCCTGCTGAGAGTTTCACATCAAAGACCCCATAACAAGCTCTCACTTTCTTAGATCCTCATCTCAGGAAACCCTCACCTGGTCCCCTGAGCAGGAAGCAGGGCAGGGCTTACTGTCCCTTCATGAGCACAAGAAACCGAGACTCCCAGTTAGTCCGTGACCAGGCTGTCCCCTGGCCTCCCGCCCAGCGTGTAGCCCTCACCCCTGTGCCTAGGCTGTATCACCTCTTCTGTCCCGAAGCGTCAGCGCAGCCTCAAGCTACAGCCCTCTCTAAGCCCTGAAGGAGTCGACGCACCGCTTCCCGGCAAGAGTGTTTCTGCAGCCTTGTTTACAGTTGTTGAACTATTTTCATCAAATTAATTAAATACATGCTAAATCCTCTCCAATTTGTTGTGCGATAAATTAAAGATGCTAAGATTGTGAAATGCATAACAAAACCTATTTATTCTGATAAAAGCCCGCATGACAGCCCTGAGACAAGTGTCTGATGGTCCAGAATCTGCTTCCACCGCCGGCTTTATCAGAGCGGGGCTTCTGGCCAACAAGCCCCTCGGTGGCTGGGGTCCCGGTGAGCCCACATGGCTACCCAAAATGGGGACTTGAGGCTCAGAGGGAGGCGACGGGTCCCACAACACCAGAGAAGATGCTGCACGGTGGCCAGGACTGCAGAATGCATTGTCCTTCCCCAGAACCTCCTGCTGGCTTCCTGCTGCACTGGGTCAGCAGCTTGTAGGAATGATAACAGCTAATATGGGCCTGGTGTCATAGTATATAAACTCAAGTAATCCTCATGCAACTCTCAGAGGGCAGTGCTGCTATTACCCCATTGTACAGAGGAGTAAGTAAAGGCATTGCAAGTAACCAGAGGAGTGCACACAGCCTAGGACACGGAGGAGCCGGGATGGGGCCAGCAGTCCAACTACAGAGTCTGTGCCACTCACTCTATGTACACAGGATCCTCCTCCAGCTCTGGCCACCCATCCCCAGGCCAGGCTATAGTCCCAGAATCCCTCTGGGTCCAGGACACACACCACTACCACCACCACTCCATCCCACAGCTAGTGTCTGTCTCACTCTGTTCCTTCTCTGTGCAAAGTGTGCCCCGTTGGCCACATGAGCATGACGGGTCACCTGTGAGAATCCCCTTCACCCACACAGGGGCATCCTGCAGCTCCTGAGAGAAAGAGGGCAAGGGCATTCCAGCCATCCAATCTGAGGCACAGATTGCAGCCATCTGCCTGTGGCCCAAACCCTTCCTCCCAGAGCAAGTGGATATATGGATTCAAAGCCACTCCACAGCCACTACCCATGTGGGTCGCTTGGCCAACCCTAGAGCTGTACTTTGTTATTCCCATTTTGTGGATGAGGAAACTGAGGCCCAGGGAAGAAAAGGGACTTGCCCAACTCCCATAGAGAGATTGTGGGATAACTAAGTTTAGACCCAGAAAAGACTGAGCTGCAGGTACCCAAAGCCCAGCTCCTGACTTCAGTGCAGCCTGGTCATCACTGTCTCTCAGCCTCCCTCAGCCTAACCAGGTGTTCTGGGCATCTTGGGACCCAGAGCACACTTAACAGAGGTCCCGATGCAGGCCTGACTCCACTCCAATCCTAGCTTCCACCCCCACAAGTGGGCATTTGCAGTACCCCACTTGTTGGGCCCTTAAGAACCTCAGAGCAACTGTGGATTGTTACACCTTGTAAACTCTGAATCCCCAAAGCGATGGTGATTGTTAGCAGTACTGCTCCTGCTGAGCAGAAAGAAGAGGACCAATTGGGTGAATTCCAAGCTGATCCCTCCCTCCGGGGCAGGAACCCCTTATTCCTATATGTCCACTCCAGTGAGCCCACACTGCCCAGGGCCAGGCTTCCCAGGAGGGGAGGCAGGACACACACCCTCAGTGGTCTCTCCCAGAACTCTCTTGCCCCTTTGGTGTCCCCAAGTGGTGTGGCCCTGGCTCCCTCGCAAGTTCTTTGATGACAGTTTGACCACGTGGCTCCCGCCCCGTGATGTCCCCTTGCTCCTCAGCGCATCAGCTCCCATCACCCTGGCACGTGGGACATCTGCTGACTGGTCACTCATAGGCAGAGGGAGACAGAGATCAAAAGGCCACTGTCGTCCAGTGGGACAGGGCGAGGACACTGGAAGCCCAAGGAACCGCAGGAGAACCGGAGGGAGTGATCCGTTCTAATGGGGGCCAGCGGGGAGTGTGTGGCCCAGGGAACAAGTGAGCGGAGGTGAACACTGAATCTGAAGTTCTGAAGGATGGATAGGAGTTTTCCAGACAGAAACGAGAGCGGTGGGCAAAGTGGGGAGTGGGATTCAGACAGCCTGTCTGCAGGACATTACCTTTCCCTCTCGTTTCTCCCAGGACAATCATTAGTGACACTGATTCAGCAGGGGTGGAGGGGGCGATTTGGAGCGGCTGACACAGGGCACAGGATGAGATGGTGGGGACTTGCTTGTGAAGGTGGTGAGTGTGGGCCTGGCAGGGTCCCTGAACCCCAGGTAAAAGTCTTGGTGCTTGTGCGTGGCTGGGAGCCGCAGAGAGATTTGGGGCAGAGAGAAATACGAGCCACAGACACAGAGCTGGACCAGAGCTAGAAAACCAGAAAAGACCGATAAAATAGTGCAAAAATAGTGCAGGCAAGAAGTGACAGAGGCCTGGATGGAGGAGCACATGGGGGGAATGTGTCAATTAGAGGGACAATAAGGGCGTACAGCCAACAGGACGTGGGGAGCAATTAACTATGACCTGAGGACGAAGGGGGCATCCAGGCTGCTCTCACTTACTCTGATGTGAGTAAGGGGTGGGCATCATTCGGGCTCAGTGAGGGAAGCAGAACCCAGGTGAGGGTTATAGTATAGGAATTAGCACCCACACCACTGGGGAGGGTCTGGGAAGGAAAGGTCCAAAGTAAGAAGCTTTATGGTACCAGGGAATGTCACCAGCCAGCCCTCTCTAAGCAGCGGTGCAGGTGGAGCTTGCAGAAAAATCTGGAAGCCAAGTGGGTCTGGCTGCTGGAGTGGGAAGGCAGAGCCAGTGTAGACGTTGATGGAAGAGGCTTCACAGCTTCTGCTCTGGTGGAAGGCCCAGGTCACTGTGAGCCAGCAGGGCCAGCAGTCCTCAAAAGGAGGACAGAGGGAAGGGCAAGGACAAACCAGAACCTGCTGGCATCTCTGTGTCTGTCTCTCCCACCTCTAGCCTTGATGGCCTCAGAGCACAAATTTCTCTTCAGGCCAACTAGAGGGGAGAAGATTCTAGGGAACAAGGTTCCAGCCAACTTGATCGGCATGAGCCACCACAGGGGAATGACACAGCCATTTGCTGAGACCCGGCACCCAGGAGGGGGCAGGTGCAGGGCCACCTGGTACAGTTGTGCATGTCGTTCACTGCTCAAGGGCACTTGGCTAAGGGATCCACAAAGGCCGAACCCCTGATCCTGACATGAAGCTGCATCTACTTGGATTCAGGGGTATCTTTTTCTAATTTATATAAGATATTCTTTGAGTGTGGGCAGGATGCAGGGAAAGA
>NW_006796716.1:3731080-3741959 GCF_000442215.2 Lipotes vexillifer | reverse complement strand
GGAAAGAGGATGTGTTCCAGGTGGGACAGGGGGTATCTGGGTCTCTGTGGGGGATGGGCTTCCCCATCTGTGGCCAACACCAAGGAAGGGATCATTTCCCTTTAAGGGCCGGGCACACAGGTTTCTTGTTAATCGTTGGACTAATCAATAATAGGTATGGGGCACAAGGTGCTGGTCCTAAAATCCCCGGAGGGCAGAGCTAGGCCCAAGGAAGAAGCGCAAAAGTGGGCAGAAGCCAGCTTTACTCTGAGGGAGAATTCTGCCCTAGGCAAAGCTATTTCAGATACAACAAACTGATTTTGTAGGTGATGAGCCCCTCGTCACTGGAGATATGCAAGCAGGGCCCGATGGATGCTTAGAGGGTTTGGTGCAGCGGATGTTATGAAGCATCAGTGGTCATTCAGCTACCTGCCCCTCCTGGGCTGTGAGTCAAACAGGAGAGAGATCTCTGATGATGGGAGGGTGGGGCTCCCCCCAAGCCCACCCCCACGCTTTCTCTCTGCTCACTTCTTTTTGGAATCGCCTTGGGTGTTTAGAAGATTAATTTCATGTTTGTGCAAAGCAGGGGATTAGGAGGGGAGGAGACAGAAGTTCTCTGTAGGTTGTTAAGAAAACATCATCTAAGAAAAGACTGGCAAAATCGTTGTGGATACAGGTTACAGTTGAATGCCCTGTTTACCACCAACAACCCAGGGCTTTTAGTTGTAGGTAATTTGCTCTCATGCTCTGCAGTTTCAGAACCTAAACCCTTGGGCTCTGGGATGTTAAAAGACAGAGCATGGCGGGGTGACCTCTATCCTTTAGGGCAGGGAGAGTGGGGCATCTTACCACCACCCCTGTCCTGCCGGGGTCCAGACTACAGACCTCAGGCAGAATTCTGCCGTGGGGACCACTGGCTCCTCTGTCCACTGCTACTTCCTGCATCACTTCTCAGTGCTCCTGGGAGAATCAGGGGAGAGAATGAGGCTCAGAGAGGGCACAGGCTCACCCCAGCACACACAGCAAGTTGCTGACTCCCGGTCCAGAGCTCCTTCTCTGAGCTGCCACTTGCTCTTTGAGATCAAGATGGTGGGAGCCGCCAGACCATAACAGGCCTTTCCGGGAGGGCCTCGGGAGACAGAGCCCACACCATCCAGCATCCTATCTTTTTTTTTTTAACAGCTTTGTTGAGATATAATTCACATACCATACGATACACCCATTTAAAGCATACAATTCAAGGGCTTTTAGCATATTCACATTGTTGTGCAACCATCACTACAATTGATTTTAGACCATATCTATCACCCCAAACAGAAACCCTGTACCTTTCAGCAGTTACCCTCCAACCCCTGCCAGTGGCTGCCAGAGCCTCCCCCCAGCCCCTGGCAACCACTAATCTATTTTCTGTCCCTATGGAGTTGCCAACTCTGGACATTTCATACAAATGAAATCTTATAGTAACTTGGTCTTCGACTGAGTTCTTTCACTCAGCATAATGTATTCGAGGTTCATCCATGTTGTAGCATCCATCAGTGCTTCATTCCTTTTTATGGCTGAATAATATCCCGTTGTATGGATACACCATATTTTGTTTATCCATTCACCCACTGATGGACATTTGGGTTGTTTCTACTTTGGGGCTATTATGAATAGCCCTGTTATGAACGTGTGTATATAAGGTTTCTTTTTTTAATTAATTAATTGATTGATTGATTGATTAATTTTTGGCTGCATTGGGTCTTCGTCACTGTGCGCGGGCTTTTCTCTAGTTGCGGTGAGCGGGGGCTGCTCTTCATTGTGGTGCGCGGGCTCCTCGATGCTTCTCTTGTTGCAGAGCATGGGTTCTAGGCACGTGGGCTTCAGTAGTTGTGGCACGAGGGCTCAGTAGTTGTGGCTCGTGGGCTCTAAAGCGCAGGCTCAGTAGTTGTGGCGCACGGGCTTAGCTGCTCCGCGGCATGTGGGGTCTTCCCGGACCAGGTCTCGAACCTGTGTTCCCTGCATTGGCAGGTGGATTCTTAACCACTGCGCCACCAGGGAAGCCCGTGTGTATAAGTTTTTGTGTGGTCGTATATTTCTCCTCAGAGAACTGGAATTCTGGAGATAAATAATAATTATAAATGGGGAGTAACTATGCTGGAAGAAGTGGGGCTGGAGGGAGGATAAATAAGTTAAATCTTCAGGTCTTGGAGGAGGAAGTCGTCAGATATTTAAAACTGATAAATCAAGAAATACCAACATAGTAGACATATGTCATCCTTGTCAACTACTGAGTCTGGGCCCCTCTGCATTGTTTGGGGGACCTTCCTCCCATCCAAAAAAAAGCGAAAATGCCAAACCCTCTTTCCCAGACTCCCCCGCAGCCAGAGTCAAGTTCATGCCCCTGCTCAGCCAATCAAACGCACCCACTCAGACTCTGATACTAAAGCCATGAGGTGGAGAAGCAGACGTCACACAAGTTCCATTCTGGTGAGGCTGGAGGCTGCTTGGGGAGACAACGCTCAGATTCTAGAAGTGGCAGGGACCACAGAGCAGTGCCCAGCATTGAGGGCTCTGGAACAAGAGGCTGCACCACACCGATGCTGGAACGCGAATTGGGGTGTCATTCCCATGCGAACCTCTAACCCCTAGCTCTCCAGCCTCCCACTGATGGTGTAAATCTCTCGATATATATACTTCTAATAAATGCCTTTTCTGCTTCAATTTCCCGGACTTGGTTTCTATTGCCTACAACTCACATTGCTGACGAAACAAGTAATAACGGCTTGTTCTTAGAGATAAGAAGGTAATCTCCAGGGAGGAGTGGAAAAAAAAAATGCAGCTGTTCCTCGGTACCCTCAAGGGATTGGCTCCAGGACCTGCCACAGACACCGAAATCCGAGGATGCTTAAGTCCCACAGTTGACCCGCCAAATCCATGGATGATTCAACAAACGGTGGATTGTTGCTGTTGGGTGAATCTGCGGATGTGGAATCCAAGGATATGGAGGGCAGACTGTATACATATTTATTGGAAAAAAGAATCAGTATAAGTGGACCTGAGCAGTGCAAACCCGTGTTGTTCAAGAGCTAACTGTAATTATAAGTGATTGTCGCCAAAGAGGGGGACGTGGGCAGGGAGGGGCAGGGCTCCAGTGCTTTTCATTATATAAGCCCCTCTGTATGATCTCTCTTTTTTTTTTTTAATTAATTAATTAATTTTTGGCTGTGTTGGGTCTTCGTTTCTGTGCGAGGGCTTTCTCTAGTTGCGGCGAGCGGGGGCCACTCTTCATCGCGGGCCTCTCACTATCGCGGCCTCCCTTGTTGCGGAGCACAGGCTCCAGACGCGCAGGCTCAGTAGTTGTGGCTCACGGGCCTAGTTGCTCCGCGGCACGTGGGATCTTCCCAGACCAGGGCTCGAACCCGTGTCCCTTGCATCGGCAGGCAGATTCTCAACCACTGCGCCATGAGGGAAGCCCTGTATGATCTCTTTTTAGCCCATGTGCATTTATTAATTTGATTAAAATTTAATCTATATATTTTTAAATTTCAGGGGCCAAGTTCTAGTTGATGATAAGGCTGAGGTGTGACAGTGGGCGGAAGTGGCTGAGTGATGTGGAGAGGAAGTTGCCGGCCAGGGTGTGGCATGTGTGACCCACAAGGCGGGAGGCCATCAGGGTGGTGTGAGAGAGTGTGTGGTGGGGGCGGGGTTGGGGGGCTAAGGTCTTCACTGAATGGGGGGGTGATGGGGATGGGTGAACCGGGGGTCCACGGATTCTCAGAGCAGTTTCTACTGCCAAGCCAGGCTGGCGCCCTGCGGCCCTGGGAGACAAGCTCCGTACTTGGTCCGTTGCCCCAAGCTCCCTCCAGGACCCCAGGCTCAGCTCCCTGCCCTCCCACAGGTTCCCCTTCCACTCCATGGCCAAGTCTACCCAAAACCTGAAAAAGCCTTCAGAAACCTCCCCCAGGCCCTCATAAAGCCCCACACTGGTATGTGCACAGGAGGGAGTGGATTTGGTTTTCAGACAAATCAGCAGTGATGT
Organism: Lipotes vexillifer; assembly: GCF_000442215.2. NCBI lineage: Eukaryota > Metazoa > Chordata > Mammalia > Artiodactyla > Lipotidae > Lipotes > Lipotes vexillifer. The sequence continues at coordinate 3,737,959 of NW_006796716.1, read as the reverse complement.
TTGGAATGAACTGAGAAACTAAAGAAGGTTTCCCAGAAGGAGAAGATGAGGGTGGGGCAGAAGCGAGGACCAGGCTGCCATTGGCCCCCATCTGCAGAATATCCAAGGAAGAGAGGTAGACCCTTCTGAGTGGTCCCCCAACTGGAACCTCAGATGGCTGAGCCATCAGCCATGGGTCGATGCTACAGGCAGTTAGAGCTGGGTTCAAATAAGGAAGCCCTTATTAAGGGCTTATTAAGGAACTGTAATTATAAGTGGTTGTCGCCAAAGAGGGGAACGTGGGAAGGGAGGGGCAGGGCTGTAGGAGTGAGCTCCCCGTCAGGGGAGGTGTGTAAGCAGAGGCTGCACCTCCACCCAGCTGGGATGGTGTTGGCAGGATTCCTGCACGGGATGAGAATCCTCCGACCCTAAAATTTTAAGAAAAGGAGATGAGGAAAAGGAGCAAAGGGAAGGACAGCAAAACAGGGCCCAAGGCAAGAAAGGAGATGCCACAACAGCAGCTGCTGGAACAGCAGCCCAAGATGGAAACACGCCCTTATTTGTGGGGAATTTGTTTCAGCAAATGAGAGACAGTGATGATGCCCAGGCTGTCTCCTAAAATTAATACCATCTGGAAAAAAATACCAATTCAACAGGACTCATTTTTTCCCCCTACTAATGAACTAAGCCAAGTTTTGCGCCCATCCTCATTTATCTGTTTAGAAAGAAGCTCTTTATTTCCAGGAGCTGGACCATCCTTCTGGCCAGATGAGGGCTCATGACAGCAGAGAAGTTCCATGTCTAAGGCTTTTTGGTAAAACGATGTTTTTTGTGAAATAGATCAGCTCTGCACAGAATGGAGTAAACGTATAGGTACACTTTATATGATGAACATGAACTTGACACCCAAGAACCCATTCCCTGGCTTAAGAACTAGAATATTACTAGAACCTTAGAAGCCCCCTGTGTGCCCTTGAGGGTAAGGGCTGTTCCAAATTTCAGGTTAACTACTCCCTTGCTTTTCTTTAAAACCACCTACATGTATCCCTAAATAGTATGTTTTTCACTTTGCTTCTCTGTGACCTTAAAATAAATGGACTCATACTGCATACATTTTTCTATGACTTTCTTCTTTCGATAAATATTGCTTTGAGATTTATTTACATTGAAGTATGTAGCTATATTTACTTTGTTTTTATTCTCCATAACATCCTACCCCATGAATATGGATATTTTTTGATTGACTTGTGAACTGAGACATTTTTTAAAAATTTCTAAATGTATACTGGTTTTCTGGTTATCTATCATTGATTTGTAAATTAATTTACAAATTAATTCTAGTCTTATTCTAAGACTAGAATATAGTCTTATGATACACATCCTTTGAAATGTGTTGAAGCTAGCTTTATGAACTAACGTGTGGTCTTTTTCATAAATATTCATGTGCACTTGAAAAACATAAATATTCTCTGGTTGGGTACAATGTTCTCTACGTATCCACTTGATCGAGTCTGTGATATATACTATTAAGTACTTTCTGGTTTTTATGTACTTGATTTATTAACTATTATAAGCAATAATTTTAACTGTCCCATGTCATTTTGGACTTCTGTATTTCCTTTCATGTCTGTCCATTCTTTTTTTTTTAATTTTATTTATTTATTTTTGCTTGTGCTGGGTCTTAGTTGCGGCCGGCAGGCTCCTTAGTTGTGGCAGGCGAACTCTTAGTTGCAGCATGCACGTGGGATCTAGTTCCCTGACCAGGGGATCGTGTCCCCTGCATTGGGAGGTGAATTCTTAACCACTGCGCCACCAGGGAAGTCCCTGTCTGTCCATTCTTGCCTTAAATATTTTAGGCTATGTTATTAATGTATAAAAAAATAAGAATTTTTCTACCTTCCTGGTGAATTAACTCTTTTTAATTCTTCATTGATCTTCTTTATCTTTAGTAAAACTTTTAGCCTTAAAGGCAATTTTTTTTCTGACATTAATACAGCCTTTCCACTTTCCTTTTCTTTTTCATATGCTGACCACATATTTTCCCATCCTCTGCTTTTCAATCTTTCTGCGTCCTTATGTTTTGTGTGCATCCCTTGTAAATAGCATATGGTTGAATTTTATTTTAACGCTGTTTGACAGTCCTTGTCTTTTTTTTTTTGACTGTACCGTGAGGCAGAGCACTGAGCCCTAACCACAGGACCGCCAGGGAATTCCCGACGGTTCTTGTCTTTTGACTAGAGAGTTTTAGTCCATTTATGCTTTAGTGATTGGTGATCAGTTGGGTTTATTTCTACCATCTCATTATATTTTCTAACTTGACCTGCAGTTTCTGCTTCTTTCCTCCTGCTCTTTTCTTGTCTTCTTTTGACCTGTGTATTAATTTGATATGACTGCAGTAACATTGCAACAGACAACTCCAAAATCTCAGGGGCTCACAACGACAAAAAGGTATTTCTCACTCTCAGCCCGAGGTTGGCTGCAGCTCTGCCTGGTCTTCCTATTATTCCTTACTGTGGCTCGGTTCCAAAAATATGCTCACTGGGACTGGGCTGAAGCAACAAAGGCTGTCTAGGGCGGGTAACAGTGGCAAGAACACAAGAGACAAAGCCAAATCGTGCAAGGACATCTCAAACCCCTGCTTGTGCCACATCTACTCACATTCCATTGGCTAAACCAAGGCACGTGTTCAGGCTCAAGCTCGGTGTAGTGGGGCTATGTATTCCTCTCGTGGAGTGGGACGTAGGCAGGGTGAATACTTGCTGGATGATAATATATCCCACCATGAGTGACCGAAGATTTTAGAGGGGGTTTCCTCTCTCTTTTTTTTTCCATTTTATTTTCCCACCTTGTCCCCATTTGTTTGAGTAAATATATTGCATGTCTATTCTTTTAGCCCTGATAGCTATTTTAACATTCATACTTAATAAATTCTACAGTTAACTTATTTCCCCCTCCTGACAAATATGAGAACCCTAGAACCCTTTAAGTGAAATCACTTCTCCTTCCAATTGCCATGCTGTTTTTGATCAGCATTTTAGTGCTCAGCTGTCTCCCCGCACACACATTAGGCATTATTATGTTTTCTACAGGCGATGTTTATTTTTTGTCCCCACATTTACCATTATTTTTTGCTCCTCCTTCCTTTTTGCATCTCAGTCTTTTCACCAGAGATCCTTTGCCTTCCTCAAGCACAACGAAATTTCATTTTATAAAAGTCTGGCTGAATATTTGTTTATCTGAAAATGTCTTTATCTCACACTCATGACGAATATAGAATTGATTCATTCAGCATATATTTATTGTGGGCCTACTATGTGCCAGGACACATCCCAGACATTTGGGACACTTCAATGAACAAAACCCCAAAACTTCCTGCCTTTGAGGATCTTACATTTTAGAAGACAAGGTAAGGATAATCAGCAAAATGGACAAACCAAGTGTCTTGTATGTTACAAAGTGAAAACCCACATCAAAAAGAAAAGTAGAGCAGGATAAGGGAAGTCAGAAATGCCTGCAGTAGAGCCGGTGGTCAGGGTAGACCTCTGAGAAGATGACTTGTGAAAGAAGAGCATTCCAGATGGAGTGAAGGCCTGGTGCAAAAGCCCTAAGATGAGAGTGTGGTTGGCACATTGAAGGAACAGTAAGGAACAGAGTGGATGGAACAGAGTGTGTGAGGGAAAGGGTGTGAGAGGCAGTCAGAGCTTAACAGAGGGGCATGTAGCCATTGTAAAGGCTTTGAGCAAAGAGAGCAGCTACTGGAGCATTTCAAGCAAAATGACATTTATCTGAGTTTTTGTAATGATCGTTCTACTTTCTGTGTTGATAGATAAAATTTATTTTATAACAAATTCTGGAGAGGGTGTGGAGAAAAGGGAACCCTCCTGCACTGCTGGTGGGAATGTAAGATGGTATAGCCACTATGGAAAGCAGTATGCAGCATCCTCAGAAAACTAAAAATAGAGTTGCTGTATGATGCAGCAATCCCACTCCTGGGCATGTATCTGGACAAAAGTATAATTCAAAAAGATACACGCACCCCTCTGTTCATAGCAGCACTATTCACAATAGCCAAGACATGGAAATAACCTAAATATTCCTTGACAGATGAATGAATAAAGGAGATGTGGTACATATGTATACAATGGAATACTACTCAGCCATAAAAAAGAACAAAATAATGTCATTTGCAGCAACATGGATGCAACTAGAGATTATCATACTAAGTGAAGTAAGTCAGAAAGAGAAAGACAAATACCATATGATACCACTTACGTGTGGAATCTAAAATATGACACACAAATGAACCTATCTAGGAAACAGAAACAGAATCACAAACAGAGAACAGACTGGTGGCTGTCAAGGGGGAGGAGGTTGGGGGAGGGATGGAGTGGGAGGTTGGGGTGAGCAGATGGAAGCTTTTATATACCGGATGGATAAACAACAAGGTCCTACTGTATAGCACAGAGAACTATATTCAATATCCTAGGATAAACCATAACGGAAAAGAATATACATAAAAGGAATGTATATATATGTGTAACTGAATCACTTTGCTGTACAGCGGTAATTAACACATTGTAAATCAACTATAATTTTTTAAAAAAGTAATTTGATTTCAGCACATTGAAAATACTGTTTTCCACTGCCTGCTGACTTCCATTGCTGCTGTCGGAAAGTCAGGAGGCCCTGGGAGATTCTGGGGTGCTTGTGGTAGACCAAGTAGGAAGTGCAGCCTCCTCCCTCTGGGCCTTGTAGCTGGGGGTCCCCGGGTTCTGCTGGGCTCCCCTTCTGGCCCCGCCTTCAAGCCTCTGGGCCCACTCAGGCCTTGCCAGCCCTGGGGAGGAGGGTGCCCCCTAAAAAAAGTCTGTTGATTACCACCTTTCACTTCTCCTACCTGGAAATTGGGGGTAGGGTTGGGGGAAGGGGAGCAAGGTGGAAGTAGGGGGCTGGGTGGGCTTGGAGTGCACGCAGCCCCTCCCCTCTGGTCAGCCTGCCCCTGACGTCTCTGCAAAGGGACCTTATTAGCGACTGGGAAGCTGGCCCCACCGCCTCCCCAGGCCTCGCAGGAGCTGAGAGACCGCCTTTCTGCAATCCATCGCTATCCCTTCCCTCGCCCGGGGCCCACCACCAGGTAATTCCACTGTTAATTAAAATCCTGCAGCCTTTAATACCACAGCTCATAATTGCTGTTTTCACCAACCCCGGATTGGCTGTGCAGGCCCTGGGGGGACCTGGAGTTTTGTTTCCTGAGCCTGACTTTGGCAATGCTCTCCAGCTGTATATTCACTTGTATTCAGTCAAGACTCCTCATGGCTTCAATAGTGGGACGAGGGGGGCCAGTGTCCCCCACCCTGGGGGCCACCGCAGAACACCCTTGATATCTCCTAGCGGGAGAGGTTAAAGAAGGAGGCAGCCTCTCCACCCCCCAAGAGACAGGGCTCCAGGTATAATCCCCAGCAACACAGCCTGGGTGCAGACCGGCTCCCACTCACACAGTGGGCCTGTGAAGGTATCCCGCTGACCTTGTCCCCCTGTGGCCGTGCCCATTCTCATCTCCATCTCCTCTGAGGCTCCCCACTGCCCCGAGTCCCCATGTGCAAGTGAGAAAGCTGCAGATCAGAGAGGGAGGAGCATTTCCCAAGGCCACACAGCAGGCAGGCAGCAGAGCTGGTCTTCCTCCTGCCACACTCTCCACACTGACTCTCACGAACGTTTTCAATCTCTGGCTCTCCACCTCCACATCTTTCTCCTCCCTCCCAACTCCCTCCCACTCCCCACAGCCCTTGCTTCTCTTCCTTGGTCATTCTGGGGGTGCACCTAGGGTCCTGCAAATGTGCAGAGGCGGGCCGGGATGGGGGAATGGGAGGGAGACCAGAGGACCATGGCTAGAGGTCCCGAAGGTCCAAGGCTGGGGGGCCCCTGTGGCCACAGTGGAGCCAGGACAGCTGAGTTTGGCCCTGCCCCGATGATCCATGGGAGTGGATGCTCTACTGCCCACCCCAAGTCTCCTTAAGTTCTGAAGCAGCATCCCCAGTGACTGGAAAATTGATCCATTACTCTCTGCTGAAGAGAGTCACCGCACCCGAGGCCAGGCCCTTTCCCGGGGCAGCCTGTGCCCAAGAGTGACGGGTACAGGGCTGCGAAGTTCCAGCCCCAGCAGTGAGGTCCTGACATCCCCCTTAAACTTCCCGCACACATACGCGATCTAGAGTCCACTCGGGGGACCGGACCTTTTAGAACCATCCTTCCAGGTGGGATTCCAGGCCCTTCTCCCTTCACTCTGCCCACCCCCACTACCCCCTCCACCCAGGCTCCCAGACCCCCGACACCACTGCCCGTTACCCAAACCCCTGGCGCCTCTACTGTTTCAGAAGGAAGGACTCGGCAGTCAAGCTATAAACACCCCCAGCACCCCAGCTGAGAGTCTCTGGAGGCCAAGGACCCCTTCAGGGCCCTTTATGCCTCCGAGGTCTGCTGTGTCATCCCCATTTTACTGATGAAGGAACTGGGAAAGCTGTTGCCTGCCCCAGTCTGCACAGCTGGGAAGTGTCAGAGCTCGTACCACAGCTGGTTCCCAGCCAGCACCCAGCTCACAGGTGCCTCAGCCGACCTCCTAAAACACCCCTTCCCTCGCTGCCAGCTTTGTGAGAAAATCAACCTCTTAACTCCCCTGTCCTCACTGATGCCTCGGATGGAGAATCATGTTTACAAAGAACTGCTTTCATTCATTCACTCACCGACTCATTCATTCATTCACTCACTCACGCACTCATTCATTCATTCAACAAATACGTTTTGAGCACTTTTTTTTTTTTTTTTTTTTTTCGCTTTGCGGCCCCCTCTCCCTGTTGTGGCCTCTCCCGTTGCGGAGCACAGGCTCCGGACGCGCAGGCTCAGCGG
>NW_006796716.1:3728683-3731062 GCF_000442215.2 Lipotes vexillifer | reverse complement strand
CGGTATGCGGGCCTCTCACTGTTGTGGCCTCTCCCATTGCAGAGCACAGGCTCCGGACGCGCAGACTCAGCAGCCATGGCTCACGGGCCCAGCCGCTCCGCGGCATGTGGGATCTTCCCGGACCGGGGCATACATACATACATTATATTATGTATGGAATGTACATACGTACATTCCATACATAATATGGAATATTATTCAGCCATGAGAAAGGAGGAAATCCTGCCATTTGTGACAACATGGATGGACCTTGAGGGCATTGTGCTAAGTGAGATAAGCCAGACAGAGAAACACAAGGTATCACTTATATGTGGAACCTTAAAGACAAAAAACAAATTTTAAAAAGTCCAACTCATAGAAACAGAGAATAGAAAAGTGGTGCTGAGGGCTGGGGGCTGGGGGAAATAGGGAGAGGTTGGTAAAAGGGCACAAACTTTCAGCTATAAGCTGAATAGGGTCTGAGGAGCTACTGTATAACAAAGTGACCAGAGTTGATAACACTGTATTATATAATTGAAATTTGCTGAGAGTCAAACTTGTGTTCTCACATACACACACGCGTAAAGGGATAAATGTGTGAGGTGTTGGATGTTTTAATTAACTAGACGGGGAGAATCCTTTCACAATGTATATGTAAATCCAATCACCATGATGCTTCTTATAATTTGATTGGTCAATAATACCTCAATAAAGCTGAAAAATTTTTTTTGAAAAAAGGATAGAATGTGATTTCCTCACTAAAGGGGTCACTTAAAGGATCCATGGGCAGGTCCTCCCTGCATCTCCAAGCCCACCCCTGGTCAGCTACAGGCCTGACAGTGAGGGGGTCCCTAGGGGAAGTTCTCCCCCCAGCTGGAGGCTCTCACCCCACTGTTAGGATGTCTTCCTGGGAGGTGAGCTGGCCTGAGTTGTATGCCAGGATTTAATTAACCCTGGCACACCCAGAACTCCAAAGCCAAACTCTGGAGCTGCTGGGAATGACCCACCCCAGATCTGGCATTCCCCAAAACAACCCCAGGTACAACGGACTGGGGGCCACCTCCCAGTCAGCCAAAGCCAGCTGGCTCCTGGCTTCTGGAAGTGCTAATACTCGCTGTGCACTGAGCTTTCTGACTCTTCCTCAGATATTTCAAAGAACCCCGGCCTAAGTGAATTCGCTATCTGACGTCTTGTGCATTTAAGCGAAATTCAAGCCATTGATTCCAGAGTCTCATGTCACTGGCTTTTTACAAAAACATGCAAAGTCCTAGAATCCTTCAGCCGTTTTTCTTGAGAGACAGCAAGTCAGATTTCTCTTGTGAGGTAAGCCCTGAGTCTTCAAAAGTCTAGGGAGGAAGGCCAGGTTTAGGCTGCTCAAGTCCTTACTGCAGGGACAAGCTTCCACTCCTGGCTACTATGGACAGTTGTGCAGTCTGTGCACTGCGCAAATGTACCCAGCTGGGGTGTGAGAAAAGTGAGCATGGGAGATCCATGTGGGCTGAGATCCAGCCCACACTGCGCTCACCGATGGCATGTATGCCCTCCAGTTGGCTCCTCCCAGAGTGGGAGGCACAAAGGCACGGTACAGGCTCAAACTCAGCTTCTCAAACTAGATATCCATCAGGGATAGCATGTGGTGCCTCTGCACATGATCAGGACACTGCTCAGGCCAAATGTGACACATTTCACAATTGTATTGTCACAAGCTGACAATAACCAATTGCATAATGTGTATTTCCTGTTTGAGGAGATAAGTCCATGGATCAAAATTTAGCTGTCTTTGCAATGTCGAATTTTCCATCCGAGACACTTAGGCTCAATTTTGGTGCTATTTTGTCTCAACCAGTTAACCATTCACATGGCACTGGGCCTGGAGGCAGCCCTGCCCCCACCCTTCAGGAGTCCCCCCCAGAACACTCTGGGACCTCCTGACCTCACTTTTTGGGAGAGGGTCAGAAAGCAAGGGCAGAGGCGAGGTCTGAGAGTGACTTGAGGTCTAGGAGTGCTGTCCAGAGGGGAAGGGCACTGAGGCCCCCTTTCCACTATTCCTGTACATGCTCTCAGAGGCTTCTCAGCTGGTGTGGACAGGCCATCTCTGGGGAAACGTGACTCTCTGGGCTCTGAGAGGCTACCTGGCTTGTGTCCTGTTTGTGAGAAGGCTCCACGTCACCCCAGAATCCTAGGCCAGGTCCTTGGTGGCATGACCAGCACAAGGTGTTCTGGTTATCTACTGCTACGTAACTAGCCTCCCCCCCCTGCCCTGCAAACATAATGGCTTTTAAAATGTTATTGTTATCTTACTCATAGTTCTATAGAGCTGACCAGGTTCAGCTGGATGAGCGGCACTGGTCTGCTCGCGTAGTTGCAGTTAGGTGTCAGCAGGTAATTGGAGTCCACTGG
>NW_006796716.1:3687849-3728623 GCF_000442215.2 Lipotes vexillifer | reverse complement strand
GCAGGAAATAGGAGTCACCTGAAGACTCAGCTGGGCTAGAAATCCAGGCTGGTTTCTTTATTCATATGTCTGGGGCCTCAGCTGGGGCCTGCCCAGATCTCTCTCTCTCTCCCCCCACCAGACTTCTCCATGTGGTTAGCTTGGGCTTCCTTACGACATGGCAGTCTCAGAGTAGTCAGACTTCTAGCATCGTAACTGACTTCCCCCAGGGCAAGACTTACCAGAGGTCCAAGTGGGAGCTGCACAGCCTTCTTTTGATGTGGCCTCAGAATTCACATGGTCAAGTTCACTGCATTCTATTGGTGCACACAAGGCCAGCCCATATTTAAGGGGAGGGGGCTATACAAGGGCAGGAATACCAGGAGGCATGGTTCATTGTGGGTGCCATCTTTGGAGACTATCTACCACAAGGGGGTCTTCCTACAGCAGCGGCAAAGGTAGGGGGAGAAAAGGACAAAAGCAGCCAGGGAAGGACAGCCTGACGGTTCCCTCTGGCTCAGAATTGAGCGGGACTTTTTCAGAAACGTTGTCATTCATTGATTTCACAATTGTTCTCTGGCATCTGCCTCCTGCCAGGACTCAGCACCAGTCCTGCCCTCAGGGTGCCCAGAGTCACCTACTCTCAGGAATACAAGTGTGTTTTTCCTACAGGAAATTGTCCTTTAAGGTGGAAAAACAGTGTGAGATATTCACACTGTTTTTGGATTGATAGTCCTCACTATTCAATCCAAATAACTGATTAAGTATCTATACTTTTAATTAACTACAGCCTACTCCATGATCCAGCTAGTTTAGAAATGCCCCAGAACTTTTTCCTCAAGCACAATCTCAAAATTATTTAACTCACTAGCAGATTGATAGCCAGTCCAAGGAACTACACAGCTCTATATCTATCCATGCATGTGATTTTGATCAAGCTCTTCCCTTTCCAAGTCTTGGTTTTCTCCTGTAAGAGAAGGGAGGGAGATGAGGTTGACCAGATGACTGGACTCCAAGAGACACCATCATGACCAGTGGGCTCCAATACTTCTGTGGCCTTGGGCAAGTCCCTACCCCTGTCAGGCTCTTAACTTCCCACCTGTAACATGGGAAGTCAGACAAGATGACTCTAGGGTCCTTTGAGCACCGTCATTCTTTAATTCAGACTCCCATCTGGACTCACTTCAGCATATGCAAGAATGCATCCATTGCCTTAGGACCGGGATTCAAGCCCAGCTGTTTGGTGCAGATTGTTATTCCCAGGTCCAAGTCCCCCTGCAGTCAAACCATTGTAGACAGGCAGACACTGCCATGGAAACTGATCTGGAATCCATTCACTGGCTCCCAGCTGAGTGATGGGCCAGGCTGGGTGGCAGCTTTGTGTAGGAGAAAAGATTGAGATGAGGGGTGAGCCAGGCTGGGTAAAAATCTCAGCTTCTACTTGGTTATGGCATGACCTTGAGAAATTCCTTAACCTTTCTGAGCCTCAGTTTCCCCATCTGTAAAATGAGCATCCTCATGCACACCTCCCGGGAAAAGCCTAAGGATTCAAGATCATATCTGAGAAGTCTTGATGTAGTGTCTGTTATTCTTCAAACTGCGTGCTGGAAAGCAACGTCTGTTTTGAAGGCAGTGGCGCTGATTCTCGTCACTGGCTCAGAGCCTTCCCTGAGATAATTTAAGAGGTCTGGGTTTGGGAATGCTCCCCGGGCAGATCTGCCATCTCCCCTGTCGGCCACAGGATGGATAGGCCCCTAGCCCAGCTGGAAGGGCTATCCATGCCGCTGCCTCCAAAGATGCTCTGGGCTGTCACACTCTCCTGCATGCTGTGCTAAAAAATGACTCCAAAGAAAAGTAAGCAGACACTCCAGGCCATAAATATTTCAGAGCCGAATGAACGTCCTTCCCACAGCACCGACTTGCCATATATATTATTTATAAAACCATAACTTGAGTTGAAAGGTAGTCATCAAAAGAATAGACAGTCTCACTCAGATCCACTTGGTGATTGGAAAAACAATCTAGAAGGAGAGAAAATGGTGTCTGGGCTATGATGTCACAGGAGGTCATCTGGCCCCGCCCCCTGGCTCCAGCCCCGCCCAGAGGGAGTCTGGCAAGAGGGACAGGATGGTCCGGCAGGGACAGGCACTGGAAACCAGCAAACTGCTGGGTTTCCACAGCCCCAGCCCTCACTGGATTTACAGGAAGTCTCCATTAAATTACAAACAGAAATCCACAAGTTAAAAAAAAAATCTTCATCCACCTTTATAATAGGGAACGGAGCTCATCATGAGAGGAGAGGCTGGGAAGGGCTGCCAAAAGCTATTATTGGATGAGCAGAAAGCACCCTGGGCCAGGAATTGGGAGACCTGGGTTCTAATTCTGGTTCTGCTTTTTCATGGTGTGACGTCCAGCAGGTCACTGTGCCTCCCTGGACTCAATTTTCCCATCTATGAAATAGGGGGCTCAGTGGTCCTCAGTCCATCAGACCCAGCATCCCTGTCCTGCAGCAAATGCTTGGTAACATCTCTTATTCTCTCTAGAAATAAAGTTCGATAATATAACCTATCTGCATACACAATTTTAAAAATCAACGTAGTAAAGCCTCAACCCAGTGACATGTACCTGTTCATATATTCACCATGAATATGGCATTTCCAAACACAAGCTGACACTGTGCTCTTATATTGGCCACTCAAATACCACGAGCAGCCTTGCATTTGGAGATGCGATCGTCTATCCGTAAGCACTCCTGGTAAAATCCTGCGACAAAACAAAGGAACTTCTTCCTCAATTTTCACTCTAGTAGCATGCCTGGGAGAGTCGGTGTAGGTTAAAACTGTGCAAAAAACAAACAAACAAAAAAACCACTGTGTGTTAGGATGTAAAACAGAGTTCAGTTCTTGGCTCAGATCATTTTCAACAGGTTTCTCACCCATAGGAACGTCTGGCCGGACATTTGAAATTTGTGTGGGATGCAGTAAGCATTCTTCACGGAGCGGAGCCATTGGGCACATTACAGAATCCTAGGCACCCCCCCTCCCAGCATCGTGATGGCCAATTAAATGCCCCCATTCACGTCCAAAACACCCCCAGGATGGAGTGAGTCCACAGAGCCACCAGACAAGCTGTTGCCACAGCGCTTCTGCACTGCTCTGGGCATCTGATGCCTCCCATGTGTGGCTCAATGACAAACACTACCCTTAAGGCCAGCCACAAGGTGACCACTCCAGTTCCTGCCCTGCTGTCACATTTTGGTGGCAGCGGTGACTGGACTTTCCAGACACACCCACCACTGCTTGAATGGAGGCTGGAACCGGGGTATGTGGAAGAGATGCCTGATCCTTCCTTGGTCCTTCCCCTCCCACACTCTGCCCATTTGGGAAGTCAGGTGTCTGATGGGCACCCCCCAAGCAGGGACTCCAAGCCATCCAAACAGCAGTGCCATGAGCGCCCTAGAGGAGGTGAGGGAGCCGAGCTGGGCTCCTGGGGCAGTGAACACCCCTCGTGGCGTCCTTACTGTCGGCATCCAGCCAGCGGGAAAGGAGCAGAAGGGGGACAGCTGCCACAAAGAGGTGACAAAGGGAGCGTGGATTTTGCCCCTGAGCGCTGACAATGGTGAGGGCTTGTTGCTTGATTGAATATATATATGAATCTTAACTCTTTCTTGTACCCCAACTGGGAAGCAAGCGGGAGGGTTGGAGATTGGCTGTAATTAACTGTAAGAGTCAAGACATCTTGAAGACAATAGCTGTGCTCCAGAAAGTCTAGGAAGCTCCTGGGTCCTTCCTGTGAATAAACATCTCCCCTACAACCCGTCAACCGCCACATCCCATCCACAGCTGTCTGCAGCCCACCCTCCTCCGGACAAGACCAGATATGCAGAGCCTTAAGGGGGCCATCATTCAGGCGCAAGAGAGGGTTCCCATTACAACTGCCTCGGATGGCTGGTGAGCTGGGTTTGGTTTTCTTTCTATTATGTGATCTCTATGGGAAATTTAGAAAACACAGAAAAGCATGAGGATAGAAATAAATGTCACTGGTAATTCCATGACCAGTGGTAGCTCGAGTTAGCATTTGGGGTGTGTGTGTGTGTGCATGTGTTTGCGTGTCTATGCATATATGTATACACATATACGAACAAACATGCACATACATACATATACATATACATAGATATGCTATAGGATAGTAAGAATGAACTTTAATTAACTTAAACGTCCCTATTTTTTCTCCCACCTAAGGAGTGGGATTCCCAGCTCCCATTTGGAGAGTGACGGTCACCCAGGGCAGCCCCGTGGAGTCAATGAGCAGAAATATGCGCCTCCTGGCGGAAGGAAGAGAGCTCAGGAGACCCAGAAGATACTCCTGGTATCAAGGCCAAGTACGCTGCTCCAGGGCTGCACAAAACTTGGGGGCTGATGAGGAAGAACTGGGATCCGATGGGGCTTCTTCCTGGGGGCGACCTGTTCAATGTGAATATAGCACCATTCTCAGCTCCCCAGCCAGAGAGGCTGCCCTGAATATCCTGCCCTCTGCTGGTGGTCAGCAAACATTCCGGGACATGAGTGTCCCATCAGAGAAGATCCGGTTCTTTGGGAGGCACTTCGTAGCTGCCTGGCCTGTGCCAGGAACCAAGAGGATCCCAAAGTTCTGAGGGCAGTGCCCGGCCCTGGACTCACAGCTTCTCAGGGGGGCAGACTCACCCGTGAAGCCACGGAGTGAGAGCGCATAGCCACGTGCCACCACAGGGCAGCCTGTGCAGGGCTTAAGGGTGGCCTTGCTGACACACTGATCTGCCACTCACCAGTTGCCCTTTAAGCCTCAATTTGTTCAGCTTTAAAATGGGTATAAAGACTGTACCCACAATATCAGTTTATTGGGAGAACCCAATGAGATAACGCATGTAAACTCCATAAATGGTCACCTTATAATTATTATATCCAGAATTTCCTCAGGCCTTGCCAGACACTTTCTTATAATAAGCCCTGTTTCTCTGACTCTCACCCCGCTGCTAATGTAGGACCTCCCACCCAAAACCTCACTCAGCAGCTGGAAGTGCCCTGGGTGTGTTGCATGTAAGCTCATGATTTTCTCTGCTACCCAAGGGACCACCATGATGCTTTCTCCCTCCTGGCCAAGACCACCTGCCTGCATAGGAGACCCTTCCTCTCTGCCTTCCAGGGCACCCTCATTTGCAGTCCCCATTCTGAGATGTCCCCCTCTATCACCCAGGCTCTGGGCAGAGGGCCTGGTGCCTCGGGATCCTACAGTTCCCCAGCCCCAGTGCCCCAGCTCTGGCCAGCAGCCGCCTCTGCATAAACCAGACCCCAGGCCAGGGACCAGGCTGGGTTCCACTTCACCTTCAACCCCTGCTCAGACAGATGGCTCCGAGTGGATGACCCATCCCACCCTACGTTCAGCATACTGGGACATTTTTCCATGCCCACAGTGGACACAAATCTGCCTTCCAAGATCAGTATATCACGGTGCAGAGCAATGGGATATGGGGCGTGGTGGTGTGGTACATGGGCTGGGAATAGCCTGGAAGGAAAGCAGAAGCTGAGCTGGTGAGGCCTGAGCCACGATGGGGCTTGATACCAAGAGAGGGGGTGGACCCCCCAGGAGAGGAAGGATGTGCACCCAGGCCCCAACCAGAGACAGATGTCACCCAGCCGGCTGGGAGCCCATAAGGTCACAGCATCCCCCAGGGAGACCCACCTCCAGGGACTGAAGCCGCCGGCACTCTCAGACTTTTTAAGATCCAATACCTTCTTTTCTCTCCCAGCATCTGAGGGGCGAAAAGAGCACATGGTCTTACTGAGATGGGAGGGAACAATGTCTGGTGTCACTGTGTCACTTCTCAGAGGGCAAAGACTCCTCCCCTGTGTTTGCAATACCTGCCTCAGGGGTAGATGTGAGAAGGAAAGGCAGAAGTGGACGTAAAAGCCCTAGAACTGCAGGCTGGGCTCGTGTGCATTGGGGCCATCATTCTTGCACAGGAAGGCCTGATGGAATCTTCCAGACCGATGGCTTCTGTCAGTGGGACAGCACGTCCCAGGAGGCCTGCTCTGGCCCCGGGAACCTCCCCCACTTGCTCATAGCAGAGCTACTATGTTCTTCTAGTTGGTGAGCGTGGAAAACCATCCAAGAAACATGCTACGTGCCCACGTGCTGCCTCAAATGTGTGTTTCCACCCCCAGGTCCTGGCAGGACCCGAGGCCACGTCAGGGACAGTGGCCCCTGTCCCCAGCTTCAGCCTGGACCCACCTTCCCTCAAAGTCTCTCCTCAGCAGCCCTCGGGGGCCTCTCAGAGAAGTGGCCTCAGCTCCACCTCAGGCCCCCGCCAATCTCCCCTGCACCTGGAACCACCCACCCCCCAAATTAAAGAAATAGAAATAAAAAACTGGACGAGTTAATTTGCTAAAATGAAATGGAGTGCAATAACTGATTACATTTTTCCCCAAAGGAAACTTGAGTTAATTTGGCTGGTGACTCATATGCCAGACTGCCAGTTCCAACACAGCATCCCAGACACGACTCCTCGCTGGGCCCAGCTGGCAGCCGCCCTCCCCGCTCACTGCTACAGGCACCAGTTCCCGCCTATGTTTCTCGGGGGAGCAGAGTGCCCACCGGATAGAGAGCTGTTTGTGGCACTTCTGAAACTGTGGGGCACACGCATAAGTCCATACAGAAGCATGTGTGTCTACATCACACTTGGCAGACAAGCATACACACATCCATATATGAACACGCACGCACACACACACGCGCTTGGGATGCCACAATAAACTGAGATGGGCCACTCAGTAAATCATCCAGCGATAACCTCTGCATACCAATACTGGGGGAAAATCCAATTAAAGTAACTCATTTCTCAGTCATTCCTATTTTCTCAGCATCTGAAAGATCCTAGAGGGAGAAGAGGCTAGCCAGGGTACTAATGCGAACTCTGCTGAGCTTTGGGTGGATATTCCTGGCCCACCATCCCTTGGGTAGAGGCCCTAGATGGGCTTTCCCGACTACTTAGAGTGAAGGGAATATTGAGACCCCACTACTACCACCCATACTCCTCACTTGGCCACATTTCTAATGAAAGCAGCTCCCAGCTCGGGCAGAAGCCCCCAAGGCAGGCCCTGGAGTTAGAAGGCCCCCAGGCCCAATCTTGTCATTTACATGCTGTGTGACTTTGAGCAAGGCGCTTACCCTCACTGAGCCTCAATTTTTTTTTCTATAAAATATTTTCCTCATCTGGTTGTACAATAATATGAATGTACTTAATACCACTGGATGGTACACTTAAAACGATTTTATGTTGTATGTATTTTAACACAATTTTTTAAATTGGGGGGAAAAAAAGACATAAGCTTTCCCTTCCTCTTCCCCCCTTGCCACCGGTTGGGATGTAGAAATGATGGCAGGAGCTGGGGCATCCTTTTCGGATTCAAATATGGAAGTCACCTGTTGAGCGTGGCAGAACAGCAAGATAAAAGGACAGTGGTTCCTGTGACATTGTAGAGTTGCCGTATAAGTCCTGCATTGCTTGTGTTCGGACTGTTATATGTGAGAGGAGTAAACTTCTATGTTTTTAAAAAAGTATTCATGCTCAAACATGGAGAAAACTAAAACCATTCAAAGGGGTTCGTTCATTGGGACAAGGACAAGAGATACTCCCTAAGATCCCTCACCCAGTCATCCCCAGTGAGGGCACATGACCCAGGATTCTGGGTTCTGGTCCAACTCACCCACCAACATCTGTGCAACCTCAGGGAAATCATTTTTTTCCCTAAGCCCCAGTTTCCCTATCTGTCTTCCGACACTAATACTGTCAGCCTCGGTTTTCCAAATCTGGTTAATGAGAGGTACAAGCAGCAAAATCACTTGGAGGAGTGGGCACGAGCAAGGCCGGCGTCCAAGTGGATCTGACAGAGGCCAGAGCAGCAGGGCAGAGGGAGCCTGCAGCACCCAGCCCTTGGTCCTCTTGCTAAGCCCATCTTATAGGAGAGGAAGCTGGGGAAGAGCAAAGAGGCCTGCGAGGCTGCCAGAGCCCAGGGAGAGCCACGAAGAGCGGGAGAAGCAGGAGGCCTCACCACTCAGGTACTGGTGGGCAGAGCTTTCCGGAGCCCACGCCCTCACTCCCAGATGAGAAAATGGGGGCAGAAGCCCTCCGAGCTCAGGGCTCTGTGTGGTCTCCCCGCCCCTACTGTGCCAGCTCACTCTGTGGGTCTCCCCGGGGCACCGTGGGGGTAGGGGGGCGGCCAGTCTCCTAGAGGAAGACAGCAAGGACCCCAGCAGCCAGTCCCAGCACTTGGGACAGGGATGGGGGAGGGAGTCGAGAGATAGGGAATTGGTGGGAAGGGGGAGAGGTGGAGAAAATGTTTGCTGGTCTCCCTGGGGGGCATCTTGCTTCCTTGGGAAACCCAGGAGTAGTTATCAGAATGAAGGACAGAGATGCCTATCCCAGGATAAGCGCTAAGAAATCTCTCCTTGTGGCTTGACACCCCGCGGCAGTGCTTGGAGAGACAGGACCCCATCCCAGACTCCTGCCTAAACTCGGGGCCCAGGGCCCAAGCAGAGAATAACCATCCACCCATGACATCACAGCCCGGGGGAGCAATGGCCAGGTTTCTGGGCAGCTGGCACCAGCTGTGCCCACTCTGAGGCTCACCCAGGCCCAACCATGACCTTGATACTAGCCAGTACTCCTCTGTACAGCCTTGAGGTCGGTTGAGCCCTGCTGAAATCCTCCCTCTGTCACTTACAAACAGAGGGACCCTGGGCAAGGAGGTTTTATAACCTCCCTGAGGTTCAGCAACTGCCTCTGTAAGGAGGTACCCACACGGGGGGCTAAATGAGCACGTGGCCCTCGGCCAATGCGAGCCCCCTCTCCCCCCACCGTGGACATCTTGGCCCCGTGGCTCCTGGGAAGGGCATTATAAAAGGACAAACAATGCAGGTCAAATTTGTGGTCCGCATCCTCCAATTTCCACAACAATTGTCGTTTCAAGAAATAAAACATGTGCTGACACGTCCCTTCTTCTCCAGAAAACAGAGCCGGACCCACTGAGCGTCTGGGTCTCCGTCTCTCCTCACTCGGGGTCTGGAGCAGCAGGTTCTGGACTTTTCCAAGCCCCAGACATAGCAGAAGAAACACGTGAGTCCTTGGGCACCTGGCTTTTTAACGCACATACCAAATGGCTGTTTTATTTGTGACTATAAGAATGTCCTCATATTTTCCACCTGAATATCCTTATATGGGATTCTCAAACTGATGTAAAGCTGGGTGGCCCCAAAGTCCAGCTTTACAGAGGAATTTCCCTGAGCGGTCATGGCCCAAGTGAGCGTCTGCTGAGAGTTGGGGGGGACGGGAGCTGAGGCCTGGGGATGGGGTCAAGGAGACAAGGGGCCCCACTGCAAGGAGTTTGCAGGTCCCTCTGGGGACACAGGAGGGCATCCAGATGCCCCAGGAAGGGATGCAAGGCCTAGAGGGTAGGTTGTCCCCAAATGCACAGCCAACGGGGCAGCTCTGCCCACTGCTGCACTCACACTGTCACACACGGATATGCATTCAAAGCACACACAGAGACATCCATTCACGTACATACACAGACACACACAGAAGTGCATTTACACACTCTCACATACATACACACACACCAATACCACCACCACACTAATGCCCCCAACATCCCAAAGCAGGTGTGCAAGCCTGCCTTCCCTGAGGTTCCAGTAGCAATGGGCTCGGAGTCACTCCTAAGCCCTTGGACCACGGACACCCCCAGCTTCACAAGCAGGAATTACTTAGCGCCACGGGGCCTTGTGCTGGTGAGAAAATCGTGGCTCGTCCAAGACCACTGGCCAATTCAGAGCAGAGCCAGGACCACTTCCCGCTCTGCTTGGGAGCCAGAGCACACAGGTGCCCACAGCCCATCCCACCGGCCTCCGGCCTCCGGCCTCTGGGAGCCCCTGGCAGGTCCTTGACCCTCCCATCCCCGAATCTTCTGGCTCAGGCCCCCACCCCAAAGCCTGCCCCTCCCTCCTTATTTCAGCCCTACCCTGAGCCCCAGACTTGTACCCAGACCTCCCCAACCCCTGCGGAACCCTTGGGACCTTCCTTCCTCCCCACCCAGTCACAGAGTTTCCTCCCTTCTCTTGCCTCCCCTTTTTGCCCAGAGGCTGGGTAGGGTTAAACCGCAGGAACCGGGGGTCAAGGTCAAAGCTTACTGTGCCTATCTGCTTCCCTCCAGCCCCTGCCTCCACCCATACAGACCCTTAGGCATCAGGTGTCACCTTCCGCTCCTCTGGGCGAGGTCCAGGGGCGGCCCCTCCCTCCTGGCCGCCCTGTCTCTGGTGGGGCAGAGGCCAGAGGAACTCAGGACCCAGGCAGAGTTCTGGTGGGGGGCTGGGGACGAGGTCGCGCCGTCGCTTCCCCCAGGCGCCGCTAGGTGGCGCCGCGCCAACGAGGATCGGGATGGACGGGAAGGTCTGCGCAGCGAGAGCCGGGTGCCGCGCCCACTCCTCCCACGCGGCTGCAACCGTCAGGGTCCTCGCGCCTCGGGTCCCCATGTCCCCGACCCCGGCCCAAGCTCTCCTCAAGGCTCCAGGCTCGCCCTGGGGCTCAGAGCACGCACCCTGGGGCCCTCTTCACCACCTCTGCACTTGGTCCCCGGGTAGCTCACCTGGTCCCACTGGCTTGGCCAGCTTCCCCAAGGCCATACCTTCTCTGGAGGGGGTGACCCTGATTCTGGGGCACAGTGCAGAGGTGGATAGATAGGAAACTTGTGCGGAAGAAGAGCCTGAGTGTCTGGGTTGGGGCCAGCCCCCCAGATGTGTCCTTTCCTCTCTCTGAATTTCTTTATCTATAAAGTGGGATTGATCCCAACCCACAGAGTAAATGAGGTCAGCATGGATGACTCCTGGCACCGGGCATGGCACAGACTTGGTACTCAGTAAGCAACAGTGCCTCAGTTTCCCCTTACACCTCCCAGGGATCGTACCCTACCTCTGCCTTTGCCCTCCTGGCTCCGGGGTCCTCGTGCCTCACTGTAGTACAGACTGCAGCTCAGAAGCATCTAATGAACAGTTACCTGCATCTCACCCCGCCACCCCCAGAACAGGAAGGTCATATTCTCCACCCCTTGGCAAAATTGGCCCAGTCCCCGCCCCCCTCTCAGCATCCAGAGAGACAGTAGAGACCTCTACGATGCTCCCATTCATCAGACTCCTCCTGGCCTCTGAGTCTGTCCTGAGGGTAGTCCCACCCCCATTGCCAGGCTGTGGACCCCCTGGGACAGAGATATCCCATTTGCTCCGTGTGGCCTGGCACAGGGAGGGGGAATCAGTAAATGCCCAATAAATGCTTGTTAATTTGATTCATGTAAGAAGGAGGGCACTAACAACACACATTGACCCCACTCTGCATCAGGCACTGTGCCAGCGGCTTCTTTAATATATTCTTCCAACAACTCTGAGTGTTTTTCCCACGAGGAAGCTGGGGCTCAGAGCTGTCACACAGGGGGTCAGTGACAGCTGGAGTTGCCTTGCTGGGGGTCAGCCCCAGACCCTCTATGCCATGAGCCCCTCCTTCCCTGCCTGAGACTAAACCCCGAGGCGTGGTGACCAGGCCACTCTCAGACTTTCTGACTCTGTGGTCCACTTCTGACCCTCTGAGGCTCCCACTGTCCTCAGTCACCCCCTAGCCTTTGCAGGGGCTGACCATCCTGCCAGGAAAGATGTCTTCCCAGCCGCATTCCACAGGGGCCACCCTAGCATCACCTCCTGCAGGAAGGCTTCCATGACTACAGGGGTCCCCAGCCTCAGAGCCTCACTTGGTCCCTGGCTCAGACACACTGTGGACTCAAGCAGCTATTAGGGACCAGCTGAGAACACATCACCACAGTGATGTGTTCCACGGGGGAGCCTACACCACATCCCAAACCCCGTTTACAAAGATTTTAGAAGGGCATTTAGGGTATCCCATGGACTGAAGTTTTATGCCCCCCCGCAAATTCATATGCTGAAGCCCTAACCCCCAATGTGATGGTATTAGGAGGTTGGGCAGGCTTTTGAGAGGTAATTAGGTTTAGATGAGGTCATGAGTGTGAAGCCCACACAACAGGATTAGTGTCCATAGAGAAGAGGAAGAGAAACCAGAGCTCTCTTTCTCTCTGCCCTGCAGAAGACACAGCAAGAAGGCGGCTGTCTGCAAGGCAGGAAGAGGGCCCTCACCATGAACCAAATCTGCCAGCACCGTGATCTTGGACTTCCCAGCCTCCAAAACTGTGAGAAAAAAAATGTCTGTTGTTTAAGCCCCCCAGCCTGTGGTATTTTGTTACAATAGCCCAAGGTGACCAAGACAGGGTAGATGATGAAACCACGGCTCAGAAACCACTGTGACCAACACAGTCACACAAGCAAACCAGAGCAGAGACTAGACACAAACCAAGGTTAAAAAAAAAAAAGAAAAGGGACTTCCCTGGTGGTCCAGTGGTTAAGAATCCGCCTTCCGATTCAAGGGATGCGGGTTGGATCCCTGGTCGGGGAACTAAGATCCCACGTGCCATAAGGCAACTAAGCCCACACATCTACTGAGCCCGCGTGCCACAGCAAAGAGCCTGCACGCTGCAACGAACGGTCCCGCATGCCGCAACAAAGATCCCGAGTGCCTCAGCTGAGACCCCACACAGCCAAATAAATAAATATTAATTTTTTTTAAAAAAAGGAAAAAATAGGCTTCCCTGGTGGTGCAGTGGTTAAGACTCTGCACTTCCACTGCAGGGGGAGCGAGTTCGATCCCTGGTCAGGGAAGTTCTGCATGCCACGAGGAGAGGCCAAAAAAAAAAAAAAAAAAAAACAAAACCAACCCGGAGAGGTCAATAAACAACTGCAGCGCTATATGATAGGAAAAAAAAAAAAAAAAAAAAAAACCACACTCACTCAAGGGGCAGGGCAAAGTGGTGGTAGAATACAGGTGGGAGAGGGGGTAACTGTGCTGGGGGTGCCCTGCGCTGGGCCCCAGGCCTCTGTCCCCCCATCGCACATCATCACCCAGTTTGTGTAACCGAGAAAGCTCTGCCATCCAGTCACCAGGACTGATGCCCCTGACCACCTATAGGTATGCTGGGCTGGTTCAGGCCGGACCAGCCCCTGCTGTCCCCAGGACAGCAGAAACCCACTAACGTCATCATCTTAGCATCTCAGGCTGAGATTCGTCGGGCATTTTTGAAATTGCCCACAAGACAGCATCATGTGGGACTTCCCTGGCGGTCCAGTGGTTAGAACTCAACACTTCCATTGCAGGGGCACAGGTTTGATGCCTGGTGGGGGAACTAAGATCCCACATGCTGCGTGGCACAGCCCAAAAACAAAAAACAAAAAAAAAGATGGCATCATGGAGCCAGCCCCGGGCTGGGGGTTGGAGTTATGCTCTGGCCCTGCTCTGCCCCTGCCCCTGGGTATCCCTGGGCCCTTCTTTGAGTTTCATCAATACAACAACAGGCTGGGGGTGGGTGGGCTCTGAGTAGCAATGTGCTGGAGGCAGCTCATCCCCCACTATAGAGAGATGCTGTGCCCCCCGGCCAAGGCGGGAAAATTTACACCACGGAAAGCAGCAAGCACTACTGCTTTTTCCTCTCTTTCCTTCTTTCTCTCCATCTCTGCCTCTGTCTCTCTCTTTTTTTTAGAGCCGGTTGTTAATCATTTATCTTCAGGGCCTGGGAGAGAGGCACATTCATCCTCCATCGACGGGACAGGCCGGCCCAGGAAGCCAGCCGGCACCTCCCAGCAGCGGGCCTGGGCCCTCTGGTGCCCCTGGACCTGCCAGGGCGCACGGAACAAGGCAACATCTGTTTTGCCACTTGCTTGCTTTCTTCTTTCTCTTGCACGAGCGCGGGAAACCAAACTGATACCACCACCCCATTTGCCATGTGCCCCAAGCTTGTCTGGTCCCAGAGTGTCCCTGGAAGAGACAATACTTTTAACAGAGTCACTGCCAGGCCTCACCCAGACCATCAAAAACAAGGGGAGAGGGCCTGTAAGGTTCATCTTGGGTGGGTGGGAGGGGGGCACGCAGCAGTAAACCCGAGCCACAGAGTGCCTGTTCACTCCTCCCCGAGGGATTGCAGAGTGATCAATCAGTGAGCTTGGAAGGCAGGGCTCCCGTGAATTTGTGCAGCCCCAGTGTGGAGCTGGCCTAATTTGGACACGGGTTCAGCTAAACCTGGCCTTCGAGCACTCTAAGGGAAAAAGAAGGAAAAAAAAGGCTTTGCTAAACTATAAGCAGGATGGCGATGGACATGCTTAACCTGCTCAAGGAAAATGATCCCTTTCAAACACTTTTTTTTTTTTTTTGGCTGTGATGGGTCCTCGCATCTGTGCGAGGGCTCTCTCTAGTTGTGGCAAGCGGGGGCCACTCTTCATCGCGGTGCGCGGGCCTCCCACTATCGCGGCCTCTCCCGTTGCGGAGCACAGGCTCCAGACGCGCAGGCCCAGCAGTTGTGGCTCACGGGCCTAGTTGCTCCGCGGCATGTGGGATCTTCCCAGACCAGGGCTCGAACCCGTGTCCCCTGCACTAGCAGGCAGACTCTCAACAACTACGCCACCAGGGAAGGCCCCTCAAACACTTTTAAGGCATGCATTTAAGCACTCCCCAAACTGAGAGCCTGATTATGACTGCCCTTTGTTCCTAGAGATGCTGAATGTTAATAAAACTCCCTTTTAAGAACATCCCGCCAAGCATTCGGCCAGCCAGCTTCGCTGCTTTCCATTTAGCAACATTTCTTAAATGACAGCTGTGGGTAAGCCCTGATGAGTCCACACACGCGGACACTTTCTGTGTCACATTGGCCTTGCCACCCCTGTTGTGGGATCTGAGCGCATTAGACCACAGGCCATTAGACCTCCAGGTACGCAGGCGCCATGGCTGACTTCCCGCCTCGGTCTCACTCGCCCCACAATGCATGCTGACTGGTCCAGCTCACACCTCAAGAAAGTGGCTGGCAGCAGGGTCTGGGGGAGGAAAGCCAGTAACTGCCTGCTCTGGACGAGATCACTGGCTTTTCATTCTGTTTCAGCCATCGAACTTGCTTTACACGTGAAATCATAGGCAGGACCCTGGGATGTAAACGGATGAGAACAGAGCAGCTCCAGGTAAAGTGCATGTTGCCAGCTGCCCCTCTTCCTGGACCCTCTTGGAGTCTTCCAGCTTTAATAACTTTGATTTCCACTGAGGCCTGATTCTTCCCTTTATCCGGGAGCCCAGGTTTACAGGTCACTCTAACATGCGGTTGTAAAAAAATAAATAAATAAATACAAGAAACGGAAGCTGGAGGTTACAATAGCAATGCCCAGAACTGGGGTTCCTCATCTTCCTGGGCTCCACCTTTAGCCACTTTGCCCCTGTTGACTCTGTGGATGCTTCCAGAAACCTCCAGACAGAATTTTCTTGTTTCCTGGCTGCTGGCGGCTCTCTCCCCTCTACTGCTCCATGGCATCTCTGTAGCAATGATGTTTCTGGTACAGCCTCTACCAAATCCACGGGATGCTGAGTTGTTGAGACCTGCCCCCCACTGCCCCTGCCTGCACCTGGGACAGACTGGACCGGGGACCACCTCCCATGACTGCCCAAGTGACAGCCAGTCACTCAGTGGTTCATTCACTCAACATCACCTATGGGCCAGGCCCTGTGCTGGGTACCAGGGACACAATGGGGCCCAGGTGAGGCAAAGCTGTTTCCTCCGTGCGGTGTGAGTGGATGATGGGAAGGATGTAGGCAACCCCAGCCTGGAGCCATATGTGCACTCATGAGGGCAGGAGGGGAGACTTTGGGGGCACATGGGAGGAGCTTGACTCAATCTGGGGGTCAAGGACCCCTCAGGACTCTGCTGGTCCGGGAACTGTCTGCGGCTCCCAGAGGTGCCATTGCCCTCATTTTCCAAAAGGGCGCCTCGTGGGGCTGACAGGTGGAGAAAGAGTGGCGCATTATTGTGCACTTTTTCTTAAGTCTGTGATAAGCTCCTTCTATTAGACTATAGATCTCGTCACATAAAATAGATTTGTGGACTCGCAGCCGGGGAGAGCCACGTTCCTGAGCCGCGGAAGTAGCTCATTTCCCCCACCCTTCCTTGAGTAACTGATGGTCATGAATTTTTCACCCAAATGTCGCCACTAAAGATGTCACCAGCCTCCCTCCCCTGGCGATTTTATGATCTGGCTCTAATGGGGTGGGGGTGGGGAGCACGGAGAGAAGGGAATGTCTATGTCCTGGAGCCGGAAAGGGGACTCTGAATGTAGGGGGTCGGGGGGGCGGAGAGTGGGGCGCAGAGGCTGGGGTTTCAGCTCTCTTTATTGAGCAGCTACTGTCTGGCTGAACAGAGCCAAGGACTTTCCTCCTACTAACTCATCTCAGCCGCCAACAAGCTGGCAAGGGAGGTGGGCACGTGGGCTGGGACTCAGAGAGACTGAGTAACTTGCCCAAGGTCACAAAGCTTATTAAAGTAGCACAACCGGGACTTCCCTGGTGGTCCAGTGGCTACGACTCGTCGCTCCCTATGCAGGGGGCCCGGGTTCCATCTCTGGTCAGAGAACTAGATCCCACATGCTGCAACTAAAGATCCTGCATGCTGCAACGAAGACCCAGCGCAGCCAAATAAATAAATATTTTTAAAAATAAAAATAAAATAAAGTAGCAGAACCACAGGCATTGGATAAGTATGAGGCTCCTGGTTTCCGCCTCTGCTCCCCCCACTGCAAGGCGGGAGAGGAGAGGGCCTGGAGGTGGGGTACACTGCAAGGTAGAGTAAAGGAAATACATCTTAAAAGCAAACACCAGAGCTTTCTGGGGCTGGAGAGGACAGACCAGCATCAGATGCATAGCCCCCCATTCGGGGGAACCTCTGGCCTTTGTTTTCACCCTGCCAGTGATGGGGAGCTCACCCCCTCCCAAGCCCACTCAGTCTATCTTGCAGCTCTGACTGTAGATGAAGTGGACTCAGCCCCTCTGTAAGTCCGGCCTCTTCCTTGAGCCATTCTTCTGGGGACTCTTAAGACAGTGGTCATCCAGCAACGCAATCCCGCCAAATATCAGGGGCAGCTCCATGCCTCCCAGAGTACCCTCTCGTCCACTGTCTACTCAACACACAATCCTGTGAGGTAGGAAACCCAGGTCAGGGTTACCGTCCCATTTCTCAGATGAGGACATTGGGGCCTCATATGGACGTGGTGGGGGAGGGGCTTGGAAGAGCAATGCTTTGTCCCTGGCACTGGGTAGCCGTGCCCAGTTCCCGCCACCCTCTTCTCTCCCCAGCTTCACGTCACCTGCTCAGAACCAGCACTAGCTGGTCTCTAGCCCTGCTGTGGGTCCAGCCCTGACCATGCTGAGCCCTCTGGACCCGTTCTCCCAGGCCCCAGGGCACTAGCTGGGAAATCAGGGTTACCCAAGGAGGCCTGTTGTGGGACGGGGGTGCACTGCCAAAACCTGCCCCCAGTCTGCCCAGCCTGAGAAGCAGGGGGCACCGATTCTGGTCCCCTTCAATTCCTCCCCGACACAGCCAGGGGAAGGAAGGGGCTTCTGCAACAAGGTGAGACCCCACCCCTCCATCCTCTATGTCTCAGTCGCAGCCAGTGCATCACCCTTTGTGACTTGTAGCCCATGAAGCTGCCAAAACCTGTGATTGGGGCTGGGGATGTGTCAGCTGGGCCCGTGTGTCGTAGCGAGGCGTCCAAGAAGACATGACGGCAGCCCTTCAGCTCTCCAGGACAAGCGGAGGTCCGGGCCCCAGCCACTCTGCAAAGCCTTCTCCCCAAGGCTGAAGAGTGGGGGCAACGGGGAAGAGGAGACCCATCCAGCGCCAAGCCCCCAGGGGGAACTAGAAAACGTCCAAGGATTGATTGACACTTTACAAGAATCAAACACTTTGCTCGTGGCACTCTGGGCTGCAGCCAGATTATTGCCTTATAAATGAGTAAGAAGCACGTTGACTGATTCACGACCAGGAGGAATCCAGCCAGAGACAAGTTAACAGGCGATTACAATGCAGCCCAGTAACTCTAATAGGTGCTGTGAGAGAAAAAGAAGCTCAGAGGGCTTGCTGAACAAGTTACTAGCTCTGCCCAGAGGCAAGGAGACAGCCAGGAAGACTTCCTGGAAGAGAGGACAACTCAGCTAATAACCATTGGGGGCACTTGGACTGCAATTCTCCTGATGGAAGATGGTGATTTACACCCTGGGGTGGGTCAGCTGTGCAGAGGAGAGAGGGGCTGGGGCAGTGGAGTGGGGCGGGGGGATACAGGGCTGGGGGCAAGCTCCAAATTGCCTCAAAGCTTAGGGTTTTATCTTGAAAATACGTTTTCAGATTATTTATCACACTCATGAGCAGACAGACACATGGGACAGAAAGGCAAGCCCAGAAACACACGCTAAAACACACAGGAGTTGGGCGTACAATAGAGGTGGGCTCTTAAATCAGGACGGTAAAGATGAGAGTTTTAATAAATGGTGTCAGCACAACCGGGAAACCATCTGGAGAGCAATAAAGTTGGATCTGTTCCTCACTAGAACACCAGGAGAAACTCCAAGTGGACCCAAGATTTTGATGTAGAAAATTAAAACCATAAGAGAATCAGAGGAAAACACGAGTGAATCCCTTTATAACTGTGGCATATGGGGAAAGTCTTCTAACGACCGGAAACCCAAAAGCCAGAAAAGAAAATATAATGAGTTAAATAATAATAATAATAACAAATTCTACATGATAAAGAACACCATAAGCAAAGTCAAAGACAAACAGGGAGAAAATATTTGCAACTCACATCATAGCCAAGGGGCTAATCTCCCAAATATGTAATCCGGAAAAGAAGAAGAAAAAGACCAACAATCAGATAGACAAGTGGGCAGATTTGAACAGAGCATTCAGAGGAAAAGAAATATAAGTGGCCCTTACACATATGAAAAGATACCCCGCCTCATTCGCGTGAAAAGAAATATGGATTAAAATTACACCAGGATGCCATTTCTTACCTATCAGATAGGCAAAAATCCAAAAATAGGACAACACAGCCTGTTGATAAAGCTGTCACGTTGGGAAACACTGTCACGTGTTGCTGGTAGGAATGCAAAATCGTACAACCCCGATGAGAGGTGATTCAGTCATTTCTTGTCAACGTTACAGACGCTCTTACCCTGTGACCCGACAATCTCACTTCTGGGAATTTGCTCAACGGACACCATGAACACGTGAGAAAGGAGGTAGGTGCAAGCGTATTGGTCGCAGCCGCGTGTAGCAGCAAAAAGCTGGCAACAACCCAAGATCTATGGAAAAGGACTAGTGAGATCAACAATGGTACATCCACACAGTGGAATACTATGCAGCTATGGGAGGAGGAGGGGGAGGGGAGGAGGAAGTGGGAGGAGAAACAGCTCTGTATGTTCTCATATGCAGCCTCCAGTCTATATTGTTGGAGTAGAACAGCATATATGGAAGCAAATACA
Organism: Lipotes vexillifer; assembly: GCF_000442215.2. Taxonomy (NCBI): domain Eukaryota; kingdom Metazoa; phylum Chordata; class Mammalia; order Artiodactyla; family Lipotidae; genus Lipotes; species Lipotes vexillifer. The sequence goes on along the minus strand of NW_006796716.1, from coordinate 3,709,158 downwards.
TACTGCTTGTTGCATTTACGTAAAGAAATACCGAAGGACACACAAGAAAGGGAGTGTTTCTCTAGGGAGCAGCGGGATGGGTGGGCCGGGACATGGGTGGAAAGGGAGCTTCTGATGGATGCTTTCTCATGTGGATTTCAAACCATGTGACTGTATTACACATGCAAACTTTGACAATGATGTTAAAGTAAATAACTTGCCAGGTAAGCAGACGTCGATGTTTACAGGTATTTGTTTGTCCCTAAGACCTAGGCCCATAGGAACCTGTCCCTCAATTTGGGTAAAGGGCTGTAGGCAGTGGGGAGCCACCGAGGGTTCGGAGCAGGGTAGACACACGCGGGCAAGAAAGCCCACAGCCCCTCCACCAGGGCTCAGAGCCAATGGACATCTGCAGGGCAAGGGCACCTGTGGCTGGGGCACTGCGGGCAGCTCCGGATCAAGGCGGGACCTCCACTGGCCCAAGGCGCCGCACCCCTCAATCCCAATGTCCAATTTCCCTGGAGGCAGCTTAGCACACAGCTCCTGGCTTCCCTGCAGGCTTCTTTCCACTAAGGAGGATTCCCTGATTTGGGGAGAGAGCAGCCACCTCAGCGGCTCAAATAAGCCCATGAGAGCCAGGTTCTGAGCCCAGGGTCCAGGGACTTGGCTGGCAGGACCCAGGGCCCTCAGCCAATATGAGAGCAGGTGGCCAGGGAAGGAGCTCTGGCGCTCAGTGGGGACCTGACGGGTCCCTCTTCTTCCCCTCTTTCAAAAGGAAGGTTTCCTTCTCGCCTCAGACAAGGGATAGGCGGGGAAGAAGGGATTCCTAGATGGCTCTCCACACCCCCTCCTTCAGGAAGCCTTCCTGGATCCATCAGAATGGTGGGACACCTCTTCGGACCCCTTCTGCTGGGCGGGCTGCAACCTGCCCAGGGCTGGGACCCTTGATGCTGATGGCACATCCCAGGAGCCTCCCCGTCAGCACCGGCCTCTCGGTCCCCCGACCTGGAGCACCCAGCCCTCACCGTCCCGGCCTCAGCATGGGTGGGGCTCTGCTGTCCATATAAACACATCAACAGGAACACTCTGCCAACTTTAAAGGGCTGCGCACCAGTGACGTCTCCCTGGGGTGGAGGGGGAAGGAGAGCAGGAGGCCGTCTGACTTGGTTCCCGACCATGGGCCTGGGTTTTAGTGCCCACACTAAATGCCATGTTTGCTTGCACCCCACCCGGCGGCTTGTACACACCTGTACATGGAAGGTTGTAATTTTTCTGCATGAATCACAGGTAGGATCACACCCAATTTACTGGCACTCTGCTCCTTAGGGCGAGCTGTCTGGGCAGTCGCCTTTTTCTTCTAATTATGTTGTTTTTTTACTGCTCTTTTAACAGAAACACCCAAAGAGGCAGGGTCTGGAGGGCAATTAGTGACACGAAAAAGGCCACACGAAGCCACCAGATTTGGGGCCCGTAGGGAGCTCTGCGTCTGAACAAGGCACTGTCCATCTAGTTGGGTGTGAAGAGGTTGTGTGGGGTAGTGGCTAGTGCGTGTGCTCTGGCATCCCGCAGGCTCTGGTACGAACCCGCTGTGTGACCCCAGACAAGTCACTTCACCTCTCTGAGCTTCCATCTCCTTTTCTGTATAATGACATTGTTGGGGGCAGACTGTGCTGCCAATGGAGTGAAATACCTGCTACTTAGTAGACGCTCCACCAATGCTGAGTCCTCCTCAGGCCCTGCTACACTTAGTGCAGTTTTACAGACATGTTTCTTCACCCTGTGCACACAGTAGGTGCACAGAGCAGCAGAGAGCAAGGGGCTTTGGAGTCCATTTTTCATCCATTCCATAAATACTAACCAAACACCTCGATGTGCTACGGGCCAGGGATCTGGAGACCAAATCCCTGCCCTCAAGGGGCTCGCGGTCCGGCCAGAGAGGAGACCCAGATCAGTAACAGGTGACACAAGGCGGGTGGCAAGTACCACCATCAAGGGAAGCCCAAGGGGTGCCCCTCCCTTTCCAGAGCAGGCATAGGACCAGGTTGACGGTGCAGAAGGGGTGATGCGTGCCTGACTCTGTGTCCCGGAGGAAGAGTGGCGGGAAGCGGGGAAAAGAGGAGAGCCGCGCCTCCGGCAGGACAACCTGTGCAAAGGTCCGGAGGTGAGACACAGCTGGAGGCGGTCTGGGAACGGCTGCAGCGTGGACAGGAGGACATGACACAGAGAGACCGGCACGCGCCAGAGCCCGGAGGCAGCCCTGCAGCCACAGGGAGGGATGGAGCGTGGGAGAAGGGCCACGATGAGGAGTCTGGATTTCATTTTGTGCACAGTGGGAAGACTTCAGTAGGAGCTGAGGCAGAGAGGGGTTAGGGGGATGATCTCTGATCTAACTTTGGATTTTAAAAGATCTCTGGGAAACAAAAAGATCACTGTGGCTAAGTGGAGATTGATCACTGGGGAGCTCCCAGGAGGCTCCTAGCTCTGTCTGGGAGGCAGATGATGGTGGCCTGGACCAGAGAGGCGGCAACGGAGGAGACGACGTGTCGACGTGTTGAAACAGGCCTCTGTGTTGAGCCGAGGTCTGGGGTCAGCAGGCCCCTGGCAGCCCCACTCTCACCACCAGTCCCTTTGCTGGGCAGCAGGGCCAAAGTGCCATTTCACATTCAGCCAGCACCTGCTGTGAGAGCCCTCCTGTCCCCCAGCCTAGCATCCTCTTGGCCACGAGGTCCCCTCCTGCGGAGGCACCCACAGGTCTTAACATACCACGTCCACATTAACCCTGTGAGTTACGTGCCCTTGGAGTCCCTAATACCAATGGGGAAAACGAAGTTCAGAGAGGAGAAGGCATTCACTCAACATCACACAGCAAGTGGAACCCAGGACGGACTGGCCCACTGCCCCAGGCTGGGTCCCTAACTGGAGCCCACCTCTTCCTCTGAGCCAGGAGGCCGAAGGAAGTTGCTGGCAGAAAGCTACCCTGGTGCTCTTGACAAAGAGGGGCAGGACCGACAGCCCGAGCCAGGCTGGGTCCACATAGCCTGAAGATGGCAGCACTTTCACCTCCGGAGTGCCGGGACCTCAGCCCAGGGAGACCAGGCTCCCAGGATAGTCATTCTCACTAAGGTGTGAATGACTGACAGCTCTAGCCCTTTCCTGAAAGGCAGAGAACACACCGGGTCATACATTGGGTTCCAGAAGCAGGAGAAATGAGAAGGCACTAGAGATAAAAACTTTGAACCTTCCTCCATCCCCAGTTGTACGCTCTAGGCAGCTGTAACCCCTTGGGGCTCAGTTATTAGCTGCAAACTCTTCCACTTAATTCCCCAAATCAACAACAAATGTAGGAACTCAGCCTCTTGTCCACCCCTCGCTACTGCTGGGGTCCCCTTCACCGTTGGTGGCTGTCCCTCCCCTGGCTTGGACGCCACCAGTGACAGGGCCTTATGCTTATCAAGGGAGTTTGTGTTATTTGACAACAGCTACCAGAAAGTTCCTTTGAGAGGTTGGATCCTGGACCGCTTGCTCCCTCATTAGCAGTCCTTTTGGTTAAAGTATGGTCTCCCGAAGGCCACTGCGAGGTGAAGGTGTGGGACACTGTGTAATAGGGACACCGGCCTCAGAGACCAGAGTCAGATTCAGGACGAGGCCTCAAGATGTCACCTCTCTGAGCCGCACTCTGAGCAAAGCAGAGCTCGTATGACTGGCTCGTGTGGGTCCTCCCAGGACCGCCCCCCATGCAGAGCACACACGGGTTCCCCCCCACACCCCCCGCAGTGACTCCGGGACTCTGGGATAAAGGGCAAAGTAAGTCAGAGAAAGCCAAATACCATATGATATCACTCATATGTGGAATCTAATTTTTAAAAAATGATGCAAAAGAGGATGTGGTACATATATACAATGGAATATTACTCAGCCATAAAAAAGAATGAAATAATGCCATCTGCAGCAACATAGATGGACCTAGAGATTATCATACTAAGAGACGTAAGTCAGGCACAGAAAGACAAATATCATAGGATATCATTCATATGTGGAATCTAATTTTAAAATGATACAAATGAACTTATTTACAAAACAGAAACAGGCTTACAGATACCAAAAACAAACTTATGGTTACCAAAGTGTGTATATGGGGTTAACATATACACACTACTATGTATAAGATAGATAACCAACGAGCACCTACTGGATAGCATGGGGAACTCTACTCAATACTCTGTGATAAACGATCTGAGCAAAGAATCTGAAAAGAAATGAATATATGTATATGTATAACTGAATCCCTTTGCTATACCCCTGAAACTAACACAACATTGCAAATCAACTGTACTCCACTACAATTCTTTAAAATAAATAAATAAAAATTTTAAAACATTTAGGGACTTCCCAGTGGTTAAGACTCTGCGCTTCCACTGCAGGGGGCATGGGTTCGATCCCTGGTCGGGAATTAAGATCCCACAGGTGTGGCAAAAAATAAGCAAATAATAAAATAAAATAAAGTAAATTAAGAAAAAAAATTTTTAAAGGGCCAAGAGAGGCCAGCCTCTCCTCCTCCTCCAGGGGGCCCCCACCTCCCCGTAGATCTGTACCCATATTCCTCCAAGGCTGACCCACCCTCGCCCTGTTCTCCAGGGAACTGCAGGCCCCAGCCCCACCCTCCCCCATCCTCCCCCCCACCTAGGCCTCAGCCGGCTGCCTCCATCCAGGCCCCCTCCCTCCCTGCAAAAGGCTGCAAACGCTTCTGAGGGCTGGAACATCTGGCTAATGACGGGGAAAGTGCTGAGACGACAGGTTATTTCAACACTGTCATCATCCGTTGGGTATTTCAACACTCAGTGCTTGTGCAAGAGACATAATGGGACCTGTCATAAACTCACGCCGTCTCAAAGCTCGGGCACGTCGCGGGCGGGGCTGCCGGGGATTTGTTGGGATTTCGAGATAGGCGCTGTCTTGGGGCCCGCAGCCTCCTTCGGGTTATTCTGGCTCCACCACAGAAGGCCCCGGAGAGAAATCTCAAGGTGTCAGAGAAAACCCAGAGCAATTACCTCTGGGGGTAATTAGATGGTGGCAGAGATAGATCGCGCACCTTCCTGCCTTCCCGCCTGCCCTCCTGCCTGCCAGGGAGAGGGAGGGCCAGCCTGTCCCATCCCACCAGGCCTCCCCCACTTCCCCCAGCCCCCTGCGGGGAGGAGGCCGCAGATGACCTCATGGAAGCAGCAGCTGTGAATCACCGCCCTGACCACGTTCCCACTTCCCTGGGGGTGGGCGGGCATGTGGGTCCTCAGAGGTACGGCTCAACCCCCGCAGCTGACCCCCTTGCCACGACGGCGGCGTCTCCAAAGAGCCGCGGGGAGGCTCCCGGACCCCGCCGGCCTCTGCAGCAGATCAGAGTCACAACGCAGAATCCTTGATCTGGCTCAGCCCCCATCCAAGATTTCATCTGAACCCCAACCCCTCCGCCTTCAGGAAGCCAAGTGGAGGATGGAGGAGGGGTAGCGTCAGCTGCAGCAGGGAGGTGAGGCCCAGGGGAGGGAAACCAACCAACACAGAGACACCTGCACGGCGGGGGGGGGGCAATGCTGAGCCCTCAACCCCAGCCTCCCAGCTCTCGTGGGGTGCATCAGAGGCACTGCCCCCAGCTGGCAAAGGGGAGAGATGAGTGGGCAGAGACCGCCCCCCAAAGCCCAGTGGAGCCATGCCGAGCTCGACCAGGGAGGTGGGGAGGCCCCCACCTCCCTCCTGAGCCTCCATCCCCATGCCCACCCCGCCCCCAACACACACATCTCCAAAGTGCTCCAGGAGAGGGTCTGGGTAGGTCGCTGGCAGGACCTCGCGGAGGACAGGAAGGGCGCCAAGGGGTCCCACCCCTGGAGAGGAGGGGCTGGAGGTACAAGGAAGATGACGCCCCGGAGAGGGAAGAGTGTGGAGAAAGACACGGGGTCTGGGACACATCGCAGGCCAGGTGGGGAGCACGCAGACCCAGCCAAGGCCGGGGCCTCTGGTAGGGGAGGCCCAGGGGCGAGGATTCCTTTGAGTGGGCACCGGGGAGCCACAGAAGGTCTTCGACCACGGGGGTTCCAAGCGCACCAGGGTGCTTTGAGCCCTTTCTTAGGCTCCATCTGGCAGCAAAAAAGAGGGTGGCGGGTTCTGGGGAAAGGTAGAGAGAGAGCATGCTCAGGAAGCTGGACAATAGCCGGATGGGGACAAGGCCAGAATGAGGGGGTGCAGGAGAAGCAGAGGGGGGTGTGGGCCGAAGGACATTTGGGAGTGGACCCCCTGGATCGGGTTCCACGCTGGGAGGGCTGGGACCAGGAGTGGGCCCTCCCCAGAAATGGGCTGCAGAGGCGGGGAGGGGTTCACAGGGGACTTTGGGGGTCTTTGTGGAAATCGGTCCCCAGAGGACCCCAGCTGGTGCCGCGCCCCTCCACCAGCAGTGATGCTGACCCTCCGCTTTGATCAAAACTTTGGAGACAGTCAGACACTCCCCGAGGGACACATCAACAAAGGAAACGGTTCTATAAGGTTCTTAGCTGCTACTCCAGGACCTAAACCCCTTCCTCCCGCTAAAGTCTTCTCTCCCCGGATCCCATCTCCTGGCCCATCTCCTCTTCCTGCGGATTCCCCTCCATTGGCCTCTCAAGGGCTTCGTTCAAGGTCCCCTGTAGGGTCACCAGAGCAGCCTTCCCCAGCCTGCCAGCCCCCTCAGCTGGCTCTACAGAGACCTCCACACGGCCCACGCCTGCCCCTCCACTGCTCAGCCCACACCTCGGCACCCGCCTGCTACCCGGGCTCCCACTGCAGCCTCCTCGGGGCCAAGTCCATAGGAAGTGTCGCCACCTTGCCCTCAACCAGCCACTGGCTGTCCTGGGGCAGGGACCTGTCAGCAGAACTGTCACATCCCCTCTGCCAGAGGCTGTTTTCCAAGTATTGTCTTTACAATGGTGGTATTGTATCACCACCTCCAGACAGGCAAAGGCTGGGTAGGGGGACGGTTTCCTCTGACTGGCGCCTGGGTCAAGTTGATACTCACACCTGTCCTGTGTGGCAGGGGCTGTCATCATCCCATTTTATAGATGAGGGACACGCCTCTCCCATGTGGCAAGCCCCTGTCCAGTCAACCCTGGCCTCCGATGCCTGGGATACCCTTGACCACGATGAAGTTGCCTTGAAGTGGATGTGACCCAGCCTTGGGAGTGGCAGTCCCGGCTCTGCCCTTGATTTTTGGGCCGTCATCTTGGGGAGTTATTTACCATCATGGGGTTTCTGCTTCCTCCCATGCAAAAGGCTGTAGTGGCCTCCATTTCTCTGGTCAGGACATGGCATCAGGGCATGGTGGAGGAAGGCCTCTGCGTACAGGCTGGCCGCTGGGGTTTCAGCTCTGCCTCTTAAAGCTGGGCTATCTCGCTGTTCTGGGCCTTGCTTTCTCATCTGTAAATGGGGTATAATAACATGTCTCTCATACATAGCCCAGGGCAGGTGCACCAGGGATACCGTGTGATGTTTTCAGCGGGATGGTCAAGGTTCCATCTGGTTCTAGAACCATCTATTGTTCCTTAACAGACCATCTCCCCAGGAACAGCTCAGCACCTCTGAGGCTGAACCACCAACCCCTCGCCAAAAACAGGCCCGTGATCTCAGTAAAGCCACAGCGGCAAAACCAGAAATGAGCCCTTTCCCCAGGAGCCCTCAGACAGCTGCCAGAGCCAAATCCAGGGGTCTCTGGGGGAGGGGGGCTCGACACCTCTGAGGCTGGGCAACAACTCAGGAGGCACCACAAGCCCCTGCCCACCCAGGGTGGGCAGAGCAGCTGAATCTCTCTCTCCCGCTCGCTCATCCCCTCCGGACACCCCCGCCCCCGTGGATGCCGCACCGAGGAGCTCTTCTGTGCACTTGACACGTCCCTCCCAGTGTAAGGCACATTCAAGGGATTTGAGACTGACTCACACATAACCAAATACAAAGGGAGGCAAATGCACTAGCTACTCAGGATGAGGAGCAGAGAAGGGGGAACCAGCCCCGCACCAGGGCTGGGACAGTGGCGGACAGGAGCGGCCACATCCCCTCCTCCTGGCTCAGTGCTAGCCTCTGGGATCAGAGGTCCCTGCTCCCCACCCTCCAGGAGACACTCTCAGCCCATGGAGGGGCAGCACCCGGGGGGAGAAGAGGCCCCCAGCCCTGTCCAAACGGGGCCAGCAGGGCGGCCGTGGTGAGGCGCGAGACCCAGAAGGGCTCCCAGTCTGCCCTGATCCCCGGGGCGCCGGAGCGGCCTGGCTGCCTGGCCTCCTGCTGGCAGAGGGGCAGCAAAGACGCTGGCAGCCCAGGCCCCGGGCCTCCCATTGTCGCCTCCCCCGCTGCTCTGCCGGATGGCACCATCTCCTAATGCATCTGCCTGTTTACATTCCCCCAACGAAAAGCAGCTTTGTTTATGGAAAAGAGCTATTTTGGTTCCACATTTTCTCTCTCCGCTCCTCCAGCTCGCAGGCAGAGTGGTTGCTGCTCCCTTGGGGAGCTGAGAGGGTGACGGAGCTCATTTCCTCCTTGGGGAAGGTGCCTCAGGCTGCCTCAGGTGGAGACCCAGGACAGGGGACAGGGCACAGGGCTGTCTCCTCCCACAGGGTCTCTGGGAAAAGGACAAATGGCCCACACAAGTCAGACAAGTCTCGCCCGGGGGCAGGAAGACGGCGGTCCCCACGAGCCGGTGACTCAGGACACCACCCCCTCAGTGCACCCCACCCGCCCTGGGCTCATCAGCCATCTCCTCCTCCTCCCCCTGCCGCGTGAGTAATAGCATGCCCATTATACAGATGAGAAACTGAGGCTCCCAGAGGTGAAGTGGCCTCTCCAACATCACAAAGCTAGAGATACCCAGGGGCCTGACTCCAGATCTTGTGTCTGTTCCCCACCGTGCCGCCCTGGGATGGGAAGAGACGCACCTATGGAATGGGGGGGAGTCGGGTGGGACTCCGTGGTCATAGCCATTTCTGTAAATAGCCATGGCAAACGTTTCATTCCAGGGTCCAGAAACAGCGAACAAAGCGTGAGCAGGAATAATCGAGTTCAACAACAGAGGTGCTTCTCCAGAGGGAAGCTGCTGTTTTCCAGATGGGAACCCCAAGGATCAGAAGGGGTAGAAGGAAACAAGCCATCCCTCCAAGAAATAACAAGAGGCGGGTTCCCTACGCCCAATGCACCTGCCTTCCCAGGCAGGAGAAAAAGGGGTCCTGGGTGACAGCAGAAGGGTCCACAAAATGCTCACCGTGGTCCCGTGTAGGATGCCTCTCCCACCCTCCCTTCCTCTGTGGCCCTGATCCCTTCCTCCATGCAATTTGTGATTTCTGGTGCACACATGTTCCCTGGATTGCCAAGGCAGGTCAACAGCTGTCACCATGACAACAAAGAAAAAGAAAAAGAAAGGTTGATGGAGGTGGGACACAAGAGCTGTCATCGATGATTGGCCAAACGGATGAAGGAGCAAAAGGACACATGAAAGAAGAGGAAGCAGATGGCCCACGACAGGCCTTTGGGTTGGGCCATAAGGTCAGGTCATGCCAGACAGCGGGGCTCCCTCACCAGCCAGATCCTCACCCTATATGTCAAAGGGTACCTATTCATCATTCCTTTGCCTGCCCAATGCCGCTAAATGTGTCTCCTATGTTTGCAGAATACCCCACCTTATGAGTTTCTAACTTCTTTCACAAAAGCCAGCCTGCCACCTTCCAGCCTCCCTTGCAGCTAGGGTTTAATGGTGTGAGCCGGGCTCTACCAATCACACACCCACCAGACTCAGATGGGAGGGCGTGACCCAGGAAGCAGATTCCCTGTGGAATCCATTCCACCTGGGGAGACGTGGACTCCTGTGTCCAGTTTCTGGGGACAGTGCTGTGACTGGTGTGGGAGCCCATCAGGGGGCTTGCCCTGGGTATGCCCATCTGCAGTGGGATCCTGGTTCTGGTACTCTGGCTTTCTGGAGAGTCTGGGCTATGGGGTATCCTTGAATAAATTCCTTGTGTGCGTTACCCAGCTGGAGTTGGTTTCTGTGTCTGAAATTCTAGACTCTGGGGTGTTCATCTCCCAGTGATGGAGCAAATGCCCCAGGAAGCCTCATGCAGGCTGGGCTCTGTGTGGGGCAGCAGGCTGGGGCAGGAGGGAGCAGAAGTCAGCAGGCCGAGTCCTCCCTGGCCTGTGAGATGCCCACCCACTAAAGTGGGACCAAGACAAGGGTCTGAGCAGGGGCTGCCTTGAGATCCCGAGGCCACCCCATGGCTACGGGGCGAGGCTCTCCCCGCCATGCCTCTGCTCCTCCCCCCACAACCTCCACTAACTCCTTCTCTCATCCTTTAAGACCCAGCTTCTCATGATCTCTCTCAGGAAGCTTCCAGGCCCATCCCTTTGGGGCTAGGTGCCTCCACGGTGCTGCCAGGTCACATCGGCCAGCACCCTTCCACACTGCGTGGTAACTGCCCATCACCACGTCTATCTGTCTCCCTGCTAGATGGTAACTCCCTGGGGGCAAGGGTCATGTCTGGTCCACCCTGAGCAGTTGCACCAAGCACAGTCCTGGCACTCAGGAGACAATCAGGGAATGTTTGCTGAATGACTGAGTGAGTGTTAGTGAATGTGCTCGCCCTTGGGAGAAGCTGGCGGTCTCCAGACTCCGTGAGAGCAGCAGAGAGAAGAGCAGTTACAGGGTGGCCCTGGGGCTTGGCGGCCAAGCCCACCCCTGCCAGAACCCGCCTAGGCCAGGCTCGGCTGTGTCCGTGCAAAGCGGGTGTATAGGGTGGGGTAACACCTGCTGTTCCATCTCCCATGGGTTTCTCAGCAAATCCAATGGAAAAAAATTTCCCAGGAAATAAATCTGGAGCCACCGGCTGGCTTCAAGGCCCCCGTTCTCCCACACTGATCTGAATCTCAGCCATTTCAACCTCTCCGTTGGTTTGCCAGGGATACTTGTCAAGCAGATGTCCAGGCACAAGGCAGCAGTAGTGGTTCCCTGAGCAGCATTGAGTAGAAGTCAAGTGCATCCCTTTGGAATCACTCTTCCTCCCCCGACATGCAGGCAGGGGAGGTTCCCCAGAAGTTCCTTGGAGGGAATCAGGCCACTGTACCCCACCAATCGGGCTGCAAGAGTCAGAGTGTGAGGGGTCTCCGCCCCTCCAGGCGGTGGCCACCAGAGATTCACACCCCAGTGCTGCAAGCTGGGGTCAGCAGGGTCATGCAACCCTGCAAGGCTGCACCAGGATGATTCACAGCCACCCCGGCCCCTGGACGGTGGAGGAGTGTGAACTCATTTCCCAAGAGGTCTGCAGAGTCTTGGGTGGGGGCAAGACCGGTCACATCTCGGTTGCCCTTGACCTGGAGCCCCTGCTTCTACTGAACGTCAGGTTGGGGATGGCCTCGGCTCAAGATGGCTCAGTCCTCCACCCCCGCCATCCAGATGTAGAAATCCTTTTCCTTACTTTCCATCCCCAAACCCACTCACACCAGGCATTTGTGTGGATAGAAGGTTTACCGATGGCTGGAGAGGCGGAGGCATGTGCTGTGCAATTACAGGAACCTACTGAAGTCCTTCCCCCTAGATGTGTCTCTGCCTGACACCCCCTTCTCCTTCTGCATCCTGCCCCTAAAATCCTGCCTCCTGTCAAAGCACAACAGCCCAAGCCCCTGGGGTCCTGTTTTCTAGAGAGTCTAATCAATTTTCTGAAACAGGAGGATTCACTTCTAAGGGGAATTTTGTACCAGTTTTCAGAACGATGGGTTTTTAATCTCACTGCCCTGGTACCAGACTCATCTTCACAGAAGATGCAGTTCCCAGCACCTCTTGCATCACGGGGACCCAGAACTGAACGGAACACAGATCCAGACGTCATGGGGCCCTGGGGTGGAGAAGCTCTCAGGAGACCACCCGGGCAGAGCAGACAGGTGATGCTGGGAGGAGGAACCCAGGACACAGACCCAGGGAATTCGGATGAGGGGCAGCTCCCTCTACTTGGAGGAGCCAGAAAGGGCTTCACCGACGAGGTGATGGGAACGACAGCCTTGAACGGGCTTCACGAGGAAAGGAAGCAGCTGGGACAGAATCTGCCATCAATTCCTGTCTAAGATGAAATGCTCACTCTGCACTGTCAGAGTCAGATTTTGTGTCTGCCTTCTCCATCAGACTGGGAGCTCCTGGAAGGTGATCTCCCTTCCAGGGCCAAGTTCAATCAATCTCAGCCCCAGGAGGAAGAAAGGGAGGAAGACAAGTAGGGGTGGGAACTGCATAGAGTCCCCGGGCGCCCAAGGCCACAGGACCCCTGATGCTGCGGCAGAGACAAGAGGCGGAACTGGCTGGATCTGCGTCCTCCACGTGGCAGTGGATGTGATCACTTCACTGAAAGTAAACAGGGCAGGGGGCCGGCAGGTCCTTGGGCCACGCCTACGAAAGGCTTCTACATCAAGCACTCGTGACCCACCAACAATCCCATCACAAGCCCTCTGCGCTGACAGGAGCCATGGGCTCACATCTGTCCAGCACTTTATGGTAGGAAGGTGCTTTAATGCCCATGAGCTCAGTGGAATCAAGGTGCGGACCCTACAGAACTGAGGGAGAGGGTGGACAGGAAACACAAGGTAAGCTCTAGGCTCCGCGCTTTGTGAGATTATTAGTCAGGAGGGTCCCCGGTCCCTGCTGTCCCCCTGTTCCTGGAACTTGCAAAGCAGTGAGAGCGGGCAGCGTGGCAGTTAATTACAGGCTGCCCTACCTCGCTGTCTAACGACCCTTTCAGGATGGGGAGGCTCCTCATCTGTACTGGATCCTCGAGGGCAGAGGATGTACTTCCTGCATCTTCTCTGAGCCCACCGCCGCCCCGTCCCCCACCCCCCTCAGTGCCAGCCCTGAGATAGGTCCACAGCACACCTTCAAACCCAGCGGGGTCAGCGGCTTCCTCTGCACACGGGCTACTCATCAGACTCATCTGGGACGTCTGCTAAAATACTGACGCCTGGGCTCCGCCTCCAAGGAGACGGATTTAACTGGTCTGAGGTAGGGCCCGGGCATCAGTATTCTATTAATCTAAAATGATCATTCTAGTGTGCAGCAAGGGCTGAGAACGTCTGCTGTCGCATCTCCTGCCACAAATGCAGCAAATGCTCCTGGGAAATATGTCCCTGGGAGACTGGCTCTTGGTACTAAGTTTTGTTCCTTTTCTGATCTCATCCACCCCAAAAGCCTCCATTCTCCACTGCATCAGATGGTTCCTAAATCTCAACATCCAGCCCAGAGAGACTTAAGGCTCCAGAATGTAACCCCACAGGGACAGATGCATACGATACAGAGCTCCATCTGTACCAGGACCTTGGTGAATGGCACCACCACCATATTGAACAGCGATATCAGTCACGTGCTTTAGGCTATCCATGATGGGAAACCAACTGGAACTAGTCTAGGCAATGGAAGGATTTGGCGTATCATCTGTAGCTATGGGGTATAGGATACAGGTGGGTCCAAGGGGCATTTGGCTCTAAGACTCACTAACACCACTAAGGACCACATCTCTTCGTGCTGAAATATGGTAGGGAAGGACTCTGATTGGCCTGGTCAAGTGTCTGCCCTACACCAATCAGCTGAGGCCAGGGGCATGGGGTCATGTAGCACAGAAAGGGCTGCTATGGCCCATTCTCATATAGAGACAAAGAGACTCCATTTAAGATGGTGCAGTAAAGCCGCCGTATCTTTAACAATCTTTTTTCCCCCAAAGACTAACCATTTATAGAGTTAGATGAATAATGACAATGACAGCAAAATCCAGAGAAGGCATTTTTTAAATTTACAATGTTGTGTTAGTTTCAAGTGTACAGCAAAGCGATTCAGTCACACATATATCTATTCTTTTTCAGATTCTTTTCCATTATAGGTTATTACAAGATACCGAGTACAGTTCCCTGGGCTATACAGTAGGTCCTTGTTGTTTACCTATTTTATATATAGTAGTGTGTATGTGTTAATCCCCAACTCCTAATTTATCCCGCTACCCCACCCCTGCTATCCCCTTTGGTAACCATAAGTTTTTCTTCTACTTCTGTGAGTCTATTTCTTTTTTTTTTTTTAATTTATGTAATCAATTAATTTATTTCTGGCTGCGTTGGGTCTTCGTTGCTGCACACGGGCTTTCTCTAGTTGCAGCGAGCAAGGGCTACTCTTCGTTGTGGTGCATGGGCTTCTCATTGCAGTGGCTTCTCTTGTTGCAGAGCATGGGCTCTAGGAGTGCAGGCTTCAGTAGTTGTGGCATGAGGGCTTAGTTGCTCCACAGCATGTGGGATCTTCCCGGACCAGGACTTGAACCTGTGTCCCCTGCATTGGCAGGCGGATTGTTAACCACCGCGCCACCAGGGAAGCCCCTATTTCTGTTTTGTAAATAAGTTCATTTGTATCATTTTTTTAGATTCCACATATAGTGATATCCTATGATATTTGTCTTTCTCTGTCTGAAGGAGAAGGTATTTTTGTTAACTGGGTGTATTAGTTAGAGACCTAGTAAGAAACAGATCTTGCACTGAAGGAGTAATTGAAGAAACTTAATAACGAGACTAATTACGAAGGTGAGAGCGAAGAGAATCAACAGGGATGGTGAGGCACCAAGGATTAACTGTTACACCCGCCTCTCCAGGCATGAAAGGGCACGGGAGGCCAGCAAAAGTGGCAGCATGGGAGAGGGTTGACCAACTCATGGCTGCCTTAGTTGGATGAATGCAGCCACTGCCAATCTTGAAAGAGTAGGCACTGGAGGGATACATCCACCGATCTCTCGGCCTGGTCCTCTAATCCCTCACTGGCTGAGCATATCTGGAAGCCAGAGACAGCCCAAGTGATGCAATCCATAGTGGTGAGGCTTCCAGACCCAGAGCAGGTGGAGAAGCATGGAAAATACGTCGGAAGGAACAAATGTGAATCCTGTACATTGGGCATCCACCCAAGGAATCTAGCCTCTCAGCTGCCTTCACCCAGGGACAGTAACTTTAAAGTCATCCTTGGGAGTTCCCTGGCGGTCCAGTGGGTAGGACTCGGCGCTCTCACTGCCGGGGCCCCAGTTCGATCCCTGGTCGGGGAACTAAGATCCCACAAGCCGAGTGGCCAGAAAAGCCATGCTTACTCTTCACTCTTGTTCCTCTCCTGTAGTCCATCACCAAGTCACCTTCCAAACATTTCTGGAGTCCATCGCCTTCTCTGTCTCCATTTTCTCTCCTCTGGACTATTGCAAATGATTTCTTAACTGGCTTCTCTGTGTGCAGTAAAATCCACCCGCCAAGATGCAGTTGGGCTTGACCATGGATGGCCCTTCCCAGAGGAAACCCTTCCAGACCCCCCATGCCTTCAGGGGGGGTCTCTGAAGCTCCCGAAGTCCATACCTGCTCCAGGAGAGTTGGAGCCAGATCTCAAGGTTGATTGACAGTCTGGCTAAGGAACTGGTCCTCCCGTCTTAGGCAATGGGACAGTACAGAAGTTTTGAAAGCAGGATTTTGTTGTTGTTCTTATTAACTTTTCATTTTGAGATATTTCAGACTTCCCAAAAAGTTGCAAAGATAGTATGAAGAATTGCCATGTGATCTCTATCCAGATTCTCTAAATATTAACATCTTACACAGTACAATGATCAAAATCAGGAAATATTACGACCTAATCAAAAACCTTATTTGAATTTCCCAGGTGGTCCCATCCTTGTCTTTTTTTGCCCAGGATTCAATGTAGAATCACCTTGCTTTTAGTGGCCATGAGTCTTATCTCCTTCAAACAGAAACAGTTTCTCATCTTTGTCTCTCATGACCTTGACATGTGGAAACAGTACTGGCCACTTGTTTTCTAGAATGCCTCTCTATTTGGTTTTTTTCTGATGTCTTTTCACCATTAGTTTCAGGGTAGGCATTTTTGGTAAAGATGCCGCAAAAGCAAGGTTGTGTCTTTGTCAGTGCATCATACCAGGAGGAAAGTGATGTGAGTTTGCCCCGAATATTGTTGATATTAATTTTGACTATTTGATCTAGATGTTGTCTGCCAAGTTTCTCCAGTGTAAAGTTGCTATTTTTTTCCCTTTGTTATTAATAAGTATCCTGTGGGGAGAATACTTTAAGACTCTACCCTGTTTCTCATATACATTTTGCCCACCAATTTTAACATCCATTAATGATTCTTGCCGGAAACAGTTCTTACTGTGGCATTTGCCAAATGGTAGCTCTCAAGTCCATCATTCCTTCTACGTTTATTAGTTGAAATTCCACTGTAAGGAAAAGAAAAGCAGGATATCTACCCAACAGAAGATGGTCTGCACGCATCAAAACAGCCTGCCCGATATATTGCAAATCGTATACCTGATAAGGGACTTGTATCTAGAATATATAAAAAATTCTTACAACTCAATAATAAAAAGACAAATAACCCAATTTTTAAAAGGGCAAAGGAGCTGAATAGACATTCCTCCAAATTTTTTTTTTTACAAATGAACAATAAGCACATGAAAAGATGTTCAACATCATTAGTCATTAGGGAAATGAAAATCAAAGCCACAGTGAGATGTCACTTCATATCCCCTTGGATGGCTATAATAAAAAAATAATAAAATAAGCAGATAACAAGTGTCGGAGACATTGGAACCCTCATATGCTGCTGATAGGAATGTAAAATGATGCAGCTGCTTTGGGAAACAGTCTAGCCTTTCCTCAAAGGTTAAATACAGAATTACCATATGACCCAGCAATTCCACTCCTAGGTATATACCCAAGAGAAATAAAAACATACGTCTATATAAAAACTTGTACACAAATGTTCACAGCAGCATTATTAATTCCAAAAAGTGGAAACAATCCAATGCCCATCAAATGATAAATGAATAAATAAGATGTGGTCTATCCATACAATGGAATATTTTTAGCAATAGAAAGAAAGAATGTACTGATACACGCTACAATGTGGATAAATCTTGAAAACATGATGCTAAGTGAAAGAAGCCAGCCACAAAGGACCACATACTGTGTGATTCCATTTATGAAATGTCCAGAATAAGCACATTTATAGAGACAGTAGTTACTGGGGGCTGAGGCCAGGGAGGGAACAGGGCGTGACTGCTAATAGGTACAGGGTTTCTTTTGGGGGTGATGAAAATGCTTAAAAATGGTGGTGATGGTTGCATAATTCCATGAATATACTAAAAGCCGTTAATCTTACACCTTAAATGGGTGGATTGCATGGTATGTAAATTATATCTCAGTAAGGCTGTTATTTAAAACACACACACACACACACACACACACACACACACACACCAGCGACAACCCCTCCCCGGGAGCCTCCTGGGAAGAGGAGGCCTCCACAGCCCCGCCCCGCCCAGCCCCCCTAGTTCCTGTATGCAGCAGCCACTGTTTGCTTACAAAGGTTACTTGCTCCCAGCAAGCCAAGCAGAAAAGCGGCATCGTCTCAGGCCGGGCAAAGCCAGCAGCCACTGGACAGTGTTTCTCGTGATTCAGATCAGGGAGATGCACAGCTGCATTTTGAGCAGCTATCGCTATACTCCCCAGTGAAATATCCTGAGCCACACTGTGGTTTTGTGACTTGAAGTCCAAGGTCATGAATCAACATCAGCTACTTATCAAGACCAAAGGCTGCGGTCACCGTGCCTGCAGGAGGAACAACTCATATTTCTCGGCACCTTCATGCCAGAGTGCTGGGCCGCACCCCGGTGCCCACTGGGGGCCGTGCCCATGAACCTGCTGGACTAACCACACACTGGCCCAGACCATACCTTTCCCACAGCGGTCACCATACCTTTCCCACAGCCGTCACAGCTGTGCCACTCGGAGCCTGGCAGTCTGATTCCCCACTTGCCGGTTCAGTGACCCCTGGTGAGCGAGCTAGGCCGGGCCAGGCCGGCGCTGGGTTCTCTGGCTTTGGCTTTCTTGCTCTTTTTTACGTGATATTGTAAAACACAACACCATGAGGGGTGGACGAACTAGAAGGGGGTTAAAAAGTACAGACTCCGGGCTTCCCTGGTGGCGCAGTGGTTGAGAGTCCACCTGCCGATGCAGGGGACACGGGGTCGTGCCCCGGTCCGGGAAGATCCCACATGCCGCGGAGCAGCTGGGCCCGTGAGCCATGGCCGCTGAGCCTGCGCGTCCGGAGCCTGTGCTCTGCGGCGGGAGAGACCACAGCAGTGAGAGGCCCGTGTACTGCAAAATAAAAAAAATACAGACTCCCAGCCATAAAATAAGTAAGTCCTGGGGATGGGATGTACAGCGTGGGGACTATAGTTAATCAGACTATATTGTCTATTTGAAAGTTGCTAAGAGAATAGATCTTAAAAGTTTTCATCTGGGGGCTTCCCTGGTGGCGCAGTGGTTGAGAGTCCGCCTGCCAATGCAGGGGACACGGGTTCGTGCCCCGGTCCGGGAAGATCCCACATGCCGCGGAGCGGCTGGGCCCGTGGGCCGTGGCCGCTGAGCCTGCGCGTCCGGAGCCTGTGCTCCGCAACGGGAGAGGCCACGACAGAGAGAGGCTCACATACCGCAAAAAAAAAAAAAAAAAAAAGTTTTCATCACATCACAAGAAAAAAAAATTTTTGTAACAGTGTGGTGACGGATGTTAACTAGTCTTATTGTGGTGATCATTTTGCAATATATACAAATATCGAATTACTATGTTGTACACCTGAAACTAATCCGATGTTATAGGTCAGTTATATCTAAAATAAACAAAAAACGCAACTCCAAACAGGGCCACTTCCTTTGGTTGAAGCCCTTCCCAAGATAAAGACAGGGCTCCTGAACCTGGCCTGATGTGTCTTCTCAGAGCACCGCCCACCCGAGGACTTATCAGCGGCCGTCACACTCCCGACCACACTGGCCTCACTTCAGCTCCTCCAAGTCCCTCTGTCCCCTCTCACCTCCAGCCCGTGGACAACCTGGTTAGTTAGTTCACTCTGTCTTGAGACCCCTGCTAAAACTCACCCTTCAAGGAAGGCTTCCCTGATGCCCCAGGACTCTTGCACGTCTCTTTCCAGCACTGGTCAGCGTGTCAGCGTTGCTGAGATTATTGAATTAATGTCTGCTCCCCCTTCAGGCTGTGCACCCCCTGAGGGCAGGGGTCTGTCTGCTTCACCCACACTGACACCCACCACAGCTGGCCCAGAGCCTGGCACACAGCAGCCATTCAAAAAGCCTTGTAGATAGAACAAAAGAATGTTGTTCTGAAGTCTCCATGAAGCCCATTCTCGTGTTCAGCTTCCTGAATTTTCCCATTCCTCCCAAACATAGATCAGATCACATCCTTTACATGCCTAGAACCCTCCAAGGGCGTCTCACCATAACGATAATAAAATCCAAACTCCCTGCCTCGAGGGACAGGGCCCTGCAGGGCCTGGGCCCCGCACCTCTCTCTTATGTCATCGGGGGAAGGCCCTGGAGGGTGATGAGCCGAGAACAGCTTTGCCTTCTGACCTGCCACTTTGACCTCTTTGTGCCCTTTGACCTCTCCAAGTTCATTTCCATCTCAACCTCATGCCAAATCAATCAGAAAGGAGGGCCAGCACTGAGGACAAGCTCAAGAGACACCTGTGCGGGGCCAGCACCCCCGTGGGACAGCAAGAGGTGGAGGGTGGGCACCGGCTGCCCCCGTGCAAAGGCACGTTTTATCCCTGACATGGTTTAGAATTGCCAGCATACGGTGATGATACAGAGCAGGCCAACTCTGAGTCAATTTTGTTATTGTTACTAAATTCTCGACAGATGATGCACCCCCTTACCACCTGCACCCGGTGCCCCCCACTTAACACGACACTGCTCTGCGGGACGATGTCCGCTGTTCATTCCCCTCTCAGTCAAGTGTAGGAAGAGGGAGGCTTCAATCTCATGTTCACCCCTTTGGCGCTACCTGATATGCGATAAGGCAGACACAGGCATGAATTTTATGTCACCCCACATGGCTGGGCAGGACAGTCATTTCCTGCCAGGGAGGGGAGTGGGGACTCAGTGACGTGGTCAAACTGCAGGAATTCAAGCAGTGACAGGCTTTCTGGACTGGGGCTTGGGAAGGGCTATGCCATCCCCACAGGATCTGTCAGCTTCCTCTGTGATAAGCAGGGGCATCTTCTTCTGAGCCTCTGTAGAGGCTGGGAGGATGCTGGGAGATGGTGCTGTTGGAGGAGGAGGGGGGATAAGAGCAAAACAGGAAGAGCCTCTGAACATTCTTCCTGGCTGTTCCCTCTTGCCACGCACTCCCCTCGTCCCTGACCTCTACACATCTCACCCTCGTATCAGGGAGGCCGAGTTCTCTGCACTTTCTGGATGAGTAAACTGGAGCAAAGTTATAGCCAATGGGGAGCCGACTGGTCAGACTCCAGGGGGAGGGGGTGTCTGTGCTGTTTCCCTTGTCGACTCCTCTGGGCTTTCCTAAGTCCCCCGACAGTAGAGAGGGAATAAATGGCAGCAAGAAGCAGCAGGATTGGGGCCCTGCTCTCAGAAAGGATCAAACAAGTGCCTGCTTAATCATTAGTCGGGCAGTGGAAATCCTTGTGAACTGTAAAACTTCAACAGAAACACCAGGGAAGGAAACAGTGGCCAGGAAAACAGACTTCTGTTCCAGTTTCTGCGGGGGGAGTTCAAGACATATTCGTCTGCTCACATCCAGCCCTTGTGAGGGGCGCACCATTGGCCCAGGCATTAGCACCCACAGTTTGATTCATTCTGTCCTCACTCCAACCCTTGGCGGGGAGGACTAATTATGCCCATTTTACAGATGAGGGAACTGAGTCTCAGAGAAAGGCAGTAACTCGTATAAGGAAGCCAGGCTCTCTGCTTTCTAGCCCAGGGCTGTTTTCAGGGAAACACGAACTCTAACCTTCCCAGACCACCCCCACTCCCCTCACTGGCTCCCTACACAAGCCCTCCCACCCGCAATGTTCTCAGCAGGGAGAAAGGATCTGATTGACATGTTTTAATTACTCAGACTGCTGTGTAAAGAACGGATGGCAGGTGGAGGGGCTGTGGCCGTACAATGTGCAGGCAATGGACAAGGGCAGAGGAGACCAGGGTGGTGGCCATGGAGACGGCGACTAGTGGACAGGGTACATTTTGGAGCTGGAACCTACATGGAGGTGTCAGAACGATTCCCAAGTTTCTGGCCTGAGCAACTCGGTGGAGGATGGTGATATTTCTTCTTCTTTTTTTTTTTTTTGCCTGCTGTGCGGACTGCGGGATCGTAGTTCCCCGACCAGGAATTGAACCCGGGCCAGGGCAGTGAAAGCATGGAGTCCTAACCTAACCACTGGATCACCAGGGAACTCGCAGTGGTGATATTTCCTGAGAGGG
>NW_006796716.1:3684177-3687709 GCF_000442215.2 Lipotes vexillifer | reverse complement strand
AAAGAGTAAGAGGTGAGTTTGGGACATGGGGAGTTGGGCACACCCTAGAGACAGCCAGGAGGAGGTGTTGGGGCCACAAGGTGTGTGGGTCTGGCTCAGGGGTGAGTGCCAGTGGGCGAGAGGATGAATGCATGACCGAAGGGGTCAGCTGGGGGATGGATGGGCAAGTGGGCGCTGTTGCTAGGGGTCTGAGCCCTGGAGTCACTCTTCAGAGGACCTGGGAGGGGAGACTCTCCATGGAGGGGGACCTGGACGGCGCAGCCCCTCCTCCCACTTCCGGTTCCTCAGTCCTCCAAGGTCAACAGCTCAGGGGCACTGAGGACATTCCTGCAGTTTCAAGGAGAACAGAGGCATCCTGCGAGGAAGGAGGATGGAGGCAGCCTCCAGCTAGGAGGGGGAGGAGGAGAGAGGGGCCCAGAGGTGTGGCCTGGAAGCCCCTTCCTCAGTCTGTTTGCACAGCTGTCCAGGCCAAGCTGGGCAGAGTGAGTCACTGGCTGCCCTTCTCTCCCTCCACCTGCGGGGGAGGGCGACTTTCTGTAAGGTAGGGAACTCGGTGACCAAGCCCTGGCCCTGGGGACTCTCGTTCTCTCTCCGTCCTCCCCTGCTTCTCTGAGCCCCTTGAACAGCCCCCCTGCACCTAGAATGCCCTCTCCCCCCTGCTCCCTCCCAGCTGCCTCCCCAGGCCCAGGGTCCTTTCCCCTCCTTTCTTTGGCTTCCCACCTGTATGCGAGGCCCTCCTCCGTTCTCCATGCCCCCTCACCACAGCCTCTATGAGAGCACCCATTTCCAGTCCTTCCACCAGATGGTGAGCGGCTGAGGACACATCCTGGGCAGCCTTGGCATCTTTTCAACCTCTCACCCTACACACACTAGGTGCTGAATCAGTGTTTGGTGCGTTCAACTGCAAGCGCTTGATTCATATTTCTCGAGCTATGATTCAGATCTCCCCGTCTCCCTCCCTCCCGTCTCCCTCCCTCCCGTCTCCCTCCCTCCTGTCTCTCTCTCTCTCTCCTCTCTCTCTCTCTGAGATGATGCTGTCCAGGATTGGGGTGGAGGGCTTCTTCTCCAGGACACTTGCCCCAGCTCTGGATGCTTAAGGAACTTTTGTTCTCACCAGGTGCCGGGTCTGCAAAATGCACCACCCAGCCTATCTCCAGCCCCCAAGCCTTGCTGAGCCATGGCGCTCCTGTATGGCAGGCGCCATGCTAAACTCTTCACCTGCCTTATCTTGGTGATCCTGTCAACACCCCCATGACGTGGGCACTCATGTCCCCATGCCGTGGTTTAGGGGATACCTTCAGAAGGGTCAGAGGACCAAGAAGGTCAGTGACTTCCCAAGGATACTCAGCAACCTCGGAGTGACTTGTCTGGCCTCAGGGTCCCTGTTCCTGGTCACTTTGCCTCCACTTGCCACGTGGAGGGACCTGAGTAGCACCCAGAGAATCACGGGAGGAAATCACATGACAGTGACTCTGCTCCCCAGCCCCGCACGGCAGGTGCACCGCAGTCTCCCCTCTGTGACTCCCCCCAGGCTAGCCTGAAAGCCAGAGGCATGGTGTCTCCAGCCTGGGACAGAGAGGTGCAACCCTCACATCGGCACCAGCAACGGTTTACCCACTTGGCTTCCTGTTAGGTTTTTTTCTTCCTTCCCCGCAGGGGTGTCTCTTATCTTAAATTTCTTAGGGGGTTTGTGCCGGCTGTTTACCATTTGGTGACAGTTGGTGCCAGAACTAGCCTCTTGGGACAAGCAAGGCGGAGCAAAGCAAGCCCCCTCAGTCACCTGCAGGGCTGCGGGGTCCACGCTGAATGGGACAAGCGGGCCCCATGCGGTCAAGGACCAAAGCCCCGTCCCGCTGCCCTGCTGTGGCAGGCTCTATATCCTGCATGGGGTTGACTCAGGCGAGTGGAAGTGAGTTGGCCTCTGCCCTGAGCTCCTCCAGCTGCGGGGAGCAGGCAGGGAGCTGCAAATAAATGAATCCACCAAATAGATGAGTGAGAGGCGTCTGGGTCTGCTGGGCCCAGGGGCTTGCTTTGGTCTGTGAATTAGGAGCTCTGGGTTCTTCGTGACCATGCAAAGTGAGAGAATCGGCTGCAGAAACTGGCCCTTCCTCAGCCTCCTGCTTCCTAGCACTCCTTGGGTCAAGACTTCCTGATGGGGACTTCCCTGGTGGTGCAGTGGTTAAGAATCCACCTGCCAATGCAGGGGACACGGGTTCGATCCCTGGTCTGGGAAGATCCCACATGCTTTGGAGCAACTGAGCCTGTGTGCCACAATTACTGAGCCCGCGCTCTAGGGCCCGCGAGCCACGACTACTGAAGGCCACGTACCTAGAGCCCGTGCTCCGCAACAAGAGAAGCCACTGCAATGAGAAGCCCACGCACTGCAACAAAGAGTAGCCCCCACTCGCCACAACTAGAGAAAGCCCGCGTACAGCAACAAAGACCCAACGCAGCCATAAATAGATAGATAGATAGATAGATAGATAGATAGATAGATAGATAGATAAAATAAAGCACATCAACTAAAAAAAAAGACTTCCTGATGCCCAGCAGTGTGAGCTCTGTCTGACCCTGTGGCCCAGTTCTAATAAGTGTCTTCCATTCTCATGGTGTCTCCAGGGTATAGCCCAGCCCCTAGCCCTGGGCTCCACAGCACATTGGACCCCATCTTGTCCTCATCAATCTGCTCAGAACCCTTGGCAGTCTGGGGCCACATCCACACCTGGCCATCCTCAACCCTCCCAGACACCAGAGCCCTTCCTCAGCCTCACTCAGCATCGCCAGGCTTCTCCCGCCTCCTCCTATCAGCTCCTGTCCCCAGATGCCCATTCACCCGTGTTACATCCTAACCAAACGTTACTCTGCCTCTCACCCTGGGTGAGTTAGGGTCTGGATTCCTGATCACCAATCACCTGTAAACCAGCCAGCTCCCAAGCACCCTGAATAGCCCTCTGGGCCTGTCCAGGGTCCATGTTCAAGGCTGACCCAGATCTCACTAATCCTTAACCTCTGTCCAATCCTCCCACCAAGCAAGGAACAGGTGCAATGAATGAACAGAGAGGTAGAGCTGAGTTGGGTTCATTGGAAGAAATTCTCGTACAGTAACCAGAGTCGGAGACATGGTCTCAGGCCGGGTTGGCCAAACTCTAACCAGGGATGGAAAAGGAAATTTTCTCACCTGTTACGTAGAAACAGATTCCCACAGCCAGGAGGGGGAGCTAGACCCTTGGAGTCCTGATTTTAGTTCAGGTGCAACCAAAACTCAGGGAAATGGCCCAGATGGAATCCCAACAGCCTTACTAACCACTCTAGAACGCTGAGATTCGGGAAAGGAGTCAGTGCCGAAGAGGGCCCTGTAGAAGGTAAGTAAAAAAGTGACACCTGAGGAGGGAGGAAAAGGCGTGAGAGCCCCAGGTGGCAGAGTCCTCAGTCCGTGCCTCTGCTGCCTGGCACCGCGCCTCACCCCCCAATACACACACACACACACACACACACACACACACACACACACACACACACACACACACACACA
>NW_006796716.1:3677467-3684083 GCF_000442215.2 Lipotes vexillifer | reverse complement strand
ACACACACACACACACACACACACACACACACACACACACACACACACACACACACACACACACACACAGCCAGGCAGTGCAGCGCTGCCCAGAAGGTGCTTGAGGGAGGACAGAGAAAGCCAAAGGAAGGAGAGAGACAGCTGAGAATGCAGACTACTGCTCACAAAACACACTGTGAAGACACATGTGGGGACCTCACGTGCCCCGGGACGGTGGGTAAGATGGGGACACAGAGGCCCCAGGGAGTAGAAGGAAACTACTTGTTTGACAGTTTCTGAAGTCACTCATTCACTTTCCCATTCATTCCTTCAACAAATATTTATCGAACATCTTCTAGGTTTATAGTCCAGTGCAGAGATAAGAGCATAGACCCTGGGGCCAAACTTGCTTTGTTCCCCACCCCCCGCCCTGCAATTTTTGTTTATTGTTGCAAAATACATATAACATAAAATTTACCATCTTAACTATTTTTCAGTGAGCACTTGACCACAGTCTGTGCAGAGGGACTGTCTGTGCTTCTGGCTCCACCTAACAATATCTTTCCAGTGCTTTCTGTCTCCTGGTGGGCAAAGGCTGGGAGGGACGTAATATTATGGATAGAAATCCTGGGCTTTGGGATTGTTCCAGCTGTGCCTCTCTTGGGCAAGTGGGGTGTGTGTGTGTGTGTGTGTGTGTGTGTGTGTGTGTATGTGTGTGTAGGGGGCGTCCCTGGGGAAGAGTCCCTGCACTTAACTTCTGCATCTCCCCAGCCTCTCCTTTAACTTTGAAAAGCTCAGAGGCCCTTCTGGAAGCCTGAGTCAGCCTGCAGTCTGCTTTTGCTCCAGAGGCAGGACCAGCCCCTGAGATGTGAGGGTGGGGAAGCTTGGGCCACCTTCAAAGTGACTGGGGGAGGGAGCGGGGCAGGGCTGGACCCCATGCTGACCACTCTGGGATGGAAATCCCCATGGGGAAGGTGGATGGTCAGTGGGGATCAGGGCAAAGGTGCTTTAGGACAGACAGGGCCGGAGGGAGGAAGGGGTGTGTTGAAGACCCAAGAGGTGAGAATGACCAGAAATGAGAATGTTGGAGGGGCAGGGTCACCTGCCCCCCGAGAAGGGAGGGCCCCTTGCTCTCCTCTGCATGGACAGAGCAGCGACTGTTCAGGAAGGTGGGTTTGGCCTCACTCAGGAGACAAACGCTCACCCAGAAGACGTCATGGGCTCTGGAATGTGGAGAGAGGGCTGGGAATGCACTGACAGGGGCCTGGCACCCCGCAGGACAGGAGGAGGGCCCGCCCATCCCCGCCCAAAGGCTGGTTCTTCTTTCATCAGGCACACTTTACAGAATCACAAGTGACCAGAGCGGACTCTTCGAATGTCCCCACTGGAAGGGCGCTTAAAAATGCCGCTCTGCCCCCACCCTGCTCTGCCCACCCCCCCACCCCGTTCTGCCCGCGCCAGGCAGGTCCCCTATGGGAAATCCTCTTAAAGAGTTTTTCCTTCCGCGTGAACTTACCGCCTCCATCCAGCCGCGCGGTCTCAAAGGTGAACATCACTTAAATACGTTACAGATGTTCTTCCTCCCATTTTTGGCTACCGCGCGGCGCGCCTGGAGCGGAGGCGGCCACAGCGCGATCCAGGCCGCGTTTTGCGTCCCGCCCGCCAACTTTCTCAAGCTGTAGTTATTTGATAATGATTTTTTTTTTTTTTTTTTAACTCTCCAAATAATTGTTATCCTCCCCGCCCGGTGCAGCTCAGGTGATGGGCACAGACTGCAGACGCCTCCTCCTCCGGATGCAGGGCTGCCGACCCAGGCAAGAAGCCACTGCCCAGGCGCCTTCTGCAAAGCCAGGGTCGAGGTCCGGGTGTGGCCCAGGCCAACCCGGCAGGACGACCCCCAACTGCCCCACATGAGTCCTCTGCACCACCCAAGGTCACTTCTCCCAAAGCCCACTGTCCAGGGGACATGGCTGTCTGATGGATGACTGAACAGAGAGGGTGTGCTGGGCCCAGAGTTCCATGCTGCAAACATCTATTAGGCACTTACTGTATTCACAGGCCCTGAGCAAAGCGCTGGCCTCAAACACAAGCAAGAACAGCCTCTGCCCTCAGGGCTCCCGGTCCAGAGGAGACTGGGGCCACACACCCCTCATCTGGAAAGATGAGAGGGGCTTCCAGGGTGGAATTCTGGACAGAAGCAGCTTAAAGTGGCAGGGATCCACGAGGAGAGCTCCACGACGACAGAGCTCCCCCAGCGCCCATCCCCTTCATCTCTTCCTCTGACCGCTGCAAAGGGCCGCCGCCAGCCTGGATGAAGGCCTCTCAGAGCCTCTTCTAAGAAGCTACAGGGCTCAGAAAATACCTTCCCCCCAGGTGCGGGTACGTAGGGGCAGGGCCCAGGTTCTCTGAAGCCACCCAAGCAGATGGCTGAGAGGCAGGCCCCCAACAGAAGCACTAAATCTGTTTGGAGTTTGCCCCCCAAAGGGAGAAGTTGGCTGGGGAGCTGAGCACCTGCTTCCCCACCTGAGGATCACGTGTATTTTTTGATGCTAAGCCGCAGTGGTTTGAGCGGAGCCCTTTGCTGGGTTCATGAGTCCACGCTCAGCTCAGTTACATCCCCAGAGAGCCCAAAGTGCTTTTGTTACCCTGAATTAAGTTTAAGTTTTAAAGTTAATACATTTGAGGTGGAATTTGGGCAGCCAGCTGCAGGGGGTGAAAGAGGAGGAAGTGAAAGGATTGGAAGGCAGAGGAGCAGGGCTGGGGGTGCTGGGAAGAAAGGGGTGCTGTCTGGGGAGCTGCCTCTCCAGAAAGGGGTGTTCTTGAGCAAAATCAGGGAGCAGGGTGGGAGGTGTGGCAGCAGCCCCAGTGCCCAGAGAGGATTTCCGGGCGGCCTGGGGGGCCCCAACTTGTTAACCGACAGTGGTTCCTCATCCTTCACTAGATAAAACCAGTCTCTCAGTGGGGCCTCATGGGCCCCCCCTTCTATCTGTCCCTTAGACGGACCTGTACCAGCTCCTGCCTCGGCCTGATTGGTGCAGTAGAGGTGACACATGCCCTGCCCCAGACTCACTTTGGGTTCAGGGAAAGCCGGAGGGTTATTAGAGCAGACTACCCGCCGAGTGGCACCTCCTTCCCCGGGCACACATCCGCCACCAGGCACCCAGAACTCAGAGCCATTGCCAGCCCTAACACCCTCTGCATTGCATTTTCTCACGCCCTTCTGTGGAATCCCCTAACCCATACACACTCCTGTACTCATCCACCTTTTCTGCCCAGTCTGCACTCAGCCAGTGCCAGACAATACCCAAGCATTTGCATATAGCACCAGCGGAAGGAAAAAAAAAACAAAGAGAGAAGAAAAGTTTCCTACGTTTTCCTTGCCCTGAAGTATTCTGAGATGATCAACTCTTCTATGTGTATATGTCCACCACTGCTAAGTGGCAATGTAAATTCTGTTGAAATTTGTGATTCTGTAAATGGTATATGAAATTCATCATTTGGCAATTTAGCTAGCAGCCACTTAATAAATTTACTTTGCAGTTCTTAAAAAAAAAGCTCATCCCAAATTTTCAAATCAGAAAATCTTTAGAAAGATCTCTTTCATTTTTCACATATGTATAAGTTTTATGGTTTAGGGTTTAACAGCTTTTTCTATTTTCAGTTCTCTACGGGTCGGGGGGCACATCATCTGCCCAGTATGGGGCTTGCACAAGGCCCAGATCAGGGCTGCCCCCCCCAGGAAGCCTTCCGGGCTCCCCAGGCTGGGTCAGGTTCCCTCTGTCATGCTCCCACAGCCCCCGGACTTCTACTGTTGCCACCCCAGCACACAGTCTGTTTGCCGACCCCTCTCCCTCACCATGAGCCCGTGGGAGCAGGAAGTAGGGTCCCATTCTTCCCTGTGACCCCAGCAGTGCAAAGAAGCTGTCAGTGACTGTTTGGGGAACCAAGAGTCAGCCTAAGGGATTTCCCTCCTGCCTCAGCTTGTGGCCCTGAGTCTTGCTGGGATGAGGCGTGCCCAGGTGGCTCTTCGCAAGCCTGCCAACCTCCCTCTCTGCACCCCCAGTGGGTGTTAGGACCCTCTTCGGAGACTTGGAGAAATCCCTGTCTTCCTGTCTCCTTGGGTCAGCCGCAGCCTTCACAGCATCTCCCAGAGCCGCCTCCCCTTCCAGTGCAGCCTGAAGGAGGGGGATCAGATGCGGGGATGGAGGCCCTTTGTCTGCACAGAGGCAGGATTTATCTCAGTTTGGGGAGGTCTGGGGCCCCAGAGCCCCTAGATCATCATTAGTTCCATCAAAGAGGCGGCTACGGTCTGAGGGGGCAAGATGCATCGTGTCCAAATTGGAAACAGCCTGGTGGGCTATGGGGTAGGAGCGGGGCGGGGAGAGGGCTCGGGCTGCCCTGGGGGGGAGCCCAGGACACTGGAGGAGTCCCACAGACAGTGCACAGGAAGAGGAGGTGGGAGGGAAGAGAAAACATTCCACTCGGGCTCCAGGGAAGAGAGCCGCAGGAGATGGAGCGCGGCCAAGTCTGCAAGTCAGCTCGCCCTCCCCAGGGAGGCGGGAGGAGGTTGGGGTGGGGAGGAAGCAATCCCGCCCACGAGATGAGGGCCTACTGTGTGTCTGGCCCCCATGCCGCACACCTGCCTGGGCCCTGTCTCACCAGCCACAGAAGCGCAAAGCAGAGCTGGGGTTCAAGGCCAGGTGCCCCGGTCCCCAGAGCTTCAGCACGTCCCTGAAAAGGCAGAGCGAAAGGAATATTGGGCTCCTCAAGTTCTCCATCCTCATATCTCCCCGTTGGCGGGCAGCACTGAGGCGGTGGTCTGATTATTAACTCCAGGTTAAACACAGAGGTAGAGAAACAACGCAGAAATATCTTCTAAGTATTGGGAAGTGGAGATACGAGCGGACAGGAATGGGACGTAAATGACACCTTCAACTCGAAAAGTAAAGTTGAAAGCTCTTTCCCATCCTGCTGCTTTTCACTGATGACCATGTTCTTTCTATATGCACCCCCCCAATTCCAGAGATGTCCTGCACCCCCAAAGGTGGCATCTGACGCCCACGCTCTCCAACTAGCCCCTCTCTCTAGGGGACAGAGCGGAGCTGGAGCCACAGTCCCCAGACTAACTTGCTGGGGCCACCTGGGTGTGGTCCTGCCCCTCCCTGGGCTTCAGTGCTTGACAAGGGAGGGAGGGGCTCTGCCTTAGTGACCCGTTGCCTCCAGCCCCCAGGGGGCCCCTAGAGGGAGCCCAGGAAGAACATTAAAATGTCTGCAAGGGGGGAGGGGTGTGGTGATTCTTTCATGGGACACATAAATGCCAGATAAATGCTCAGGCTAGGAAGCCGCCCTGAGGGAAGGGAGACAGGAATGAGTGACCAGACTTCTGCCCAAGGGTGTTCCAGAAGCCTTCCAGACAGACCTCATTTTATCACACTTCACTTTATGGCACTTCGCAGATACTGCGTTTCTTACAAATTGAAGGTTTATGTCGACCCTGCGTCAAGCAAGTCTGTTGTCACCCTTTTTCCAACAGCATTTGCTCGCTTTGGGTTTCTGATCCCATCTTGATATTTCTCGAAATAAACATCACCAAAAGTTGACAATTCCCTGAAGGCTCAGATGACAGTTAGCAATTTTTAGCAATAAAAAATTTTTTTCTTTTTTTTTTTTTGTGGCAGCACAGCATGGCTTGCGGGATCTTAGTTCCCCAACCAGGGATCGAACCGGACCCCTGGCAGTGAGCGTGCTGAGTCTTAACCACTGGACCACCAGGACTTCACTAAAATATTTTTTACATTAGGGTATGTACATTGTTTTCTTAGACATAATACTACTGCACGCTGAATAGACTATGGTGTAAACATAACTTTTATATGCGCTGGAAACCAACACATTTGTGTGACTTGCTTTACTGGGGTGTTCACTTGATTGCGGTGGTCTGGAACCGAACCTGCAATATCTCCAAGGTATGCGTGTACTATAATGGTGAAAAATGGGAAACAGGGCTTCCTTGGTGGCGCAGTGGTTGAGAGTCCGCCTACCGATGCAGCGGACGCGGATTCGTGCCCCGGTCCGGGAAGATCCCACATGCCGCGGAGCGGCTGGGCCCGTGAGCCATGGCCGCTGAGCCTGCGCGTCCGGAGCCTGTGCTCCGCAACGGGAGAGGCCACAGCAGTGAGAGGCCTGCGTACTGCCAAAAAAAAAGGGAAACAACCTAAGCTTCCAGTAACAGTTAAATAATTTCATGTGGTGGAATATCATGTAGCCATTACAAATTATGCTCGTGGATTTGGTTTATCCATGTGGAGGAAATGCTGTCAATAAGACTTAAGGGTTAGATAAGCTAATTTTCTCTTTTTCTTCCCCTTTTTCTAAAAGATCGAAGTAGAGTTAACTTACAATGTTGTGTTAGTTTCAAGTGTCCAGCAAAGTGATTCAGTCACACAGATATATTCTTTTTCAGATTCCTTTCCATTGTAGGTTATTGCAAGATATTGAGTATAGTTCCCTGTGCTCTACAGTAGGTCCTTGTTGTTTACTTACTTTATATACAGTAATGTGTATATGCTAATTTTCTTAAAGGACCCATCGCAGTGCCTGTATGTCCCAAACACAGACTGGTGACCCCAGGTGGCGT
>NW_006796716.1:3666006-3677457 GCF_000442215.2 Lipotes vexillifer | reverse complement strand
GCAGGAATGAAAAAAGCATACACAGAACAATCCCAATCTTGTAAAACAACCACCTGACAAATGCACAGAAAAAGGCAGGAAGGAAATGCAACAGAATATTGCTGAGCTGTGAGACTGGAGATTGGGGAGTTCATTTTTCCGTATTTGCCAAATTTTCGACAATGAGTGGTTGTGTTTTAAATTCTTTTTCATTAGTTAAATTTTTTCCCAACATTTTATGATGAAAAATTTTAAACCTATAGCAAAGTTGAAATGATGTCACAGTAAAGTACCCACACCTCTTCCTAGGTTCTACCACTGAATTTTTTTTATAATACTTTATTCTGTATCCATCCATCTATGCCTCCCTCCATCCACCCATAAATCCACCTTATTTTTTTTTCTTATGCATTTTAAAGTAAACTGCAGACAACAGTACACTTCCCCCTAAATATTTCAACGTGTGTGTCAGGAAAAATTGTTTTTGTTTTTGTCTTTTTTGCAGTACGCCACTGCTGTGGCCTCTCCTGTTGCGGAGCACAGGCTCCGGATGCGCAGGCTCAGCGGCCATGGCTCACGGGCCCAGCCGCTCTGCGGCATGTGGGATCTTCCCGGACCCGGGCCGGAACCCGCATCCACCGCATCGGCAGGCGGGCTCTCAACCACTGAGCCATCAGGAAAGCCTGAAAATTTGTTTTTAATAGTCTTCAAGAAGCCAGAGGCTGCCCTTAGCCATGAGAAAAGCAGCCCGCAGCCCCACCCTCCTTGCAGAAGGCAGGTCAGGAGGAACTGGGGCTGGGTTGGGGTGAGGCCCAGCCCTTCTGCCTTACTCTCTGGGTGACCTGGTCAGTCCCTAGAGCCCTGAGCTTTCTCCGCACCTGAGGCAGGGATAATGAGAAGCAAAAAAACCTCTGCTCTCCCAGTCGTCTGAGGGTGGAGTGCAGATTCCCCGCGATTAGGCCTGCACTCACCTTGGCTTTCCTGCAGGCATAAAGTTGTCAGATGTAGCAAGTAAAACTACAGGACACCCAGTTAAATTTGAACTTGGGATAAACCCATTTTTCAGTATAAGTATGTCTCGCGCAGTATTTGGGACACGCTTATGCTAAAAACATTATTCAGACTGTATTTTACCTGGCAAGGTGGGGAAACAGAGCCCTAGGAAGGGACTCATGCCAGAAGTTCAGAACCAAGTTGGGATTTTTGATAGTAAAGTCTCATGCTTGTGCTGTTCTTTGGATTTCACAGTGTTTTTCTGTCTGTCATCTCACTTAAGACTCTCTGTCACCCTCCAGAAGAGTAGTATTTTCTTCTCATTTTATTTATTTATTCATTCATTCATTCATTCATTGGAGTATAGTTGATTTACAATGTCATGTTAGTTTCAGGTGTACAGCACAGTGATTCAGTTTTTTTCAGATTCTTTTCCCTCATAGGTTATTACAAAATATTGAGTATAGTTCCCTGTGCTACACAGTAGGTCCTTGTTGGTTATCTATTTTATATATAGTAGTGTACATATGTTAATCCCATCCTCCTAATTTATCCCTCCCCACCCCCTTTCCCCTTTGGTGGCCATAAGTTTGTTTTCTATGTCTGTGGGTCTATTTCTGTTTTGTAAATAAGTTCATTTGTATCTTTTTTTTTATTTTAAGATTCCACCTGAAAGTGATATCATATGATATTTGTCTTTCTCTGTCTGGCTTACTTCACTTAGTATGATAATCTCTACGTCCATCTATGTTGCTGCAAATGGCATTACTGCATTCTTTTTTACGGCTGAGTAGTATTCCATTGTGTATATGTACCACAACTTCTTTATCCATTCATCTGTCAATGAATATTTAGGTCGCTTCCATGTCTTGGCTATTGTAAATAGTGCTTCAGTGAACATTGGGCTGCATGTGTCTTTTTGAATTATAGTTTTCTCTGGATATATGCCCAGGAGTGGGATTGCAGGATCATATGGTAACTCTATTTTTAGTTTTTTAAGGAACCTCCATTCTGTTCTCCATAGTGGCTGTACCAATTTACATTCCCACCAACAGTGAAAAACCTGTGAAAACACAATGACCCATTTTAGTGTTGGAGAAACAGAGTCGCAGAGAGATCCAGGGCCCCCACCCAGCTGACAAGGCGCAGAGTCAGAACTCAGTCTCAGTGTCTGGTCTTCAGGGGAGGCTCTCCCCCATCTTAGTTCCTCTCTTTGAGACCCCAACAGACCACAGATGTTGGCCCTGAGACCCACAAATGGGGCTCCAGGACAGGGCCTACCAGCCCACAGCTCCAGTGCTTGGGGTCCATCATCTATCTCTGCGACAGTTCATTTTATGCATCAGTTTGACCAGGATATGAGGTGCCCAGATATTTGATTCCTGGGTGTGTCTGTGAGGGTGTTTCTGGATGAGTTTAGCATTTGAATCAGTAGCCTGAGTAAAGCAAATTGCCCTCCCCAAGGTAGGTGGGAACCATCCACTCCATCAAGGGCCTGAATAGAACAAAAAGGCAGAGGAAGAAAGAAGTGGCAGGTCAGCCCACCCTCAGGTGCGATACGTGGCTTCTTGGGGAGGACACAGCTGCAGGTGGTGGCAGCATGGCATGGCGTGACAGGAGCTGACTGCCAAGGCACTGCAAACAGGAGAGTAGGCATCCCTGAGCTGGTAAACCCTGCCCAGCCCTCCAGCTCCGCAAACCTGCTCTGTCTCATCCAGTGGCAGCCGCCACCTGGAGCCCAGTGCAGCATCCTCGAAGGAGTCAGACCCAAAATCTTGAGTCTGTGGGAAGGAGGCTGGACCAGTCGCCCTGCCACCCTGACACTCCTCCTGGGCCCAGGCTCTCTGCCTCTAGCCCACCAGACCTTCCTGTCTGCCTGCCTTCAGCTACCCTGGAGACTTGCCCTGTCACCCATCCATTCATTCATTCATTCAGTAGAATTTGATCGAATGTTTGACAGGCAGAGGATGACAGTTTACTGGCATGCAGTGATAACTCCCTCTCCAGCAGTGGACCTGAGCAAAAGGTGGATGAGGTGTCTCCGGTTCATTTTTTTTTTTTTTCTAAGAAGCTGTGAACGGTTTCACAAAATAACATGGTGATTCCTATTATGTCCCTCCCTCAACCACACCTCATTCAATTGAACTGGGGCAGCCAGTTTGGGGACCTGTGAGTTAAGGTTTCAAGGGTAAATTATGGAAATTGGGCCCATCCCAGGGTCAGCTTCTCAGAGGTGAGACAGAACTCGCAAAGCCCACCCACCTCTTAGACGGGGCCACACCGTTCTCTGAGGCACCACCAAGCTCCTTGTTTCCCAAGTTTTGATGCCAGCACCTGCCCAGATGCTCTTAGTATCAGCCACCAGGTCTAACACAGGGTCAAAAATGAATCTCCTCTCCTATGAAGGCCCAGATAGTAAATATTTCAGACTGTGCAAGTTTCAGGGTTTTGATTGTGACTATTCAACTCTGGTTGTAGCACAAAAATGGCCATATGTAAACAAACGAGTGTGGCTTTGTCCCAATAAAACTTTATTTACAAAAACAAACAAACAAAAATGAATCTCCTCACCTGCCACATGGCTTGGCCAGGCCAGAGTCAAGTGCAGGGCTAAGATGTAGGCGCTTAGTGGGTGATGGTGTTGACCCCCAGTTGGGACAAGCCATCATGACAGAGGCTGAGCTCTGGTGAGACTCAGGTTCTAGGATCTTTCTTACGTGGGGTCTGCAAACGTATCCCATATGTCTGGCCATTGCTTCACATACCTGTTCATTGCATTTAAACAGTTACTTAAAAACATAATTGGTTTTGTTGTAATCACTGGCTGAAAAGTATGCCTTTAAATTTAGTAATACAGTAACCAAACCTTTATGAGTTGACTATTGTCGGATGCTGTCCTGACAAAATAGAGAAATATTCATCATCTGAATTTCCAAGATTTTCCCCCTGCCACACACACACTGCCGCACGCCAGAATTTTTCTTCTCTGAAGTGAAGGGTTTTTTCCTTTTGTTTTGTTTTTACTTTGAACCCCTGAGATTAGTCTTTGGCAAGTTTCCTTTACTCTCTACCAAATGGTTTTGAAGTAGTCATCATTTCTCTAGATGACAAACACTAAAAGATCGCTTTTACTTTTGAAGGCAACGAAAATATGTCTATGGTTTCGCTTTGAAGCTCATCAGGAAAAAAACGAAAACCCTCCTATAACATTTAGCACGTGTATAGGAATTCTCGATTCATGGGCCACCTGCGTGTCTGATAATCATTTAATGATGCTCCCAAAGTTTCAATAATCTTTGGAAGCCGCTCAATCACAGCAGACAAAGCCTGGTGATGGATGACCCAGTGTAACTTCAACAAACTACCTTCGTATCGCTTTGCCACTCCTGTTACATGTGTTTTGGGTAATGGCCAATCTTTTCACAGATGAATGTATATAGCATAGATCAAAGAGTTGAACGCTGTGAAAGCACATCGAAGTTCTTTCCTGTTTCTATAAAGTCCTCAGCATTGCACCATCCAACCAATAGGTGTGATTCCTTCTCACGCCATGCTGCAGGGTGGCCAAATTTTCTCCACGATGTCAAGCCTTCAGTGGTGGATTTGACCCCTACTTTGTTTTGAACCCCACTTTGATTTGCTGCAGATAACTCTCTATGACCACATCTAAGTTGATCTTCGTCGTCTTTTCAACACTACCAAAATCCATGCATCTCTATAATTGGGAAAGTGATGGAGATTTTTCTTACATAAACTACAGTGATTCTTTCACTACCCAGCCAGTGGCCTTGTCACAGGTTATTGAATCAGGAACTAATGATTTCACCTGCTGTGTCTTCGAACGTCGCAGGTTTTCTTTTTCTGCTGATTTCATTTTGAATTTGCTAATAGGCATCACCTGATTTATAAGTTAGAATACCTCGCTTTATCTCTTTTGGCAACTCCCTCCAAATTGCCTTTATTCACAGATGAAATAGATTCGTCATGACTTCTTAACAATAAACACTGTTTTCCGAAGAATAAAATACATTTAACTCTGAATTGCAGGTAGTTCTAGTTTCCTCAAGCTGTTGTGAGCGAACAGATAATAATCTGTTAGTGACAGTTTTACCAGGAAATCAATATTCTCTCCCTCCCAACTGCAATGATTTCAGGTGCATTTTACGTCTTCTGTGTTTTCAGAATTTTTACAGAGACTTTTTCCCCCCCAAACAGAAACTCCTTGTGAATGA
Source organism: Lipotes vexillifer (assembly GCF_000442215.2). Taxonomy (NCBI): domain Eukaryota; kingdom Metazoa; phylum Chordata; class Mammalia; order Artiodactyla; family Lipotidae; genus Lipotes; species Lipotes vexillifer. Next base: position 3,672,253 of record NW_006796716.1, on the reverse strand, counting down.
TTCTTCTCTACAGGTGAATTTTGTTGGCGAATGTGCCTCAATTGCCACATCTGTAAAATGAGGACGTTAAAGATTCCTGTATCATGGGATTGTGTTAGGACTAAAAGATTTAACACATATAAAGCCTCTGGAAGCACGCCTGGCACAAAGTAAGCATCCAACAAATATTTGCTATTATGATTGTGTCTTTGCTCACCCTTCTCCTTCCACCTGCATGCCCTACCACTCCTGTTACTTTGTGAACTCCAATTCATCCTTTAAAACAAAACTCAGGGACTTCCCTGGTGGTCCAGTTGCTGAGACTTCGCCTTCCGATGCGGGGAGTTCGGGTTTGATCCCTGGTGGGAGAGCTAAGATCCCACATGCCTTGGGCTTCCCTGGTGGCGCAGTGGTTGAGAGTCCGCCTGCTGATGCAGGGGACACGGGTTCGTGCCCCGGTCCGGGAAGATCCCACATGCCGTGGAGCGGCTGGGCCCGTGAGCCATGGCCGCTGAGCCTGCGCGTCCGGAGCCTGTGCTCCGCAGCGGGAGAGGCCACAACAGAGAGAGGCCGCGTACCGCAAAAAAGATCCCACATGCCTTGCTGCCAAAAGGCCGAAACATAAAACAGAAGCAATATTGTAACAAATTCAATAAAGACTTTAAAAGTGGTCCATGTCAAAAAAAAAAAATCTTTAAAATAAAGAAGGGAAAAGAAACAGGAGTTTCCTCAAAAAAAAATATGTAAAGTCCAGCTGTGGAGCCCTCTGTGACTGCTCTGGGCTGTATACTCCCTTCTGTGTTCCGTCCACCTCCATGCCAACATATGTCACATGGAACCCTGAGTCCACTTACTTATCCACCTCCTTGACTAGACTGAGTCCTACTCACCCTTCCCTGATGCCCACAGGGCCGGCTGGTTGAATGAATGAGTAAAATTTCAGGAACGGTGATAGTAGATTTTTAGCCAGTATCATCTTTGAGAATAAACTCTCAAGAGCACGTAAAGGAGAAACCTGATTTCTACTTCTGCCATCTCTCTTCAAGTTGTAAAAGACTCACTAATGTTTCCAAAAAGAAGAAAAATTGTGAACAACTCGAGAAAATGTTGGACATTTTTTAATATTAGAGAGATAATAAAATAGAAAACCTTTTTTTTAAACCTTTTTTGTTTAATTAGTCATTATGATCAGGTATCTATGGAAACAACTGGATGTTCACACTCAAAATAGACAATCATCTCTCTGTTGAACAATGCGTAATCAACACAAAAGTTGGAGCTTGGAAAAACAAGCTTCCTCCCTTCAACAAGCGCTTCTTGATCTTGAATGATATGATGAGAAATCAAAACTCAATCCCTGCCTTCAAGGGCACCACAGGTTAACAGGCAAAGACTTAGCAGTCAGGGAGATGAGGTGGACCAGGTGGGAGAGAAATGCAGGGGCAACAACCTTGAGGAGATTGGGTGGGGGCCACCAACATCAAAAGGGAACTTCTTGGGATCATGTAAAGTTCTAGAACTCGATGAGGGAAAATTCTAGAACTTGATGGAGTGATGGTTACAAGAGTGTATACAATTGTCAAAATGCACTTAAAGTGGGTATATTTTATTGTATATAAATTTTATCTCAATAAAGTTGATTTTTTTTTTTTTTTTTTTTTTTTTTGCGGTACGCAGGCCTCTCACTGTTGTGGCCTCTCCCGTTGCCGAGCACAGGCTCCAGATGCGCAGGCTCAGCGGCCATGGCTCACGGGCCCAGCCACTCTGCGGCATGTGGGATCTTCCCAGACCGGGGCCCGAACCCGCGTCCCCTGCATCGGCAGGCGGACTCTCAACCACTGCGCCACCAGGGAAGCCCATAAAGTTGATTTTTTTAAAAAAGCCCTGGAGCAGAAGAAAACGGCTGCGCTTGCTTATGAGTGACGTGGGGAATATCGTGTAAGGGCAGGACGGGGTGTGGAAGGGAAGATTCTGAGCTCCATTTCGAATATGCTGAGTTGTAGGTGTTTGTGGTCTTCCACTAAAAACACCACCTTGAACCCGCAGCATCAGTGTCACCTGGTAACAAAGATTGTGTGCTTGACCAAAGTCTACTCAGGCTCCCGGAACTTTTTCAACTCGGCCCTGATTTTGGACTTGCGTGTTTGTTTCTACGTGGTCGAATTTTAGCAAGAATCCTGCTAAGTCAGTTTAACCAGAATCCCACATTCTCCGTATCTGATCACCCTCGATATTTGACAAAATTCCTCATCCCCTTCCATCATCCCCCAGGTGATGGCTTATCCCGCTGGCCTGCCTTCTGCAAGTATCCCGTGAGGGTGGTTTAACCAGAGCCCCCTGACCCCTGATGTTCCCCTTTAGTAGTTTTCCATCACTGGCCCCCCACCCTGCTCCTTGGCTACAAATTCCCACTTTTCCTTGTGGTATTCAGACTTGAGCCCAATCTCTCTCTCCTCCTGCAAGACCCCACTGCGGTGGTCCCTCTACCTAGCACAACAGTCCTCCCTTGAATAAAATCTTCCTTAACTATCTGTAACAAGAGTCACTGAATAATTTTTCTTTAATACCAGGAGCTTGTTAGAGACTGCTAGACCCCAGACCTATTGCCCAGAGCACTCACATCAATGAGATCCCCAGGTGATCCCTACACATGTCAAAGTTTGAGAAGTGCTGATTTAAGGGGCCTGGAATAGCGCCCATGGAACGCCCACAGCTGTGAACACTTAAGCCCACAAGAAAAGCAAAAGGGACGGACAGGGTGGTGGGCCTACATGGGGCGCCCCAGCCCTTAGGTGGCAGCCTGGGCTTATTTTCTCAGGACACGCTGGTCTCTGCTCACAAATGGGCTCGTCGGAAAGGTCCTCTGTGAGCCCCCTTTGTAAAACAGCTCCCCTCACAGTGTTCACAGCTCTGAACATCCCCTAATATTATGTTGTATATTAATTGTTTTATTTTGTTGACTTTCTGTCTGCCCTGACCTGAATAGAAAAGCCAGAATGGTAGAGACTTTGTTTCGTTTTGTTAATTGTTGTATTCTCCAGGGCCCAACAGTACTTGACATGAAAGAAGCACTCACTAAACATTTGTTGAATGAGTGAATGAATTCAACCCGGCTGTCAGGTTTTGAGGGTAGTGAGGAATTCCCTCATCAGTGTGTCGGGATTTTGGTGAACGCATCCTTATTTCCACCCTCTATCTCCTCTGTGGTTTGCAGATTCAGCCTGTCACACGTCACTGTTCCCAGGGAGATAGGAACCTCATCATCCTCTTGACCTTGGCTGGCTGATCTTTCCCTTCCCCATGTCGCCCTAACCACCGGCAGTACCTCCATCCCCTGGGTCCTTCTTTCCTCATCTGAGAATGTTCCCTCCCACGTCCCAGGCAAAGTGCCAGAGAGCTTGTAATTCTGCCTCATTGCCCCTTTAATCCTCACAATCACCCGAGAAGGCAGACACAATTACACACAGAATCAAGACTCAGAAAGGTTAAGTAACTTCCCTGAGGCCACACAGCTATTAAAGAAGCAGAGCGGAGACTCAAACCTAAGTTCCCTGAGTTCTGTCATCTATCTGTCCCAGTGGATGTCAGTTCTGGGGTCTGGGTGAGGGCCTGAGAACACAGACAGGGCTCTGCTCATGGAGTCTGCTCTCCTGGAATGTTGTCTGACAGGTCAGGCAACCCTCTTTGGTCCCTACTTTTAGAACACCCACCAGGAACATGTGGGACTCAGGGAAACAGGAGGTAAGAGGCTATGAGGTAAGAGGCTACCCACACCACACTGGGTACTGCTGGTACTGGGTACTACTCCTCCGGTTCTGTAGATGACTCAACGGTCAGGAGCAGACGGGCTGGGTGAGTAAGCAGGCAACCCAAGCAGGGTCCCAGCCACCATCCTGAGAAGCCTCTCTCCCTGGGTCCTGATGCTGCAAAGAATAGGTCCGGCCCTACCTCCATGACAAGCCTGTTCTCAGCCTCAGCAAGTAAGCAGTGACAGACAACTCATTACCCCATCACATTTCCTGACAGCTCTGGTGGGAAAGGGAAAGAACGTTCTTCCTTATGTTGAACTGAAACCCTTCCTCCTGGAAGCTTTATGGCCTGAAAGAACAATCTTTCTTCAGGGGAAGGAGGCTCTCCTGTCCCACTGAGTTTCCTCCCAGTGAAATGATTGTGGGTCCCCTAACTGTTCCACACATGACAGAGCTCCCGCATCACCCTGCTCCTTCTCTAAAAACACATATTCTAGAGAACAGGACTGTCACCTCCCTTTTTATAGATACTAGGCGTCTAGTAATGTAGCCTATATTCACATTTGCTCTCTGGGTGGCCATCTCCTAGAGCGTGGAATTTAGGAGCTGAGCTTTGAAGAATGATGGGATTTTAATCCAGCATCTAACACAGTGACGAGCAGGTTTTTGGTCTCAAAAGTACATATAAAATAAGCAGAGAGATTAGTTTGGCCAAAGCTGTAAAGTCGGGAATGACCACGGCCTACTTGGAGGAAAAGTAGATCTGGCCAAGCCAAGTGTTCATGAACAGGTAAGTTGGGACAGATTGTGCAAAGCCTTGAATGACAGGTTCGGGGGTTTGGACTCCTTGCAGGTCAAGAGATGTGACTGAAGGTTTGTTAGCAAGGTGACATGATGGCCCTTGATTCAGAAAGTTTATGGGATGGGCTGTTGGGGTGTGTGCGGGGGGAAGGGAGACCACATTAGGAGTTTGCCCTGCCATCCAAGCGGGAAATGAGGAATTATAAAACATCTCCCTGGGAAGATAACGAATGATCTACATCTCCCATCGTCCACGGTGAGAAAATCAGGGCCCAGAGAGGGAAAGTGACTTGTCCAAGGTCACACAGCTATCAAGGAACAGAGCCTGGAACAGGCATGATTTTTTTTTTTTTTAAATTTTCAGCCCAAGGAATTCCCTGGCAGTCCAGTGGTTAGGACTCTGCACTTTCACTGATGAGAGCCTGGGTTCAATCCCTGGTCAGGGAACCAAGATCCCACAAGCCACCCAGCTCAGCCAAAAAAAAACAAAAACAAAAACAAAATCAGCCCAGATGTCTTTCTGTTTCATAGGCCTTCCCAGGGGACAACTCAGACCTTGGCACCTAATAGTTGTTCAAAAAATAAATGTAAACTTGGTTCGATGTGCTTCCTGGCCTAGGTTGGTGGTGATAAGGAGGTATTCCAGAGCATCTCCTCCAGGGGTCAAGCTGCTGGGGGCCCCTAGGGATCCAAATGGCTTCAGAGAGCTCCCTGGTCCACAAGGCCAGGGTGTGGGGACACCAGGGAATGATCCTCCTGACCTCTGGAGAGAGGCAATGCACACAAATCCCTGCAAGGCCTGTGGAGGGGGCACCCCAGGGATGCTCTGCCATCCTCCCTCCAAGGTGGGGGGCCCAGCACGGGAGAACGGACTCCACAGGGTCAGCTGAAGCAGTGGGCTCTCCGGGTGACCTTGAGCCCATCACTCATCCCCTTCGTGTCTTGGTTTTCTCATCTGTAAAATGGGGATGATGATACTTAGCTACCTCATCGCTGAGTTATGAGAATTAATTAATGTTTATAAAGGACCTGGAGATCCACAGATGAAAGGTGCTATAGAACTACAAAGTATCGTTACTGTGATTACATTACACTATTATATCTCAGGCCAAGGGCTTTCTGCAGCTTCGCTAATTACCGAGAACGGGAGATGGGGTGTAGATAAAACCCAATCTCCTCCAACCATTGTTCCAAACTCCAGCCAAACTCCATCCAGATCTAAACTCCTGGAGATTTCATCAGGCTTGGAAGACATGACAAGCGTCTCCAGCCCAGAATTCCCCAGGGGCAGGGAGACACGGTGCCTCCTCCTGAGAGCAGCAGTTCTAGGGGGGGTCTTAGGAGATCGGGGGCTATTTTGAATTCACCCAGAGGTTAGACCCTATAGGCCAGTTTGACCCTGGGTCATCTGGCCAGGCTTTCTCTTTTTGGGGTGCCCTCTTTGTGTTAAATTGGAGTCCTGGTGGGGTCCCTTCCCACAATGCCCCAGACCCCAAGTCAGACCCAACTTGAGACCAAAAAAAAGAAAAGAAAAAGAAAGGGGGGCTTCCCTGGTGGCGCAGTAGTTGAGAGTCCGCCTGCTGATGCAGGGGACGCAGGTTCGTGCCCCGGTCCGGGAGGATCCCACGTGCCGCGGAGCGGCTGGGCCCGTGAGCCATGGCCGCTGAGCCTGCGCGTCCGGAGCCTGTGCTCCGCAACGGGAGAGGCCACAGCAGTGA